>NW_025319049.1:0-312901 GCF_017639315.1 Drosophila ananassae | reverse complement strand
CGTTTTTCAAAGCCCTTAGTTTTAGCGAGCTGGTTAGGTAAGGAAGTAGTATTGCTACTACTCCCTCCCTTAGAAACGCAGCATGCAGGTTTCCCCACACTACGCTTGAGCCCCTTATCTAAGTCCTTCTTTTCTCGAACCGGCTTGTCCTTCATGATTCCTCAGAAAACATCATTCTTAATGGTGACACCAACAGTAGAGAACCTTCTCTTGAGAAAGAGCTTGCTAACATTTTTGTTTGTTTCACTCTTTCATCAAAATACTTTTTCCATTTTAAGTCAAGTGGATTTGCATCCGCCCTGATTTTAACATGTCGTCTGATAGGTATATCAATCAACCTAAGCAGTCTTAAATACCTTATCTCTTTCGGTTTGTTCTTGCATATGGGTGCAGCAAAGACCCATTGGCGTTGTTTCATTACCTTGAAGTAACGATTCTTTATCCAACGTAATCCTTTACGAGGATGTCTTTTCTTTGCCCATTTCCATAGAGCACACATAATTTCATGGTCTATTTTGTTAAAAGCTCTTTTCGCACACACATGGCTGTAGTAATTTCCCCATCCCCTTAATAGGGAATTGAGCAACTTGATTAGTACGGCCTGAGTGTTCGCTATGTTTGCCTTTATCAATGTACGTGCTTTATTAAGAAGTTTCTTAATACTTTCTTTTGAAGGTTTTATAATTAACTTCTTATTATACCTGCGTACATTACAACCAAGAAAGTCAAACCCTGTTGTAATAGATGTAATTTTTGTTTTCTCTTCGGAAAGGATAAGACCTCTCTCCTGAAGAAAGGACGATACTAGAGGTTTTACTTCATTTTCCAGTACTTCACGTGTGATTCCTGAAATGATAAAGTCATCTGCGTACCTGATTACATTTACTCCACTTCTGATTTTGCTTCTTCTTTTACTGCCAAGTTTACCAAATTGACTTTCCAATGATTTTTCAAGTCCATTTAGGGCTAGATTTGCTAGTATTGGAGAGATGATACTACCTTGTGGGGTACCTGCAGTTGTGGAATACAGAGTTTTTGATTCTAGGAAGCCAGCTTTTAACCAGCTATGAAGAATTTTCTTCTCCATAGGAATATGCTTCATGAGCCATTCATGGTTAATGTTATCAAAACACCCTTTAATATCACCTTCGAGTATCCATTGTAGTTGGTTACGGCTTGCCAGTAACAAGTGACAAGCCACAGTAGCGTCTGCGCAGGATCTTTTTGGTCTAAAACCATAAGAGTGACGATCACTGATCGTTTCAGCTATCGGTTCCAAAGCAAACAAGTATAATGCTTGCATGGCTCTATCTTTTATCGTAGGGATTCCAAGAGGTCTTCTTTTGCCATTAGACTTACTGATGTATATCCGTTTTAGCGGAGAAGGTTTGTATCCTCTTTGTTTTAATAGCTTTATTCCTTGAAATTTTGTGTTGCAAGTTGACCATATTTGACGATCTACACCTGCTGTGTTTTTTCCTTGGTTTTCAGTTACTCTCTTAACCGCCAAAGCTTTGCCGCTAAAAGAGCGTGTGAGAAGGTGTTGTAAAGTTTTCACCTTACCCCATCTGCCTTGTTGGACAGCCTTAACAATACGCCTCTGTAGCCTCATAACAACTTTTTGGCATTTCTTCCAGGGTAACTGGTTCCATGCTTCGGAGTTATTGGTAGGTGCACTTACAGTTGTACTTGTAATCATCTGCTTTCCTACCTTAAGTGGTTAACAAAGTTTCTTGTCATGAGGGACCAAATGGAAGTCTGCTCGTTTTCACGCGAATTAATGTTACAAATTCTATCCATTTCGTTACAAAATGGCATTCGCTTTCTCCATTATCCTTTACCTGCACATCCATCAGCATTCCTTGCGGGTTGCCTGCCATATAGGCGAAAATACAGGCTTATCCTGTTCCTTTTGTCATACAATAGTGGGTTAGGTGGCTTCTCTATACCGGTGGAATTATTATTTGCGTACATCCAGAAATGAAAAATGTAACTCATCCACATTACCTTTTGGTCGGAGCTTATCAGCATCTTTAGCTCTTTAATCGTTACGATACTTATGAAGCTTCACTTACGTTCACCATACCACTAAGCCTAGCCCTCCAACCACATGATGCTTGTAGTTTATGCTTTCTCTCACGATTGAGCATCTTCTTTATCAAGAGGAGGTTCATTGTCCGCGTCGCTCGGCACCAACTGGTTACCCAATTCGCACTGATGCGTAGACTCAGATGGCAAAACATCTGGTTCAATAAGCTTTAGAATCCTTTCAGTTTCTTTCTGAATGAATTCCTCTCCTTTTAAACAATATGACCGAAGGCTTTCAGGTCGCACCATTTCTGCTATATATCTATTTCCGTGAGAATCCTTGCAGAGAACATCAACAATACTTTGTTTATCAGAGGCAACTTCGGGATCCATAATAGTGCTAAGAAACTCAACTTCTTGTATTGCATTTATCTCAGTAAACCCTAAAATATCGTTCAAAAAGTGGATCAGGATATTCTTATTTTTTTCCGTTCCAAAGATTTTTTTGAAACACAAATCATTGCGAGGATCGAGAAATTTTGAAAGAGCCATGGCAAAAATGCTTGAAAATATTAATAATTATACACTATTATTAACAATTATTCAACCATATTTTTGAAGATAGCTATAGCTAACACGTCATAACCGCCACGAACCGTCATACCGCGATTCATTCGCGGTATCTTAGCATAGATCCCGCTAACAAGTAGCGGGATGACGATTGTGTATCGTGCTTTGCTAAAAATCACAGAATGCAGTCTGGTTACAAATAAACTATTTTGACAGTTAATGGGGTCTAGTTTTGATGTATGGACTATCCAAAGAAAAGGGTGGTATCATAACTTCAAAAACTTTTATGCTTTCTTCATTCAGAAATTCATACTTACCCTGCATTATTCCTGACGGTACATTTAAGTATGTTCCACTTGTGTATTTAAATACCTCTCCAGATTTTATCACAGGTTGTTCTCCGATAACACCAACTCCGGCAATTTCATTTACTTTTCCCTTATAATCTATTATTTGCCAATGACGACTTAACAATTGAATAGTTGATTGGCTTTTGTTTTTTATCTTAACGTTATACATCCATACATAGCAATTTTCATAAGGAATGGATTGCTCTTCAATATAAATTGGTAAAACTGTAACTTCAACAAAGTTGGTAGTTAGTGTGTATTCTATCATTATAAAATATTCATGATAAGAAAATAGTATCTTAATTATATACTTTTTTCATAGATTTTTCAAGTATACTTTAATTAGGAAGTATCAATTTATAGTATGAATGAACCAGATGCGCTTAGCAAAAAAGTAATAGGAATAATAGGTGGTGGACAATTAGGTAAAATGACTGCTATCGCTGCAACAAAACTTGGACAAAAAACACATGTTTTTGCCAGTGCTAAAGACGATCCGGCTTGCTCTGTTGCTGATGATTTCACAATAGCAGATTTCTCTGATAAGAAAGCTCTTGAATCTTTTGCACAGAGTGTGGATTTAGTTACTATTGAGTCTGAAAATATTCCATGTAGTGCAATTGATATCGATGTAAATTTTTATCCGGGTAAAAAAGCGTTACACATTTCGCAGAACAGACTGAGAGAAAAGGATTTTATTAAAAACTTGGGTATAAAAACTGCTAACTATAAGAGTATACAAAATTATAATGAGCTACTGAAAAGCAGTAGAGCTTTTGGCTATCCAACAAGGCTGAAAACAACAGAAATGGGTTATGATGGAAAAGGGCAATATGTGCTTGAGAATGATTCTGAAGTGAAGCAATTTGCTTCCTTTGATTGGAATACAGAGTACATTCTTGAAGCAAGTGTTGATTTACTGAAAGAGGTTTCAATAGTCGTTGCAAGAGATAAAAACGGTAAAGTAGCTTTTTTTCCTATAGCAGAAAATTACCACGTTGATGGAATACTTGATACTTCAACAGTGCCAGCTAAAATAGATAGTAAATTAACTCAAGAGGTACAACGAGCTGCAAAGAAAATAGCAAATGCGCTTGATGTAATAGGAATTCTGGCTATTGAATTTTTTGTTACTAAGGATAACGAATTGTTAGTTAATGAACTAGCTCCCAGACCTCACAATTCTTGCCACTGGAGCTTGGATGCATGTAACGTTAGTCAATTTGAACAACTGGTTAGGATAATATGCGGGCTACCTATGCAGGAAGTAGTATTACGCTTTCCTTGTATGACGAAAAATATAATAGGTAATGATATATATGATTCTCATAAGTATTTGAGCAACGAAAAAGCTAGTTTAACCATATATGGGAAAAAAGAGGTTAGGGATAAGCGTAAAATGGGACATGTCAATATAGATTTAAGTTAACAGTTTTTCTACGTCATACCGCCACAACTGTACGAACATTGTGATATGATGAGATGTTACATAGTAAACGGTGTCATTCTAGCACCTCTTTTCCCGTCATCCCGCTGCTTGTTAGCGGGATCTCATTTCACTTTGTGAAGGTGTCATCCCAGCACCTCTTTTCCCGTCATTCCGCTGCTTGTTAGCGGGATCTCATTTTACTTTATGAGGGTGTCATCCGAGTAGCCCCTTTCTCGTCATCCCGCTGCTTGTTAGCGGGATCTCATTTCACTTTATGAAGGTGTCATCCGAGTAGCCTGACTACTTGGATCCAGGAATTTTATTAAGTTGGTAAGCATAAAAGTGGCTGATCTTATGTTAAAACACAACGTTCTTGATGAGATTACAGCAAGGCTGGATTCCAGCGTCAGCTACTTGAATGACAGCAGTCCTACGTCATGCCGCCGCGGTATCTCTAGATCCCGCTAACACGTAGCGGGATGACGGTTGTCGTTTAGCCATAAATGTTTAAGAAATTTACCAAACGAAAAAAAAGGCAAAAGAAGCCCCGTGGTTGGCTAGTTACTTACATTATACTTTCAAGTATGGCGTTTTTTTTATTCTAAACGTTTAATAACCGCGATTCATCTGCTTTTAAGCCGCAACTAATCTAAATTATAAACATTAAGAAATTTACTAAACAGAAAAAAAGGCAAAGAAAACCTAGGGTAGCTAATTACTCACTATCCATTTTTTAAGTTGGCGTTTTTTGATGTTTTAAATGCTTTATAAGCGCATTTTAGCTTGTATAGCTAGAAATTTGATAAAGACATAAGGTGCACATAGTGCAAAAAATTAAACATGAGACGCCAAATACGTTGAGTTTTTTTGTCATTTAATCTGTACAGAGAAGATAAATAAATAGCTTCAGTTTCATGATAAGGGGGCTGGCGAAGGGTGTCAAGTAAGTTTTTTCGTTTCTATTTCCAATAAAAGTTTGTATGCAATAACACAGAAGCATGCACTGCTATTCCTTCATTTCTTCCAATATAACCTAATTTCTCTGCAGTGGTTGCTTTGATATTTACAAATTCATCATCAATTTCTAATGCTTTTGATATGAATTTCTTCATTTCTACTTTGTAAGGCGATATTTTAGGCTCTTCACAAACTATAGTAATATCTAAATTAGACACGCTGTACCCTTTTTCTTTTGCTTTTTTAGCAGCAAAGTCAAGAAAGTGAGATGAATTGCAATCTTTCCATTCAGAGGAACTAGGAGGAAAGTGCTCTCCTATGTCGCCATATCCCAGTGCTCCGAGTATTGCATCAACGATTGCATGTATTGCAACATCACCATCAGAGTGCGCTTCTATTGCCATGTTGTGTTCAATTTTCACACCGCAAATTTTTATAAAGCTTTCAGCACCATTTTGAACTTTAATGAACTTATGTATATCATAACCGGTTCCGACACGAAATTTTGGCTCTTCAAAAAGGAGTTTTGCCATATTGATATCTTCTTTTGTGGTTAACTTAAAATTGCTTTTTTCACCTTTAATAATCACAACGCGCTTTTTGTGCTCTATCATTAGCGATGAATCATCAGTAAATTCTTTGGTTGATTGGTGACATGATAATAGTTCTTTAAAGTTAAAAATTTGAGGAGTTTGTATGGCTCTAAGTTTTTCCCTTGAAATTGTAGATTCAATGAAATTATTACTTACCAATGACATAGTATCTTCAACATCTATTGCTGGAACTACTCCTGTATATTGATCATTAATCATGGACTGAGCCAAATTATCTATCAGAACATTTGACACAAAAGGCCTACAAGCATCGTGTATAACTACAAAATCTGGGTTAACTTTTTGTAAGCTTTCAAGCCCTAGTTTAACTGAACTTTGCCTGTTTTCTCCTCCATATATTGGACTTAGTAATTTAGTGTCTGTAATTAGTGATATAGCTTTCTCATAGAAGTTTTCATGGTCTCTATTAATTGCTATTCTTATGTGATCTATATATTGGTTAGTCAGAAATCTTTTAATTGTATGAAATAAAACAGATTTACCTACAAGTTCTGTATACTGCTTAGGAATCGTAGAACTGCATCTACTGCCTACTCCTGCTGCAACTATTAATGCTGCTATTTTGTATTTCTTAAGTCTGTTAGTGTGCATATTTATCATTTTCAGCGTAAGTGTATAGTAACAGGTTATTTACAGTTTTAAAAAAAGAGTGTATTATTTTAATTAAGATATAATATGATGCTAGAATGCACATTACTAAGTGTAATAAGGAAAATGAGATACACCTTATATTCTTTCATGGAATAGGGGATAACTATAAAAGTGCTCACAATTATGTACAAGGTTTAAATGGATCAAATAATAACCATGCACATAAATATCCAAGCGCATTTCAGAACTACATAACTTATGCTGCAGTTAGCTTTTTGTTCCTCGTGGCATCTGTATCAGCGCCCATTGCAATATTACTACTTATAAGCCCCATAACAGCTGGAGTAGTTGGTTTAGCAAGCTTAGCTGCTCTAACTTGCATTTTTTTATCCTTAATGCTTATTTTTATTCCCTTTATAAATAGAGATCAAAGTTTGCTTAAGCCCTCGATAGAAGAAATCAATAATTAATGGACAAGGGTGTGAGGCCTGAAAACATTATACTTTTTGGCCATTCCTTTGGAGGAGCAGTTGCATCGGCAGTTTTGAAGCACTTTGCAGACAAAAACGTTAAACTTGGAGGTGTTATTTTTACTAGCACTTTCAGCTCTTTTCATACAGCAATAGAGCATTTTCCGATCCCTCAAGCAAAAATTTTAAGTATGTTGCCCCCATCCATTTTAAAAAATTGCTAAAGGCTTTAGATCTAGATTTTGATTTAGTAAACGATATACGAAAGTTGCGAGATGAAGGAAAATTGATTACGCCAATAATAGTTATTAATAGCAAAGAAGATTACTTAGTACCACAGCCTGCACAATTGGCGCACGCAATAGAAAATGATGTATTGCTACGTGGAAAATTGATCAAGACTGTTAATTCGAAAAGGTGTGAAGATGATCCACATAACGGAGTTTTATCTAGTTGGGAATTGGGTGAAAATTTGACTGATCTAATACTTAATAAAATTGATAAAACAATGAATAGACAGTATTTACAATAAACTGTATATTTTTCAGTAAATTAGCTATGCTAAAAGCATGCAAAAACGTCATATAACTATTTGTTTTATACTGCTTTTTATAATAGGGATGTTAGTCCTGATGCGTCCTATGATTTTTCCATGTTAATATCTGTTGTTATTGCATATTTGTTTAATCCGCTAGTAGTTAAGTTGAAAAGTATAGAATACCGCGTTCATGTTCTGTAATTTTTATAATACTTATTTTATTAATAGCTTTTATACTAGTCATAACATTTGTTTTACCTATTATATATGTTCAAATTACTTCAATATTAAATTTCTTAGTGAGTAAAGTGCCTTCATTAAAGCTTAAAGTAATCCCTCTGTATTAGAATTTCTTAATATAAAAATCGAGGATAGCTTATTTGATCATTTATCTAAAAATCTAGCAGAAAATTACAGCAACTATGTATCTTATTTCATGAATGCTCTTGATATTGCTAGTAACTTTATATCCAAGTGTTAAGTTCAAGCTTTAACACGGTATCATTAATGGTGATTACTCCTGTAGTGTTTTTCTATATATTACGTGATTGGCCTTTAATTATAGAAAAAGCTAGTAAATTAATCCCTATTCCTTACAGAGGAAAAATTGCAGATTATTTTTCCAAAGTGGATTTCATTATATCTAATTATCTAAAGGGGCAGGTAAATGTATGTATTGTCATGATGGTCTTTTACTCTGTGAGTCTGAGCATAATCGATTGGAACACTCTATTGTTATTGGAATTTTATCAGGAATGTTAACGTTCATACCTTACGTAGGGCCATTATTATATACCATTATTGGGTTTTTGAGCGCCATCACTCAATTTAGTGGATGGTTTGAAAGTGCTGCCGTTTTGCTATTATTTGGTGTTGGACAATTAATAGATTCAAATATATTAGTTCCTTTATTAATAGAAAAAAAGTTCATATACATCCAACTGTAATTATTCTGGGAATTACTATATGCGCTTCATATTTTGGATTTACAGGTATATTACTTTTATTCCAATAATAGCAATGTTCAATGTATCAGTAGAATATGCAATCAATAAATATTTTAAAAGTGAGCTTTATAAAAACGGCTAACAGACCTTTTGCATAATCAATTTATGGTAAGAGAGAAATGAGCCCAGAATACCTGACACATTTGAGGAGCGTAAGTAAATTTCTGCGCAAAAATTACTACCAGAAAGAGGTTACGTAAGAGGTTCAACGTGCAATTAAATTTATTTAACAACAATCAAGCTGATTATAGCCGGCAAAATTACATCATCTTAGATGAAAATAAGCACGTATATAATTCGGTAGTTAATGATTTATCTTGGAAATGTCTGATTCTTTTTGGACCTAAAAGCTCCGTAAAACTCATCTTGCTCATATTTGGCAATCAATAAACGATGCAATCTTTATCAATGTGAATAACTTCGTAAGCGAGATTAGGTATAGCGATGCTTTTATTTTAGAAGACGTACAAAACATTAAAGATGAAGCAATGTTATTACATTGTTACAATTACATGAAAGAAAACGACAAGAGGCTGCTAATCACTTCTTCAATTTCACCAAAAAAGCTTAACTTCAAACTAAGAGATTTAAGTTCTCGAATATTATCAACTATCAGCGTAAAAATTTTGCCTGCAAGCGAGAATTATTAAGAATTATGCTAATAAAACGATTTTCAGATAAACAGTTAAAAATTGATTTAAAAGTGATTAATTATATTTTAGCAAGAATAGAACGTTCTTTCTATAGCATTGATAAAATTATAGAAAAGATAGATAATGAATCTATAGGGTCAAATGTGACCGTTCCTTTTATTAGCACTTTATTAAAAAAAGATGCCATTTGATTTCTTCTTTTGTAAAGGTGTATATTAAAAATTTATTAACACCCATAACACTAACGTAATTGGAATCTCTATCTGTCCATGTTAGAATTATAATCAATGTTATGTTATAATAAATATAGATAGATACAGCTAAGAAGTATTCTATATTTATAGTAGAGCTCACTTTATAAGGTGTTTTTTATAGATTTAACGTTATAATTTAACTATGATAAGAGTAAGATTAAATTTAAGAAAAAGGTTAAAGCAAAAGTTTGTGATGTTCACTCTATTGATAAATGCTTTATTTGTCTCATATTTTCTCATAAGAAACACAGGGAACACTTCTAATCAAATTATAGCCAAAGAAATAAATATAGGAACTGATAATGAAAAATAAACAGTCGCAAAATAAAAAAGAAAATCTTTACATAACATATTACATAGATGCTTTAGCTTCAGAGAGGTTCGCTGCACAAAATACTCTGGAAAGTTATCGTTCGGATTTACACCAGTTTGAAGAATTTTTATTGGAAAGCGGCACTACCTTGGTTGGTGTAAACAAAACCAATATTAAAGATTATGTGAAATCTTTATGTACACAAAAAAAATATAAAAGTAGCTCTATATCAAGAAAAATATCCGCTATGAAAAATTTTTACAAGTGTCTATTTAATGACGGAATAATAGATTTTAATCCAGCGCCGGCTAATGATGCTGAATTAAAGAATCCAAAAGTTTCTCGTCCTTTGCCTAAGTATTTAAGTGTCGAAGAAATATTTTTGCTAATGGACACAGTGAGAAAATCAGCAAGCGAATCGAATAAAGAGATAAGCAGTAAAAGGCTATGTGCGATTTTAGATATCCTTTACTCTTCTGGAATGCGTGTTTCTGAACTAATTAGTATGAAATTATGTGAAGTGTCACATTTAATAAACAGTAATAACAAAGAATGCTATATAATAATAAAAGGAAAAAGTGGTAGAGAGAGGCAAATTCTTTTTAATGAACAAGCATTGCAGAGCCTTAGAAATTATTTATCAGTTCGTGATAATCTGATCTCTAAAGAAAAGGAATCCGATTGGCTATTCCCAGGTGATAAACCTAATAAACCAATTACAAGGCAGAGGGTCGGTCAATTAATGAAGGAGTTGGCAAGAAAATGCAATATTGATGAAAATAAGATCTCTCCACACGTGATTAGGCATTCTTTTGCTACCCATCTACTAAATAGCGGAGCAAATATTGTGTTGATACAGAAAGTTCTTGGCCATACTAACCTTTCTACAACACAAATATATACTCATATTGCTAACGAAAAGTTAAAGGACAAATTAGCTGATTCGCATCCTATTACTCAGATGATCAATAATTAAATTTATTGTTTTTAATTTGTAATAAAGTTAAATTTAAATAAATTTATGTGAGTTTGTGATTTCAAGTTTATTGTTTAATTTCTTTCTTATATTATGGGAGGTATTCTATACTTTCATTACTCTCCCTGTAATTTTCTTTTCTGAGTGTGTAATAACCATTTTCCTCGTCTGTTCGGTGAGAGTTGTATTATTCATGCTGCGTTTATTATGTGGCATTAAATATGAAGTGAGGGGAATGGAAAACATCCCTAAGCAACCTTTTATCATTGCATCTAAACACCAATCTCCATTTGAAACATTTATTTTTATACTACTATTTAGAAAAGCGGTTTTTATTTTAAAACGTGAATTGAAATGGATTCCATTCATTGGTTTGCATCTTATAGCGCTGAAAATGATTTTTATTAACCGTTCAGATGGTATCAGTTCTATACGCCATATAGTCAAACTAGCAAAAATGCGTATAAAAGAAAATAGAAGCATAATAATATTTCCTGAAGGTACAAGAACAACTATAAACCAAAATATAAAATATCAACCAGGTATTGCTGCTTTATATAGCGTATTATCTGTTCCTGTGTTACCGGTTGCTTTAAACACTGGTTTGTTTTGGCCAAAAAGCATACTTTCTCTGAGAAAGAATCCCGGAAAGGCAGTAATAGAAATATTGCCCCCAATATATCCTGGGTTAAACAAAAATGAATTCTTGCAAAGTTTAGAAAAAATTATTGAAGAGAGAAGCAGTAGATTAACCATAGGAAAAACTGATATTGCAAATTAACAAAAAAACTTTATAATTAAAAGAAAAGTACAGTATTTTAGGTATTAATATATGGCAAATCATAAGAGTGCTAAAAAAATGATAAAGGTAATAGCAAAGCGCACTTTAATAAATAAGATGCGGAAAAGTAAAACTCGCACCTCTATTAGAAAATTGGTTGATATAATCAAGTCTGGCGACAAAGAAAATGTTGTTCTGGCATTTCGGAATGCTGAATCTAATTTACACAAGTGTGTGAATAAAGGTGTTATTCATAGGAATACTGCTGCGCGTAAAATAAGTCGCTTAAATGCAAAAGTAAAAGCATTGATGACCGCTTAATACGGTTAATGTAAAGTTAACTGTATGAATATATACTCCTCAGTTTGTATATTCTGTATAAAATTTAAGTAGCTTAAGTGATGGATAAAAAAGTGCTATTAGAACTAAGTAATGGATTAAAAATCGAGCTACCTGTATTAAGCGGAACAACAGGTCCTGATGTGTTAAATATCAAGGATTTATATAAGATGACAGGATTATTCACTTACGATCCAGGGTTTGTTTCTACAGCTTCATGCTCTTCTACAATTACATTCATTGATGGAGATGAAGGAGTTCTTAAATATAGGGGACATAATATAGCTGATTTGGCAGAGAATAATAATTTTACTGCTGTGATTTATTTATTGCTCTATGGTGAATTACCCAGTTCAGAGCAACACAAAAAATTTCTTCTCAAAATACAAGAATCATCCAAAGTATCAGAGCAAGTTACAAATGTAATTAAAGCATTTCCAAAAACTGCTCACCCTATGTCAATCTTAGTTGCATGTTTTGCAAGTTTGTCAGCATCTTATCATGAAAAGCATGGCAACAATGTCAATGGTGAAGACCTAGATTTTGGAATTTCTGCAATAGCGCAAGTTTCCACAATTATTGCAATGATTTGTAGGCATAACAACAATCAGGAATTCATAAATGCTAACAATGAATTAAGTTACAGTGAAAATTTCTTAAAGATGATATTTGGCGATGCTGTTGATAATGATAAAAGCGCCCTTTTTGCAAAAGCTCTGGATAAAATATTTACTCTCCATGCTGATCATGAACAGAATGCTTCTACGGCGGCTGTCAGATTGGTGGGATCGGCTGGTTCTAATCTGTTTGCAAGCCTCTCTGCAGGAGTTGCTACACTTTGGGGACCAGCACATGGTGGAGCTAATGAGGCAGTTATAAATATGCTAAAAGAGATAGAGCAAAGTGGAGATATAGATAAATTCATCGAAAAAAGCTAAAGATGATAAAGATCCATTTAAATTGATGGGATTTGGACATCGTGTTTATAAAAATTATGATCCGCGCGCGCGTATATTGAAAGGCGCTTGCCATGAGGTTCTAAGTAAACTAGAACAAAATAATGAACTGCTTAAAATTGCAAAAAAACTTGAAGAAATAGCTTTAAAGGATGAATATTTTATTGTGCGTAAGTTATATCCAAATGTTGATTTTTACTCAGGTATAATAATGAATGCTATCGATATTCCCTCAAATATGTTCACACCTATTTTTGCACTTGCAAGAACCACTGGTTGGGTTACTCAGTGGTATGAAATGATAAATGATAAAGAAACTAAGATCTGTAGACCAAGGCAACTCTATTTTGGTAAATAAATTTATTTTCACTTCATTAGACTTCTTGCATAACCCAAACTAAGTAGAAAAAAGATACCGTCTTGTTAGTCAACAAAAAAGTCATAAAAATTCTCCAAATTGCATAATAAAATCAAAAAATACTTCCAACTGTGTAGCAGTATACAGATTATAGTTAGTGGATATGTTGATAAGTAAATTAGTTACATATAAAACAGCAGAAATTTACTTATCAACATATCCACTAACCAACAACATTCAATAAATTTGTGTAAGATGCCATTTTACATAAGATGAATTAGAAGCATTTTTTGATTTTAAAGTACTAAACCTTCAGTTAACCTTTTAGCCCTATAGTTCTTGATATGATCTGGATCAAAGGCCTTTTTTGAACTTAAAACACCAAAAACTATATGAAGTAACTTACGCATTGCAGCACCAACTATGGCCATAGCATGCTTGCCTTTCTCTTTTAATCTTTCGCAAGAAGCCATAATGATAGGATTATGCTTTTTAGCTGCTATAGCAGAAAGTACATTGCTTTACGTAATGTTCGTGAACCGGTTTTACTTAATCTGGGCTTGGCATGTACGGATGAGCCTGATGTTATATTTTGTGGTATAGTTCCAGCATATGCTGCCAATTGCCTAGCATTTATAAAGGCTTTTATACCAGGAATTTCAGCTAAAATAGCTATTGCTGTTTCCTCTCCTATTCCTGGAATAGTTAATAGGAGTTGAAAATCTTCCAACAATTCTTTGTGTTGTTTTAATAGTTCGCGTATGGAGTTTTTTATTGTTTCTATTTTTTGCTCTATGTTCATTGCAAGGTCTTCCCAAGCATTTGCAACTTCTTTAGGCAGTCTCTCTTTCTTTTCTAAATGATTATTTGCTAATGTTAACTCATCCTTTAACGCATTTGAGCAACGATAAAGATGTTTTAATTTTTTCTTTTCAGGAGAAGGTGGTGTCCAACGAGAAGGTTCCTGTCTTTGACAATAATCTGCAATAATCTCTGCATCAGTCTGGTCATTCTTTTGTCGTGTAAGCTTACTTTTTGCATAAAATCTTATGCAAGCTGGGTTTACAACACTAACGAAATATCCAGCGTTGTGGAGGAACTCAGCCAAAGCTTCGCTATAACAACCAGTGGATTCCATGCAAGCTTTTACTTCTTCTACGTTATGTTTTTGTAGAAAGTTCAGTAGACCTTGAAACCCAGTATCATCATTTTTAAATTTCCTTTTCCTAGTTTCACGCTTTCCTTTTTTACTTATGAATGAGAGAGAAACATCAAAGCGTTCTTTTGAAACATCTATACCTAAAAAGTTGTTGATCATATATAACTCCATATACTACTATTAAAAATGAAAAGTAAGGCTTACCTTGTGAATACAGAATTAGAACCATTTAGGCCTTTCTACGATACCGTCCAGCCTCTACTTTTGAGAAGGGAACTCTTTTCTTTTCTACAGATTTTATATCTAAGGAATCTTCCAGAGTTCTTCCCTTCTCCACCTAATGCTTAAGCTTAAAAACACTAGATGCTTTTTTCAAGATACAAGAAATTGTTGCAGAATTTTACAATGAACATCACATTAACGAAAGTGATTTAAAGACTCTGGAAAAGGGGAAAGATTTAGTAAATAAAATAAATAACATTAACTTACTGCAACAAAATGAAAAAAATGAGGAATTCAATATTAGAAAGACACTTGCTCAATCAATAAAAATGCCTTCCATAGAAAAACACAAGTTAGAACATTCAAAATAACCTTGGCGAAGTATGGCAAAATATACAACTTATGGATAGTCTATTTCATTTTAACTCCTGGCACGCTTTAGTAATACTATCACATCCAATTTCTAATTGTTCCTGAGAGGTTGCATAAGAAATTCTGATAAAATTTTCTAGACCAAATGCAATTCCTGGAACCACAGCAACCAAATGATCTCCCAGTAAGTATTCAGTAAAATCTAAATCATTATTTATTATCTTACCACTTTTTGTGCTTTTACTGAGCAATCCTTCACATGAGACAAATAAATAAAACGCACCTTGTGGAACAGACGCTGATAATCCCGGGGCAGAATTTAGCTCTTTCACCATAAAATCTCTACGACTCTTAAAAATCCTTGTTCTTTCTTTCAAAAAACTATGATCACCGTTTAATGCTGCTGCTGCTGCTGCTTGTGCTATCGAATTTGGATTAGAAGTGCTTTGAGACTGCAGCGTAGAGATAGCTTTTACCACATCACTTCTACCTGCAATATACCCTATTCTCCAGCCTGTCATTGCATAGGCTTTTGATACTCCATTGACTACAAAAACTCTATCATAAAGCTTCGGCTCAACCTGAGCGATAGTAAAAAACTTTTCGTCGTATATTATATGCTCATAAATATCATCTGTAACGACATTCATATGTGGATATTCAAGCAATATTTGTGCTATGTCTTTCAATTCATCACATGTGTACACAGCTCCTGCAGGGTTGTTCGGTGAGTTAAGAATTAACCATTTAGTTTTTTTAGTTATCCTGCTTTTCAATAATTCCGCTGTCAGTTTAAAATTTTGTTTGCATTCTACTACAACTGGCAAGCCGCCAAAAAGACTTACCATATCAACATATGAAACCCAATAAGGAGCTGGAATAATAACTTCATCTCCAGAGTTAATTGTTGCCATGAACAAATTGAATAACACCTGCTTAGCACCTGTACCAACACAGATTTGGTTAAGCGTGTACTCGAGGTTATTATCCTTTCTTAACTTATTAATTATTGCTTCTTTCAGCTCACGCGTTCCATCAACAGCAGTATATTTAGTCTTACCTTCACTTATTGCTTGAATAGCTGCTTTTTTTATATGATCTGGAGTATCAAAATCCGGTTCTCCTGCAGCTAAAACACAGATCTTTTTTCCTTCATTTTTCAACTTATTTGCCTTATCAGTTACAGCAATCGTAGGTGATGGTTTTATTAGGAACATTCTTTTTGCAAGGTCTGACATATTTTACTGAAGCTAAATTTAAATGATAAACCCCGTACAACAAAAAAGCTAGGAATTTTGTGTATTGTATTAGTAGCTTTTTACCAGGTTTACCAACGCAGCAATATTTTCAACTGGAGTATCAGGGAGTACTCCATGTCCGAGATTAAATATGAAGGGTAAATCTCTAAAGCAATCTATTATACGTTTTGCTTCTTTGATTGCTTCCGTTTTATTATAGGCTAAAAGATTAGGATCAAGGTTTCCTTGTAGAGGGATGTTTAGATTCGCTTTCGCCCATTTTATTGGAACATTATAATCTATACTTACTGCAGATACACCTGTTTGTTCGCAGTAATCTTTATAAAGATTTCCAGCAGACCTTGGAAAACCTATTATTGGAAAATCAGAAAATCTATCCTTTATTGCCAAGATAATTCTCTTTGTTGGTTCGATAACATATTCTTTAAACAATGGTTCCGATAACGCACCAGCATTACTGTCAAATAGCTGAATAACATCTGCTCCAAATTCTATCTGTTTAATTAGATAAATAATCGTTACTTCCGTTATTCGTTCAATTATTTCCTTCAAACACGAAGGATAAAAATTTAATACTTTGGAAAAAGTTTTGCTGCTCCCACCTTCTATGATGTATGAGGCTACTGTCCATGGTCCACCAGCAAATCCTATGAGAGATTTTTCTTTTGGTAATTGGCTTCTGACTTTTTTTATAGCGTTTAGAATTGGTAAGGTTTTAGTTTCAATTTCTTGTGGACCCTTCAATTCCTTAGGACTTTCCACGGGTTTTATTATTGGACCTACACCGCGTACGAAATTCACGTCACAACCCAAAACATCAGCTATTATTAAAATGTCTGAAAAAATTATCGCCGCATCCATGTCAAATCTTGTCACCGGCTGTAACGTCAATTCTGTCACTAAATCTGTGTTGTAGCATATCTCCATAAAATTATTCATATTTTCTACTGCTTTGCGGTACTCAGGAAGAGACCTGCCAGCCTGACGCATTAGCCAGATAGGCACTCTTCCACCCGGCTCATTTCTCTTAATAATTTTCGCTATTGTTGTTTTGCCGCTTTCCAATCTATTCTATTTATTCTTTTGTATATTAAAGTATAGTAATAATAATAGTTCTATCAATAACTTGTTACTAACTTAAAATTCAGTAAAAATTGGCGTTGTTCAACTTGTGGATAAATATGTGAGTAACTTTCGTATATTATTGATTTTCTGTTATGATTTATGTGTATAAGTAAGGTGTTTAGAGTGTCAGTAATTTTCTTTTATGGAAAATACTTTACCATCATGCATTGTTACACAACTATGTATATGTTGTTGAAAAAGTTGTTGATCAATTGTTGGTATTTTATATCAACAAATAATTCACAAATTAATTTGACATTATTCACATGCTTATTAAACATTTAATAACAGTTTTCTTGATAAATCTAATCTGAAAACGTTTTTGCCATTACAGGGAATAAATTGAGTAAAAAAAGAACCTTAGTAGAAAAAATAGCATATAGAATTTTTCTCTTCCTTTTCAAAAAAGCTTCTGTGTTGAAAAAGTGTGCGACTGAGGCATTAATGAAAGATCTGCCAGACCTTAATATATTTAATGGTCTATTAAAATTCCGCGATTGTGGTATAATGGATATAATGACTCCACGTACAGAGATATGCGCAGTAGACATTGAGTCAAGCGAGCGTGAAATAATAAAGAAGATAAAAAACACTTGCCACACTAAAATACCAATTTATAAAAATAACTTTGATAACGTAATAGGCTTTTTTTATGTAAAAGATGTTATTTTTAATAGGGATAAAAATTTTAATCTGAAACATATTATACAAAGCGTAATATTTGTTCCACCCTCGATGAAGACAACTAATCTTTTTGTTAGGATGAACTCTTCTAAATCATGCTTAGCTATCGTATTGGATGAATATGGTGGAACTGATGGTTTAATTTCAATGACTGATCTTATAGAGGAACTAATACCAAACATTGATAGTGAAAACGAAATAAATTCAGAATATACCATTACTGAATTGTCTCAAAATAAGTTTGAAGTATCAGCAAGGGCTCTTATAAAAGATATAGAAGAGGATCTAAAAATAGAATTACGTGACCCTGAAGAAGACTATGTTACACTTGGTGGTTTGATTCTTTCGATTGCTGGTAAAGTGCCTTCTGTAGATGAAGTCATTAAATATAAAAATGGTATGAAGTTTATCATCAAAGATGCAAATGAGCGCTACATTAATAAAATAGTACTAGACTTAAGTGATTACAAAAATTAGATTTGGTACCCCTTGTCGGGGAATGCCTTGACACGAAGAAAAAGTTGTAATAACCAAATATGCAACTCAAGTTATAGTTAAACCTATTTCCAGCAAATTATTTTCGCAAGTATAATGCATTTCAGTGTTATAGTACTCTAATAATAAAGAGGTCATATAGATATTAATATCTTTTGTATTTAAATTAGTGTCATTTTTTTTGATTAATTTGTCTACTAATGATTTGCTTATTGGTTTGTGTTCATTTAGAATTTTTATAGTTAATAGCATTTTATCTTCTGTTTGACTCAGTAAAACAGATACTAGTTCAACTTCCGCCACTGCACTGGCTATAGTTAGCACCATATTAGAAATTATCTTATTTATCTTTTCAATTAAATCTTCCTTATTTTTTGCAGAGTATACGTCTATTTTCCACGTAAGCTTTACTTTTTTTTTAATAAATAATTTTCGATATTAGATTTGGTCTTATCAAAGCTATAATTATCCATTGAAGAAGAATATGCCTGCTTCATAACTTTATGTTTATATATTAAATCATCGGAGCTTTCTTTAAGAAACAACAACGCTTCCTTCTGCGCATCAGCATCATTCTTATCTATTACTTCAAGCTCTTCTACGCCAAACGTTATTCCATTCATAGAGTTAGCAAAGTCATGAAGCAGCCGTCCTGATAGCAGTTCCGTTATTAACAGTATGTTTTTGGTATTTTCGTTCATTGGATAATTATAAATGATTTAAGTTACCCTATATTGGTAAGTATATAATAGTCAATTAAGAGAAAGTTTCGTTGCACTTTTTATATCAAGGCATTAATATAGTATTAACAATTTTAAAATTTATAAAAGGATTATGAATACTTATACCAGATCAGGAATAGATATTGAACTATATAATAAGTTAATAAAAGAAGTCAAGCCTATTGCTCAAGAAACTACTAGAGAAGAAGTAATCAGCGAAATAGGTTCATTTTCTGCGTTATTTGATTTTGCTGCACTAAGTAAGAAGTATGACCATCCAGTACTCGTTTCCTCAACTGATGGAGTAGGTACGAAACTGTTGATAGCTCAAGAAGTGAATAAACATGATACTATAGGTATAGATTTAGTTGCAATGTGTGTAAATGACTTACTTGCACAAGGAGCAACGCCTTTGTTTTTCCTTGATTACTTTGCAACAGGCGTTTTGACCAAAGATGTTTTATTATCTGTGGTTAAGGGCATTGCAGAGGGGTGCAAGCAAGCTAAAATAGCATTGGTTGGTGGGGAAACTGCAGAAATGCCTGGAATGTATGGTAATAATCACTATGACCTTGCAGGGTTTGTGGTTGGTGTAGTTGATCGAAAGCAAATTCTTCCAAACTGTAGTATGATGAAAGCAGGTGATTATATAGTTGGCTTAGAGTCAAGTGGAATTCACTCAAATGGGTTTTCTTTAGTGCGCCATGTTTTCAAAAGCTTAGGTATAAATTATAACGATACATCTCTATGGAATAATAAATCTTGGAGTGAAATACTACTTGAACCAACAAAAATATATGTTGATTCTTTGCTGCCTATCATGTCACAAGTAAAAGGTATTGCGCACATCACGGGTGGTGGTTTGGTAGACAATATTCCGCGAATTCTTCCAAAAAACTTATTTGCAAACATAGACATTAATTCCTGGAAATGGCCAGATATATTTTTATGGCTAACAAAGGAGGGTAAAATAGAGAAGAAAGAAATGCTAAAAACATTTAATTGTGGTATTGGTATGGTATTGATCGTAAGTTCTGAGAATATGCAAAACGTGAAAAATCATTTCCAAAAACGTGGAGAAAAAATTGAAATTATTGGAAAACTTGATGAGGCATGTAACCCTCCACTTGATAGAGTAGTATTTAGTTAACCTAACTTTACTGACAGTCTTTTTGCAACTTCTAGGTATGCTTCCTTTAAATCTCCTAAATTCAAACGAAAGACATCTTTATCTAGCTTTTTATAAGTATTTTTATCCCATAATCTGCAGTTATCAGGGCTAATTTCATCAGCTAAAACGATTTTAGTACTGTCATTTATTAATCTGCCAAATTCTAACTTGAGATCAACTAAATATATACTTGCATTTGAAAATAGGTGAACTAATATTTCGTTGATTTTTAAAGTTGTAGTTTTAACTTCATCCATTTCTTTGCTAGATAGCCAATCAAAATACAGTATGTGATTTTCACTTACCATTGGGTCGGCTAGGTCATCATTTTTGTAAAAAAAATCGATTATAGGAGATGCAAGCCTCTCACCTTCTTTGATATTAAAACGTTTGCAAAAGCTGCCAGCTGCGACATTTCTAACTACTACCTCAAGAGGTATTATCTTGAGTTTTTTGACTAGCTGTTCTCTTTCGTTTAGAGTTTTTATAAAGTGTGTGCTAATTTCTGCTTTCTCAAGCTTTTCCATGATAAAAGCACTAATATGATTATTAATTATTCCTTTGCTCTCAATAATTTCATATTTTTCCTTATTGAATGCTGTAACATCATCTTTAAAGTGCTGTATAACAGTTGATGAGTCTTCAGTTTCAATAATGGCTTTCGCTTTACCTTCGTATATCGTTTTATTCAGTGACATGTTTAATTTAACTATATATTATATCAATTTACTATTCTTAGAGTATAGCCCCAAATAACTTAAAATAAACCTTAATGGCATTCAATGTTACAATATTAACCATATTCCCAGAAATGTTCCCGGGGTTTTTGAACTATTCTCTTGCCGGAAAAGCGTTAGAAAAAAAAATATGGAACCTTGAAGTAATAAATATTCGTTCTTTTGCGAAAGATAAACATTCAACTGTGGATGATGTTCCATATGGAGGTGGAGCAGGAATGGTTATGCGTTCTGATGTAGTTGGTGATGCAGTAGATAGTATGCTCTCTGTTCATAAAAACACTAAGTTTATTTACATGACTCCATCTGGAACTAAGTTTAATCAGAATATTGCCAGAGAATTATTAGAGTTTCCTCATATAACAATATTGTGTGGTCGATTTGAAGGTATTGACCAAAGGATAATTGATGCGTATACTCCTTATGAGTTAAGTATTGGAGATTATATACTTTCAGGAGGTGAGCCAGCTGCAATGGTGGTTCTTGATGCATGCATTAGACTTCTTCCAGGTGTAGTAAATAATACCGATAGTATTACTGAAGAAAGTTTTAATTATGGTGGTGGTGTACTTGAATATCCTCAATATACTAGACCTGAGCAGTGGAAGGGATATAAAGTACCTGAGGTTTTGTTATCTGGCAATCACAAAAAAATAAGTGATTGGAGGCAGAAGCAGTCTCATGTTATAACAAAAAAGCGTAGGCCTGAATTATTGAGTGGAGAGATAAATGACAAATTTACTTAAAAAATTTAACGAACAGCAAATGCAAGTGTTAGCTAAAGAAATACCAGAATTTCGTCCTGGCGATGATTTGAAGGTCACTTTTAAAGTAGTTGACGGTACAAGTGAACGTATACAGATATTTGAAGGTGTATGTATATCAAAAAGGAACCGCGGGTTACATTCTTCTTTTGCAGTCAGAAAAGTGAGCCATGGAGAAAGTATAGTGTCTCAGTTTTTTGTTTATTCTCCTGCACTGGTTTCAGTGCAAGTGACAAGAAAAGGAAAGGTTCGTAGAGCAAAACTGTATTATCTGTGCAAACTATTTGGAAAAGCTGCAAGGATCAAAGAGCGTACTACTTATGTTAAAAAGAAATCTAAGTAGATACAATAGGGAGTGATGTCAATTGTGTCATCTCAGAACTCTCTCTTGTCATCTCAGTGCGTGACACACAACTGTACGAACATTGTGTTTGCCTCCCGCTGTGGTGTCATCCCAATGCTCCGACACTGGGATCCAGCATTCATTATTCTCCTTTTGGTTTGTGCTTTCATGGAAAATGTAAAAATTATTTGCAGGCAAAGCCTGCTGGATCCCAGTGTCAGCTACTTGCATGACAAAAAAGGGGAAAGTTTTTTCAAATCCTCGTGTAAAGAAAAGTAAATGAGTATAAAGAAAAAATTCCTTAAATTACTTCAGTCAAGGCGTGTACATGCTCGTATAAAAAGGAAAAATAAAAAGAACAGAGCGCTACGCTTTTGTTCTTTCACGGCACTAGTTATCTCACTTGGCTGTCCTGTGTGTATATTGTTGAGTATATTAGTTAACTCTTACAGTGCCTTAACAGTAACGAAAATTTTATTGCCAGTTGAAATAAATGCTGATCTTGCTTTGGCGAGTAATCCTAGTGACTTGCGGTATAAGTCCATTGGCTTACTCAACGATTCTTTACGTAAGGTGTTTGGAGGAACTGATTTTAAAGACGGTGACGAAATTTTAAGTCGTAATTCTTACAAAGAACTAGAGAAATTTTTTCGTAAGAAAGTAAAAGATAGTGGTGAATATGAGATCTGGTTTACCGCGTCAAGTATAATTAATTCAATAAATAAAGATAAATATTTGAATGATCGTTATGCTAAATTACTTGATTGGCTAAAAGAAAAGAGGAGAGTGAAAAAATTTTTTAATAAGTCTTTATTCCTTAAATCTGACTCTCGTGAACCTGAAAATGCAGGGATTTTAGGAGCGTTTATCGGTTCATTAATGACAATTATAGTGTGCCTAGCATTAGCATTACCAATAGGAATTATGTCGGGCATCTGTCTTTACGAATTTATGCCTAAAAATAGGCTAATGACTAATATTGTAGAAATTAGCATAAATAATCTTGCTGCAGTGCCTTCAATAATATTTGGTGTAGTGGGCTTAACTCTCTATCTTGGCATATTTGGGCTACCACGCTCTTCACCACTTGTTGGTGGAATGACTCTTTCATTTATGATGTTACCTAATATTATAATTGCAACAAAAAATGCCTTTGCGAATGTTCCTATTACGATAAAAGATGCAGCGTTTGCGCTCGGTGCACCTCACATCAAGGTGATATTAGATCACTCTTTACCGATTGCGTTACCAAGAATAATACATGGTACTGTGCTTGCAATTGCAAGGATTTTAGGTGAATCTTCTCCTTTACTTATGATGGGTATGGTGGCATTTATTGCTGATACACCTACGTCCTTTTTCGATCCGGCGACTGTTCTACCTGTGCAAATATACATATGGTCAAGCAATCCTGAAATTGCATTTGTTGAACTTGCTGCTATCGCAATTATAGCTTTATTATTGGTGTTATTTGCGTTAAATTTAGTAGCAAATTTTGTAAAAAGGAAATTCGAATTTTTTAATTTTTAGCAATTCATGAAAATCACAGTCCTATCTGGTTATGGCTTAAATTGCGAAAAAGAAACTGCATTTGCATTTATGGAATGCAGCAGAAAACTTGGTATTGGTAATATTGAAGTAAAAATCGTTCACATTAACGATATCATAGATAATCCAGGTGAACTGAAATTAAGCAATATACTTGCAATTCCAGGGGGTTTTTCCTATGGTGATGACACTGGTGCTGGTAATGCGTTTGCTTTACGTATTAAAAACAACTTGTTGGATGAGTTTCAAGAGTTTTTATCTCAGGACAAGCTGATTATAGGAATATGTAATGGTTGTCAGATATTAGTAAAATTAATTCCAGAGTTCTCTAATCTAGCTTTAATCCATAATGATATAGGCGATTACCAATGCCGCTGGATTAGAGTGAGAGTTAATCCGCAGAGTAATTCTGTTTGGCTACGGGGTCTGAGTGAACTATATCTCCCTATTGCTCATGGGGAAGGCAAATTTTTTATGGATCAAGATATTTTGAACCAATTGATTGAGAGCAATTCCACCGCATTACGTTACATTGATAAAAATGGCAACTATGCTAACCTACAATTTCCTTACAATCCGAATGGATCTACATACGACCTAGCAGCTTTATCAGATAAAAGTGGAAGAGTGCTAGCTTTAATGCCCCATCCAGAAAGGGGAATATTTTTTACCCAGCAAGATAATTGGTCCCTTGAAAAAGAAAAGAGCAAGCGTTTAGGTGTTGCTGTGCCAAAATATGGCGATGGAATGCTTATATTTGAAAATGCACTGAAGTATTTTTGTTAAAATTTATTGATAGGGATTTATGGTCGAAATTATCCCCTGATATTGCAAAAAACTTGCTTGACAAGCCTTGCCAGTCCCCTTATCATGAAACTGAAGCTATTTATTTATCTTCTCTGTACAGATTAAATGACAAAAAAACTCACGTATCTGGCGTCCCATGTTTAATTTTTTGCACTATGTGCATCTTATGTCTTTATAAAATTTCTAGGTTTTTACCTAATATAAGCTGAAATGCGCTTATAAAGCATTTAAAACATCAAAAAACGCCGATTTAAAAAATGGATAGTGAATAACTAGCTACCCTAGGGTTTCTTTTGCCTTTTTTTCTGTTTAGTAAATTTCTTAAACATTTATGACTAAAGGTTAGTTGCATTAAAAAGCAGCTAAATCGCGGTTATTAAGCGTTTAGAATAAAAAAACGCCATACTTGAAAGTATAATGTAAGTAATTAGCCAACCACGGGGCTTCTTTTGCCTTTTTTTTATTTGGTAAATTTCTTAATATTTATAGCTAAACGACAACCGTCATCCCGCTGCTTGTTAGCGGGATCTCTTGTTAGCGCCGCGGTGGTATGACGTAGGATTGTTGTCATTCCGCTACTTGTTAGCGGCTGAGATACCGCGAATGAATCGCGGTATGACGGTGTAGATGATGGTTAAGTAATTCGTCATCCCGCTGCTTGTTAGCGGGATCTAGAGATACCGCAACGTCTCACCTATAGCCTTCAGTGCTCCTTTTTTTGTCATCCCAGCGTCACGCGTTGGTTTCAACATTATATCATGAACTTTCTAAAATTCATTGAACTGTGCTTTCAAACGGTGGTGCCGGGGTGTGAGTATAATGATTATCAGTATATAAAAGTCATAGCAGACAGACTTGAAGCGGCAAATGTTGGCAAAATGAGGCGAATAATATTCAATATGCCTCCGCGTTCAATGAAGTCCCTGTGCATAAGCGTTGCGTGGCCCGCATGGATACTGGGAAATCAGCCAACTGCAAGAATAATAGTTGCAAGCTACTCTCGGCTGCTTAGCGAAAAGCACTCGCTCGATACAAGATGCATAATGCAGTCTAGTTGGTATAGAGAGCTGTTTCCAGAGGTAGAACTATCCAAAGATCAGAATACCAAATACAAATTTCAAACAGTGCAGAGAGGATACAGAATCGCAACGTCAGTTGGAGGGACGTTAACAGGTGAAGGTGGTGATTTCATCATCGTGGATGATCCACTGAGTCCCGCCCAAGCTTTGAGTGAAACGTTTAGAAAGCGTGCTACAAATTGGTTTGACCAGACTTTAGTAGCCAGGCTCAACAATAGAAAAAAAGGAGTAATTGTTCTTGTGATGCATAGGCTACATCAAGAAGATTTAACCGGGCACCTTCTCTCCAAACCGAAAAACATATGGAACCATACTTGTTTACCGATGATATCTGAAAATAAGGAGATTATCTATTCAATCAAAAAGCCAGCGCCTCCTTTTCTTGTTCCTGTCACCCGAGTAACTACAAATGAGTACAAAAGCTGGATTACAGCATCAAGTGCTAGAATGACACCACCCGTAATATTATACTCAAGAGAAGAAGGTCAGTTGCTATATCCCCTCGATGGAGGAAAAGAAGAAGTTGAGATGATAAAGGTTGAACTTGGAAGTTACGCTTTTGCTGCACAATATCAACAAAACCCTCTGCCACTTTCAAGTGGTATAATTAAACGAGAGTGGCTGAAGCGCTATAGAAATTTTTCTGATAGTCTCTCATATGTCACTCAGAGCTGGGACACTGCAGTTTCAACAAGCAGCATGAGCAACTTTAGCGTCTGCACCACCTGGACAAAAGTGGGCAATAAATTCTATTTACTCGATGTATATCGCGCAAAGCTTGAGTATCCAAAGCTTAAAGAGCAAGTTTTTTCCTTAGCAGCAAGATGGACGCCACACGCAATTTTAATCGAAGCAAAAACAAGTGGTCAGCAATTGGTGCAAGAGCTAAAGACAAACAGTGATTTACCAATTATCGAAATAGTACCACATGATGACAAACTCACTCGATTTTATCAAATTGTTCCGATTATAGAGTCTGGCAAGGTTTTTCTGCCGCACCAAGCAGTATGGCTGAACGATTTTGAGTATGAGATTTTAATGTTTCCTGAAACTCGACACGATGATCAAGTGGATAGTACCGTGCAATATTTGCAGTGGGTGAGAGATAGTAGCTCTAGGGTCGCAGCTTTACGGGCATTGTGATTTGAGTCTACCAGATCCAAGTAGTCAGCTACTTGCATGACACCCTGACAACCGTCATCCCGCTACGTGTTAGCGGGATCTAGAGATACCGCGAATGAATCGCGGTATGACGGTTCGTGGTGGTATGACAGTTCGTGGCGGTATGACGGTTCGCGGCAGCATGACGATAAGGTTTATACCTTGTCATTCCAGCGCGTGACGCTGGAATCCAGCCTTTATTATGCAGCCTGCTTGGTTAAAATTAAGTCTTCTGGATCCAAGTAGTCAGGGCACTGGGATGACAATTACCTTAACAATTTCAAAAGAAGCCTAGTGAGCTATCAGCTATGTGTAGCTAACATTCTGCACGTCCATAAAAAACAAACCTTCTTTTTCGTCTTGAACGCTAATAATAGCGTGAGTGTTAAAAGGTAAAGGATCATTTGTATGTCCATGGCCTACCCCTTTCATTGTAAATACAGGAAAGTTAACACTTTTTGCAAACCTTTCTTTTACAACTTCAACAAGGTTATCGTTATAGCAGTTAACGAAATCCCCAAAGATTACTGCATGTACTCCATCAAAGATGTGAGCTTGTTTTAGGTGATCTAAACTGCGCTCTATTGCGTATGGGTAGACTCTTATGTCCTCTAAAAATAGAATTTTACCTTTCGCATTTATTTGCCAAACAGTTCCTATACTGTTTTCAACTAAAGTCATATTACCACCGATGATTTTAGACTTTAATCTGCCATCTTTTAGTCTAATGCCATTATTTATCGTCTTTAGGTTATCAAATCTGATAGAATCCCGCTTGTTAAGAATTAACTCTTTCAATTTTTCAACAGAGCTTTCAGAAACGGAGTTATTTACTATCATTTCCAACATGGTGCCGTGAAGAGTTTGCCAATCATATTTAGCTTGTAGATGGATGTGCAAGGCAGTTATATCGCTATAGCCTATGAGGATCTTTTTGTTTTGAGCAATCCTTTCTTTTTTATCATTGGGTAACTTTTCTAGATAGGGAATTAACCGAGAAGCCCCTTCTCCTCCTCTGATACACCAGATTATTTTACTATCACCGGTTAGTGCACTAACCAAATCATTTGCTCTGAATTCATCAGAGTTGGAATAAAATGGATTATCATTACTATATATTTTCTCCGAAATATGGGGATTAAAATCCAAAGCTTCTACATATTCTTTTATGGTAGTCAGATCTGATTCTTTTCCCTTGGAGGAAGGAGCAATAATATCAACTTGGTCGATTGCATGAATACTTGTGTTAGCACATAAAGTGAGAATGAAATATAAAAGATAAACAATCATTAAAATATCTTATAAAACTCTTTTTTTAGTATATCATCCAATTCAGAGAGTGGAACTTTCACTCCTAGTTCTTCCATTGACGTGACGCCATAATCTTGCAGTCCACAAGGAATAATACCCTTATAATGAGAGAGGTCTGGAAAGACGTTAAGCGCTATGCCATGATAAGTTACCCATTTTCTTAAACGGATACCAAAAGCTGCAATTTTTTTTTCTACTCCATTGTTATTCACCCAAACACCTATTCTATCCTCTTTAAATTCTCCAAGTATATTAAATTGCTTTAAAACATTTATTATCCACTTACTTAGGTCTCTAATATATAGCTTTATGTCGCATTTATTTCTTTTTTTAAGGTTTAACATTAAATATATGATGCGCTGTCCTGGACCATGATATGTGTATTTGCCACCCCTGCCTGTTTTATATATAGGAAATAATTTTTCAACAACGTCGTCATCTGTTGCACTGATTCCTGCAGTATAAAGTGGAGGGTGCTGGAGTAGCCATACTAATTCGTCTGCTGAATTATTGTGAATTTGTTGAATTTTCTCTTCCATAGATTTTACGGCACAGTTATAATCAATAAGCTGATTAGATATTAGCCATTCTGTCATGTTCAATTTCTTTTCTTTTTAGTATAGCAGTGCGTTCTTTTCCTGTCATCCCAGTGTGTGACACTGGGCGCAGCCTTTCTTATTCCTAATATACTTAATACTAACTTCTGTGCTATTTCTCCTTAACAAACATAGTACATGACAAATGTTTAATTATTTGTCAACACAGGTCCTCTTTACGTATAGGCAACTTTTTTTATTGAAAAATTCAGAAAAATGTTGTATAATTATTAGTAGATTTTAGGTAAAATATATGGCAAACTCAAAATTTAGCATAACTTTCAACAACGAAATTTCAGAGTGTCTTGCTGGACTGGCTAAAATAAGAAATAAGTCCATTAAAGAACTAGCAGAGAAGCTAATACAAGAAGCAATTGAAAATGAGGAAGATAAAATACTAATTGAGCGTGCTGCTAGACGTAATGTTTCAGGTGTGAAGAAAATTAGAAGTGAGGATGTAGACTGGAATACAATATTATCTTCATAGAAAGCGTTCTTGAGAAAGACCTTCCAGCTCTTCCAAAAACAATAAGATTAAGGATCATAAATGCGATAAATAAGCGCCTTACAGTTGATCCCATTAACCTTGGTGAGCCATTATATTACAGATTTAAAGGACAAAGAAGATTAAGGGTAGGTGATTATCGCGTTATCTATTCCGTAAATATTATAAAATATGAAGTGGTTATCACAGAGATAGGACACAGAAAAGATATTTATAAGTAAGTACATCATATAAATATTAAATATATTTTTACTCCTTCCTGATTCATTTTCTACCTTAGGTGGCTTCGCTCAGCTCAAAAAAAAAGCTCATTCTTTTTGCTACCCCTTATTGTGCCTGCCATTTAACTACTGTGTAGAGATTGCTCTCAAACATAATGTTCGTACGTTAGTATATCCTTCCTGTGACACCAATTGATATAATTCTACCACAAATTCAATTTTTTAGGAGGCACATATGAATTTCAACATCTTTCAAAGAAAAAAAAGCGCAGTATTTACTAAATATTCTGCTTTGCAGCTAATGATGGAGCCAAGTTGGAGTAAGCGTGATTATGTAAGTTTTGCTGAGGAAGGTTACATAAAAAATGTTATTGCCTTTCGAGCAATCAATATGATTGCAAGTGCTGCATCTTCGGTACCTCTTACTCTCTGCCAGCTTACTGACCAGGGAAAATCGCAACTAAAAGCCCATCCATTACTGAAATTACTTTATTCTCCTAACCCAATGACATCAAAATCTGAATTTATTGAGGGGATTGTAACTTATCGGTTAGTTAACGGCAATTCTTATATATTGATGGTTGAGTCGCAGAACAATAGAAAACCACCAACAGAGCTTTATCTTCTGCGCCCAGATAGGGTTGAAATTGTTCCAGGGAGAAATAACGTTCCTTATATCTATCGTTATGCCATAAATAACAACAGTTATGACTTTAAAGTTGATAAACTAACTGGATGTTCAGCAGTGTTGCACTTAAAGACCTTTAATCCTTTGAATGATTGGTATGGGCTATCACCAATTGAGGCAGCTGCATATAGCATAGATCAGCATAATCAGGCGGGTGCTTGGAATCAAGCGATGTTGCAAAACGGAGCAAGACCAAGTGGTGCAATAGTTGTGAAATCAGCGAAAGATGGAAGTGGTGGAAGTTTAAGTCAAGAGCAGTACCAACGCTTAAAAGCGCAAATAAATGATCATTATTCAGGTTCTATAAACGCTGGAAGACCGATATTGCTTGAAGGAGGCTTGGAGTGGAAGGAAATGAGCTTATCACCAAGGGATATGGATTTTATTGAGTCCAAACACAGTTCAGCTCGTGATATTGCCCTGGCTTTTGGCGTTCCGCCGCAGTTGCTTGGCATACCAGGTGATAACACTTATAGCAATTTAGTCGAAGCACGCCTGTCCCTTTGGGAGCAGACGGTTTTACCAACGCTAGAAAATATTATCTGTCACCTGAATTCTTGGCTGATACCAAGATTTGGTGAAGATCTGTGCTTGTCGTATGACAAAGATACAATAGAAATTCTCATGGAAAAGAGACAAAAGTTGTGGAAATACGTAGAAAATGCAAGCTTTATGACACTCAATGAAAAAAGGGAAGCATTTGGCTTGCCACCACAGCCAGGTGGTGATAAATTGAGTTGAAGTTTTGATGTTTATTACTTATAGCTAAACTGACTTAGATTTATCGACAATTTGAAAAACCGTCATTCCGCTACTAGTTAGCGGAATCTATACCGCGAATGAATCGCGATATGACGTAGGGTTGCACTAGCTATAGCAACTTTGTCTGCGCAACCATTTTTTACCGCACCATTGAACAGATACGCTTGAAGATATCCGTTCAGATAAGTTTATTGTCCCCTAAACCGTACACGCCTAACGAGCTACCGCTAGAGCTTGTGAAAAATTCTCTATTTTTATTCCCTTTAATTTACTAGATAAATTATCTACAAGCAAATCTGATTTAGTACAGATCTGCTCTATTTTTTCAGGAGATAAAGAAGAATCTAATTGATTCGCTATACCAGACACTCCATTTAAAACTACTCCAGCACCATATGGTACATATGACACAGTATATATAGCACCTGACGTAAGATCTAGCAAATTCTGAGAAGCAGTGATCATCTTGTATCCTACTGTATTTTTATCTTTTTCTTTAATCTCCTCAAGTATCTTTGATGCACTACAGGGAATATAAGATATACCAGCTATACCATATGAAGCCCCATTTAAGGCGTACGATACAACTACCGTTGTTGCTGATAGTGCTTTGGCTCCATATTTTGCAGTATAAAGCAATGGCTTAAGGGCATAAGAAATAGTTTTACCTTGTAATTCAGATTCAAGCAACGAATTTAGTTCTTCTTGTGTTGCTGCACATTCAAAAAATTCTTCCTCATCAATTTCTGCAAGATCAATCTCCTCAAAACCCTCATCAATATCTACAAGAGTCACTGTTTCTTTTATAGGGCTAACTTCTACATCACTCTCATCAATTTCTGCAAGATCAATCTCCTCAAAACCCTCATCAATATCCACAGGAGTCACTGTTTCTTTTATAGGGCTAACTTCTACATCACTTCCAATAACACTTGAATTTTTGCCAAAAAGATTCGAAAACATACTAAACATTTTTTTTACCTACAACTTAACCCTCATATCAATATATTAACCTAATATTAACCAGGTGTCAAGCACATATGACTCTTATAAACAGATGTTAGTAAATCAACTATTTTTCTTGCCAACCAGAGCGGTGAAGATTTGGTCTACATCAAAACTCATCTTAGGACGCCAAATAGGGCCATCCAAATGCATATCGATATAGATTGGATTACTATAGTTTGGTGGTATGAAAAAGAACCTGAATATAGAAGCTAAAGCGAAGTTAGATAAGGTTAAATTAGAAGAGATTGACCCTGATGCTTGATCAATCCCGAACTGTAAACTAGTTGAACATATACCACTCTTAATACTTGCTTTTCCGCTAATATTTTCAAAAAATGTTTTACCATTATATATATCAATATAAGCAAGTGTGGAAATTTCAGATTTATTCTTACTGCTTAACAAATTAGTGATAAATGAATTGAAATCTACATTAGTAACTTCTATTCCTTGCGCTTGTAAGTTTACATCTCCTGATAAGTTACTAGCCCAATCATGAAAACTTTTTCCTTGAGTTTTGATTTCACCATTTAAGCTTACCTGACCATTTACATTGTCAATTCCTATAACCTTACCAATCTTTTTAGTGTCCAAATTTACAATAGAAAACCTTGTATTTATTGAGTCTGATCTTAAATAACCCTGAAAAAACACTTGCCCGTGTTCTAATACGTAACTTGCCTGCCTGATAGTGATAGTGTTGTTTCTCATTACCGCATCCAAATTAAAATCTTTCAAAACATTCTGCTTGGTTTTAAATTCTGCAGTATTGATTTGCACATTTGCATCAAAGCCTTCTTTGTCATCCAAAAAATCAAGCTGCTTTGTTGACCATTGAATTTGATCTATCTCATTTCTTGAATTTCTTTTCGTCTCTACTAAATTTGGTAATGTAATAATTTTTCCATTAAATTTACTGCCCGTAAGGTTAACATCTAATAAAGGTTTGGCGTATTTTTGATCTGCTAATATTTTTGCATTACCGGTAATATCGAAATCTTCTCCAGATAGTTTTATTTTATCTGCAACTAGCTTACCTTTTTCCATTTTCAGCAAAAAATCCAAATTTTTAATTTTCGTATCATTCAATGTAAGGTTATTAACACGGGCCTTTATATTTGCATCATACTGAAAATTTTTCAGCCATTGCATTTTAGGTAAACTGCTAAATAATGAATGATCATATTTATCTGCATCAAGATTATGCATGCTAAATTCACCATCGACCACACTGCGTTTTTTTGTGTGGCTTACTCTAATTGACCCTTGCAAGGATTCCTTATTATTTAGCAGTCTAATGTCTGAGATAGATAATATTCTTGGTGCAAGGTGCAGTTTAGAACTTAGTGTAAATTGATTTTTCTGGTTTTCTTTCATCTTTATAGAAGGGAAAAAACATGAAATGAATGACCCAAAATCATTTCCTTCGACTAATAAATCGCCGTTGAATTCAGATAGGACATTATTGTTTGAGATCTCTCCTGATAAGTAAGATATATTATTGATTCCAGGAAATTTAAGAAGCGTATTAACTTTTACTTTGCCATCAGTGGATTTTAGTACAGCACGGAAATTGTCCAATATTTTGTTTTGATATTGAATGTTAGAAGCTTCCATATTAAAATTTAAGCTCAAGTTCTTTGGCACAACTGCTCTAAAACATTCCAGAAGATCCTTCATATTCATTGTTCTTTGTGAATCATTTTGTATGGAATCTAAATCAACTTTACTGAAGCTAATATTGAAATTAGTGTGATTGCCTTTTCTATCATTTTGTATTGTACCACTGGCTTGCATGCTTTTGGAATCAATTTTTAAGTCAGTTGCCGTAAACTCACTTTCATTAAGACTTATATTGGATGATATCTTGATATTTTCGCTAGGAATAACATGAGAGAGAAAGCTAAGATTAATGATTTTTGCTAAATCACTCACAGAACCGGAACTATTATTAATCGTTAGTGTTAAATTACCCTGGAGTTCTTCTTGATTTCTATTACCTGTAAATAGCAAATTTACAAAATTTGATTCAACACTAATGTGTACATTCTTTTTTGTGATATCAACCTTTCCTGAAAAATCGTAATTATTGTCACCTACCTTTACTTTACCAGAGAATTGCCTGTTTTTTTTTACAGCAACCTCCTTTATGTTAACAATATCAGCGAAATCACTCTTAAAACTTACTTGGCTGTCTTTTATTACTATATCGACTGTGTTACCACTGGCTTTTGTATTTATAATATTAATTAAATTTTCTTTATTGCTTTTCATGCCAAACAATGTGATTGACTTTGGTTGCAACGAAAATAAAAACAACGATAGGAACGATGGTCTTATTTCAATTTTTCTTACACTAATTAAATCTGATAACTTTTGCTCTTTATTTTCGTTGTATTGTACATATACATTATAAATAGTGAGCTTTGGAGTAATGAGTGAAACTTCAACTTTCCCTCCAATATGCACTTTAGCATCATACGTCTTCTCCAACTCTTTTATGATATATTGCCTGTAGCCACTCCAATCCTTAAAAGTTGCAGCAACATGAAGAAGGACTAATACTAAAGAAATTGATAATATGGCGTATAAAGAAAGTTTCATAGTAGACCTCTCATTCCGGCATCTCTTCGTCTTGTCATCCCAGTGCCTATTCCTGTCATCCCAGCACCCACTCCTGTCATCCCAGTGCTTGACACTGGGATCCAGAAAATTTGATTAGACATTAAGTTGGTTAGCAAAAAAGTAGCTAATCTTATGTTAAAACACAACATTTTTGATGAGGTTGCATGAGAAGCTGGATCCAAGTAGTCAAGCACTGGGATGACACCCTTCCCGGTGGAAATTGCTTTCAAATCACAACACTCATACAGTTGTATGTGTGACACTGAAATCCAGTGTGACTTAAACAAGGTTTTCCAGATCATACAATCAACAAAATTTCTGGATCCCAGTGTCAAGCACTGGGATGACACCGTTTGCTGTTCCTTTAGCAAAAGATCTGGTTTATACATATTTCAAATTATTCAAACTTCCTCTAAAAGTTAAGTAAAGAGTACCAAAATAAACAATAACACTCAAAGCTATTAAAGTCGCTAAATAAACAATACGAGCCAACATTTTATCAAAAAATAATCCTGCCAACAAAGAATTAAAAATATAAAGGGCTATTGACATGACTGCCGTTGCTACAAAAATTTTCATGATATTTAACAATAACGCTTGGCTAACCTTATACATCTTATTTATTGTTAAATAACTAATTAATAGAATGGAGTTTATCCAAGTGGAAACGGAAGTAGCAATAGCAATCCCCGTATGCTGATACTTGTTCATTAACAAAAGGTTTAGCACTACATTAATTCCAAGACACATTAGCGAAAATATGGTTGGTATTTTCAGATTGCCTTTAGCAAAAAATGTAGGTAGCAATACTTTATTTATAATAAATGCAGGTAAAGAAAGAGAAAATGCTATTAAAGTGGGAACAGTTTGCTGCACTGCATAATGATCAAACCGGCCGTAAGAAAAAAGCGTAAGTAAAATTATGTCGGGAATAATGATAAAGGCAGCAGTTGTTGGCATAATTAACATTAATCCTATGTTGAGAGCCTTGTTCTGTATTTTGACTATATTTTCAGTATTATTCACCTGTTTTGAAATTAGAGGAAGAAGCACTGTACCAATTGCAGTACCGATTATTCCCTGCGGTAGTTGATTTAGTCTATCGGCATAATATATATAAGACACCGCATTTGGTATAAAACTTGCCATTATTGTATCAATCCATAAGCTTATTTGAGTTACACAATTGTTGATAATTGCAGGTATCACACGCTTAAAAAACAACCTTACTTCATTGCTTAATTCAAGGCTAAAAGAAAAAGCTGCCTTTAACTTGTATGCACTAAATAGTATCAAAAGTAGCTGGAAAATTCCTCCTATAAGAACAGCTATAGAAAGGTTGTGCGCTGGAGTTTTTACGTAAGGCACAAACAAACTGATGATTAAACAGAGATTCAAAACGATTGGTGCAATAGCTGTTGAAGCAAAATGCTGCTTTACTTGCAGCATTCCACCAATAAGTGATGCAATTGAAACAAAGATTATGTAGGGCATCATAATTCTTGATAAAGTAACAGTAAGGGTAAACTTACTTTGGTCAAATCCAGGAGCAAAAATTTGAATCATATAAGGGGAGAAAGTTTGCATGATAAGGCAAAAAATTACTAAGATAATAAACGTAATGGATATTACACTACTTGCAAAATTAAATGCCTTCTTATTATCATATGATTCTGTCGAGTATAACGGTATGAATGAGGTAGTGAACGCTCCTTCTGCAAAAAATGCTCGAAATAGATTGGCAAAGCGAAACGAAGAAAAAAATATGTCTGCAAGAGAGTTTGCACCAATAACTGTAGCAATCAATACATCTCTTATTAACCCTGAGATCCTTGAAATAGCCGTAAAAAAACTAAATGTGAAAATACTTTTAAACATACCACTACTTCATTAGTGTCAATACAATTAACTATAATGGTAAAAGTATCAATGAAAATATTTATTGGCTAAACTTAAAACCCTCTGCAAAAGGAGAGTTAAATAATCAATTGACTATTTGCGCTCTTATGTTAGAAATTTTATATCTTGGCGGGCGTAGCTCAGTTGGTAGAGCGTCAGTTTGTGGTACTGAATGTCGCCAGTTCGATCCTGGTCGCTCGCCCCACTAAAACCCGATAATTTGAAAAACCGTCATCCCGCTGCTTGTTAGCGGGATCTAGAGATACCGTGACGGTATGACGTGGGGTTAGCTATACATTAGCCACTGATGATTGAAATAGTTAATTACTGTAAAATTTGACATTAACCGCTAATAGTTAGAATATTAGTAGAGTAAGAATTACTCAAGAAGGCATGCATAAATATGATGTAGTAGTAGTAGGTGGTGGTCATGCAGGGTGCGAAGCGGCTGCTGCGGCAGCTCGCCTTGGTACAAACACGCTGCTTATAACTCATAAAATTTCAACTATAGGGGAAATGTCCTGCAATCCAGCAATCGGAGGAGTTGCAAAGGGTGTTGTAGTCAGGGAAGTTGACGCTCTTGATGGAATAATGGGAAGAGCAATCGACCGAGCAAGCATACACTCAGTCATTTTAAATAGCAGCAGAGGTGCGGCAGTGTGGGGACCACGTGCACAGGCAGATCGAAAATTATACAAGCAAGCAATACAGGAAATTATTCTAAATTATAACAATTTGACGGTAAAAGAAGAGTCAGTTGACGATTTCCTTATAGAGAGTAATAACAATGGAGAATTGTGCATTAAAGCTGTAATAACAAGCTCAGGGGAACATATACTAACAGGTAAAGTCGTTTTAACCACAGGAACTTTTCTGCAAGGTGTAATTCATATAGGAGAACAAACAACCCCTTCAGGGAGAATGGGAGATAAGCCTGCAGTAGAACTTGCAAATACGTTGAATAAATATGATTTTAGATCGTGGCACTTGATCGTGGCACTATAAATTGGTCAATATTGCAAGAACAAGTGGGTGATAATCCACCTGTGCCGTTTTCTTATCTCACAGAAAAAATTAACCAACCTCAGGTATCATGCTTTATTACCCATACTAATGAAAATACGCATAAATTAGAGAAAATCTTCATAGGTCAGCTTCTTCGTATCTAAGTGACGTTGTTGCGCCAAGATACTGCCCATCCATTGAAGTTAAAGTGAAAAAATTCGCAGAAAAAAGTAGCCACCAAATATTTTTAGAACCAGAAGGCCTGGATGATGATACTGTATACCCGAACGGAATTTCAAATTCATTGCCCATTGAAGTGCAGCGTGAAATGATAAAGAGTATCAAGGGACTTGAAAATGCAGAAATACTAAGACCTGGATATGCAGTTGAGTATGACTATATTGACCCACGAGAGCTGTTTCATACTCTTGAAACCAAGAAAGTCAAAGGCCTATATTTTGCTGGCCAAATTAATGGCACCACTGGATATGAAGAAGCAGCAGGGCAAGGAATTATCGCCGGAATTAATGCAGCACTCTCTGCATTTGAAAAAAAAGAAAGCTTTGTTCTCCATCGTACAGATTCGTATATCGGTGTAATGATAGATGATCTAGTCACTAAAGGGGTGATCGAACCTTATAGATTATTTACCTCGCGTGCAGAATATAGGCTAGCTATCAGGTCAGACAATGCAGATAGAAGATTAACACAAAAAGGTTATGATATTTCCCTTGTTTCGCATGAGAGATACTCTGTTTTACAGAATAAACTTGAATCCATTAAGCAGCTTGAAGAGAAGTTAGGGAGTCTGACGATTACTCCTGAGCAGCTTAGGTCTTATGGTATCAAAATATCTTATGATGGGATAAGAAAAACGGCACTAGATTTACTTAGCTATCCAAACATCGACTGGAATAAATTACAAGAAATATGGCCGGAGTTAAGCAGCGTCACGCGCTGGAATGACAAAATGGGACACACCAAAGCGGATAATAGAGCTAAGAATGAAATATGCGAAGCGGTTGAAATTGAAGCAAAATACAAACCTTATCTAATAAGACAAGAAGCGGATATGAAGTTTTTACGAGAGGAAATTAACACTCAAATTCCAATTGATTTCAACTATTCACAAGTTAAAGGCCTGTCAAGTGAAGTAATAGAAAAGTTGCAGACGATAAAACCAGCGACGATTGGCATTGCAAAGCAAATACAAGGCATCACTCCCGCAGCGATAGTGAGCATATTAGTGTATTTGAGAAACAGGAAAACGAAAGTGGCTGCTAATTTTGTATGAGGTGTTCTATGTCAAAAATCGAAGAATTTCGTTCTTTTATGCACGAGATAAACGTTGATGCATTTATGTTGCATACTAAAGATGAATATTTAAATGAGTATTCAGAGGAGCTAACAAAGCTGTGTGGCTTTACAGGAACAAATGGGCTACTTATCGTTACAAAAGACAACAAGTGCCCATTTTTTACGGATGGACGCTATATCACACAAGCTCGCAATCAGCTCGATCGGGGCAATTTTCAAGTATATAATATACAAGAAGAGGATCCACGCGAATGGATAAAAGCAAACTTAACATCGACTGCCTCACTAGGTTATTATTTGCAATATTTTACCATAGAAGATATAAGAAAGTATGAGAATATCTGTAAATTAATACCCTGTTTAGCTGGAAAAAAAAGTGACTATCGAAAACAAGCAGTGGTTTTACATTCTATTGAACATGCTGGTGAAAGTAGTAAGGACAAATGTGAAAAAGTCGCTAAAAGTATAGATAAAGAAGCTGAAGCAGTGCTTTTAACTGATCCAAATTCAATTTCATGGTTATTAAATTTAAGAAACGAAAATGCTAAATATACTCCATGTATATTGGGTCGTGCTATATTGTATAAAAGCGGTAATGTTGATTTGTTTATTCAAGATAAAGAACATTCAACTATAGAAGCAAATTTAGGCAATCATATAAATATTTTTGATATTAGTGAGCTAGAAAATTCGCTGCACAAGCTAAATTCAATAGTCATGGATCCAAGCACAACTCCAATGAGTATCATGGCTGTAATAAAAGATAAACAGGTAGCTGAGAGAGAAGATCCTTGTCTAATTTATAAAGCAGCAAAAAACCAAACTGAAATAGCTGGGGCTATAAATGCGCATATCAGAGATGGAGTGGCAGTTACAAATTTTCTATATTGGCTTGAAAATAATGTTGGTACAGAACTTGAAGCTGAAGAAAAGATTTTAGAATACAGAAAAGAGCAGAATTTGTTTAAGCAACTAAGTTTTCCAACAATTTCAGCATTTAATGAGAATGGAGCAATAATTCACTATCGTGCAAGCAGTAAGACGAATAAAGTAATTCAGAAAGATGGACTGTATTTGATTGACTCTGGTGGCCAGTACCTTGACGGCACAACTGATGTGACAAAAACTGTAGCAATTGGCAATCCAACTGATGAACAAATAACCCACTATACAATAGTACTCAAAGCTCACATTGCTATAGCAAGTGTCATCTTTCCTCCTGGCACTACTGGTGGAGAATTGGATATATTAGCACGTACGCATTTATGGAAATTTGGAATGGACTATATGCATGGTACAGGGCATGGAGTAGGAAGTTACCTATCAGTACACGAAGGACCACAAGCAATATCAAAGGGAAATAAAGTGAAACTCACGCCAGGCATGATACTATCCAACGAACCTGGCTATTACATTCCGGGAGAGTATGGAATAAGGATTGAAAATCTGATGTATGTTGATAAACATAAAAATGGTTTCTTGGGATTTAAACAACTAACCTCTATTCCATATGATAGAAGGCTAATAAGTGTGCAAATGCTTACTAAGGATGAAATTGAATGGATAAATGGCTACCATCAATTTGTCTATAAAAACTTAGAAAATAGCGTCAAAGATAAGGAGTGGTTAAAGAAAGTATGTGACCCTTTATAAGCAAAGGAGCATTTTTTATTATTTAAAAAGTATTAATGCAATTGTGACAGGTATTTTGTATTGTTTTTAATTTTAAAATAATATATAATAAAGGACACGTATTTTTAGGTAGGTTATAATTATGATAGACAAAGGGCAAGGAGATGAATTTATGAAGCAGTATATGGATACTTGCAAAGAGCAAATAGAAAAATTAGCCAAGGATCCTGAATTGCTTAATCAGGCTTTAAAACCATTTATGCAAATGTCTCAGCAGCTTATGGCTGGCGGTATGTTAGAAGGGGCTATGCCTGGCATGATACCTGATTTGGGCAGTATGGATGTTAACAAGATGATTGCTCAGATGAAGGAAATGATTGACTACATAAGAGGTAACTATAAGGAACTAATGAAAGAGCGCAGCTCGCAGATTCAAGAGCTTAATGAATCCAGTAAAAAGCTAAGAGGCTTAGTTAAAAAATTGATAGAAAAGATCGAAAGTAAATAAATAACATCTGGATTTCTGTCATTCTATATACAACTTTCTAGTTGGACGGTAAGTCGAGGTCAATTATTGATGTCATGAAAGTAGCTGACACTGGTTCCTTTATGACGGCAGTGCCCAGAGGTGTCATCCCAGTGCTTGACACTGGGATCCAGTTCTTATTACCTGGTGTAAAGTTAAGTTTCCTGGATTCCAGTGTCAAGCACTGGAATGACAGCAATCCTACGTCATACCGCGATTCATTCGCGGTATCTTAGTATAGATTCCGCTAACAAGTAGCGGAATGACGGTTTTTCAAATCGTCGATGAACCTAAGTCACTTTAGCTATAGTATCGGGAACGTAATTGCACATTGGTTTTACAAATTTGAAAATTAGTGTTAGATAAAAATATAAACGCAAAAGGAAAAAAAATGATTGAACTTAGAGGTCCAGAAATTTGTGCAGGCGGAAATAAGAAAAATTTGATTGTTTTTTTACATGGTTGGGGCTCAAGTGGCGATAATTTCATTCACCTTGCTAAAGTTATGAGCAAGTTTTTACTGGGTTCATATTTTGCAGTACCCAATGCTCCGTTTGAAAGAGAAATAGGTGATGGTTATCAGTGGTTCAGCTTGGAAGATCGTAGTGAGGAAGCGCTATATAATGGAGTAAAAAATGCTACATCAATTGTAAATCATTTCATTGATACAAAATTAAAGGAGCTTAATTTAAAAGATACGCAACTTTCTTTAGTTGGATTTTCTCAAGGAGCAATGCTTGCAATACATACAGCTCTCACCCGCTCTCAATCCTGTGCATCAGTTGTTGCATACTCTGGTAGATTTCTTTCACCTTCAAAAACTGCACCAGAGATCAAGTCAAAACCTAACATATGTGTTATCCATGGTGATGCTGACGACGTGGTACCTTTTTCGTCCCTCGACTTAGCGGTTAAAGCTCTGAAAGAAAATGGAGTAAATGTTGAAGGACACCCAATTCATGCATTAGGGCATATTATTAATGAAGAGGGAATAAAATTAGGAGTAGAATTTATCAAGAAGAATTTTAAAAATTAATTTTCATGCACTTGTTTTGCTTTGGTTATGGATATGTAGCTAAATTTTTATCGAAAAAATTACTGAACTTAGGTTGGAAAGTCAGTGGCACATCAAGAAGTAAAAATATACAAGATGTAATCCTCTTTAATTATGAGAAAGTTAGTCAAGATCTGCTTAAAAGCGCAACGCACGTTTTAATTTCTATTCCTCCAGATGGCGATGATGTTGTGGAGAGATACGGTGATTGTCTGCAAAATGTAAAATGGCTTGGTTATTTGTCTGCAACTAGCGTCTATGGTGATCACTCTGGTAATTGGGTGGATGAGGAATCTGAAACAAGACCTATAGAAATCAGAGGAGAAAAGCGCCTTAAATCTGAAAAGAAGTGGCTAAATAGCAAACTGCCTGTACATATTTTTCGTTTAGCTGGAATATACGGTCCTGGTAGGAACGTGTTAATTGACTTGCAGCTTGGCAAAGCAAGAAATGTGAAAAAAGAAGGGCATTTTTTTTCTCGTATTCACGTTGAAGATATATCGAATATTTTATTTTCTTCCATGCAAAACATAAAACCTGGTGAAATATACAATTGTGCAGACGATTTACCCACTACACAATCTGAAGTGGTAATATATGCGACCAAACTTCTCAATGTTAGCCCTCCAGAACCAATTGAGTTACCAGATTATGCACAGAGTTTTTATTTAGGATCAAAGAGAGTAAGTAATGTTAAAATTAAAAAAGATCTTAATGTCTCTCTAATTTATCCTAACTACAAGGTGGGATTAGAGAGTTTGCACGTAAACAAAACTGAAATCACATCAGAATGATAGATAGGCTTATTGTCACTGCCATTAAGTTAAGGAAAGAATGGTTAAAAACTGAACTAAAAAGTCAGAAATAAGTATCCGTTCAGCGGAGTGGCAGAATAAGGTAGACAAGGTGATCTAAAAAGATAATCATAGAGCAAAAGTGAAATAATATGGTAAACCTTTTAGAACTTTGCAAAAATTTACAGCAAAAAATAGAAAGGTTAGAAGCAAAAATAGAAAGATTGGAAAAAGAGAATGAAAGTTTAAAAGCAGAAAATAAGGCTTTAAAGATAGAAAATGCTGAGTTAAGAGAAAGACTCGGTTTAAGCTCAAAAAATTCATCAATACCAAGTTCCAAAGAGTTGTATAAAATAAAAAAGAATAAGCCGAAAAGCGAAAGGAATATTGGCGGTCAGGTTGGTCATAAAGGAAGTTTTCGCGCCAACATGGATGCAGATAAAGTAGTAAAGATAGAGTTGCCTAATACTTGCGAATGCGGAGGAGAAATTGCAATATGTGAAAAACCATATATTCATCAGAAAGTTGATCTTCCAGAAATCAAGCCTTATGTAGTGGAATATCAGTTAGAACATGGCCGTTGTCGGAGATGCGGAAAGAGAAGAAGTAGCAAGTTACCGGAAGGTGTTACGCCAGATACATTTGGTCCAAGGGTTAAGTCAATAATTGCAGCGTTCAGCGGATTCTACAAAAATTCAAAACGCGAAATAGCGAGTGTCGTAAATGATATCTTCAATTTGAACATAAGCGTCGGTAGCATATCAAATAGTGAACATAGAGTTGCTTCAAAATGCAAAAAAATGTATGAGCAGATCGAACAAGAGATAAGTAGGAGTAAAGTTCTACATATTGATGAAACGAGCCATTATAACAAAGGTAAACTCGCTTGGTGTTGGATGTTTGCAAGCAATACGGCAAGTTTTGTAAAATTTACAGAGTCAAGAGGAATGAAAGTTTTACAAAATAGTAAATTCTGCAATCGCAATAGCTTGGTAATAACTGACAGGTATGCAGCATACAATTATTTTGCCGATAAAAACAGGCAAATCTGTTGGGCACATTTATCAAGAGATTTTGAAAGATTAGCACATAGTTGGAATATTGAAGTTAAAGTTCTGGGTTGTTACTTGAGAAACGTGGCCACTGAATTATTTGCACTAAAAAAAGCTTTACTAAAAAGTGAGATAGATGTTTTGAGGTTTGTCAGACGTGCCAGAAAATTAAGAAAACGTACAAAGTATTACTTGAAGGAGATATCTCGTTTACCTGAAGCAATTGGAGCCTCTCGAGTTGCAAAAAATGTTCTGAGATCTGAAAGAATGATGTGGAAATTTTTAGATGACCCAGAAAATATTCCGCTGACAAATAACCACGCTGAACGGCAAATTCGGCATTATGTCGTTTATCGCAAAAACTCATATTTTACACAATCAAAGCGGGGAAATACATTCCTTGAGCGGATAATTTCATTATACTTAACTTGGAAACAAAGGGGTCTCAATCCTTTCCAAAATCTCCTATCTATTGTTTCTTAAACCACTCTCCTGAACGGATACAGAAATAATTAAGGATTTATGACAAATGCTGAAACAGAATAGAGTAAACTTTAAAGCAGATAAACTCTGAAGTGTAAATTACTTAAGAAATAGTGACCTTACCCAGAAAAAGTGGAGAGAAAGAAAAGAGTTTTTTCGGGTAAAATAAAATTTTGGAGGATTAGAAATGGCAAGAGAATATACGGCAGAATTCAAATTGGAAGCTGTTAAGCTGGCAAATGAACAAAGAAAGGTAGGTCAACCAGTTGCAAAAGTAGCAAGAGATCTAGGAATAAGGGATAGTGTATTAGGAAAATGGATGAAGAAATATAACGAAAAAAAGTCAGCGGCAAATGCATTTCCAGATGTAGCACCTTATGACAAAGAGAGGTTTGATTTACAAAGCAAGAGTAACAAGGGAAAGAGACATTTAAAAAAAAGCCCTGGCCAGTCAAAAAGAGTAAAATATTTTTTTATATAGTAACTGCTATAAAGTACAGGAATTATGTAGGATTTTCTGCTAGTGGCTACTATAAGTGGACCACAAGAAAAATAAGCAGTAGAGAATCAGCAAATAAAGAGCTACTCGAAGCTATTCAAAAAATATATCAAGTTTCTAAATGTAGATATGGAGCTCCTAAAATTCATGCTGAATTGAAGGCTTTGGGTAAAAGTTGCAATTTGAAAACGGTGCAAAGTATTATGCAGAAAAATGACATCAGGGCTATACTGAGAAGAAAGTTTAAAATTAAAAAACAACAAACAGATAATAGAGCTGTAGCTCCCAATATACTAGATCAAAACTTTATTGTTGATCAACCAAATAAAGTATGGGATTACTTACATCAAAACCAAGGAGGGATGGCTATATTTGGCAGCAATAATTCTCACGTATGGTAGTTAATGAGTAGTGCAATAAATAAACAATTGGTTATGAACTCTTTATTAATGGCCATTAATAGGCGTAAACCTGTTAAAAATCTACTGCTGCACAGTGACCAAGGTTCACAATATACTGCGCAAGGGTATCAATATCTCTTAGCTGTAAAGAATATAGATGAGTAATAAAGGCTGTTGTTACGACAATTCTGTTGCAGAAAGCTTCTTTAGCTCATTGAAAAGAGAAATACTTATTGATACTTCACAACACTCTGCTCAACACACTAGAACTGCAATATTTGAATACATAGAAATTTTTTATAACAAACAACGTCACTATTAACTATTGCATTCCAGAACAATTTGATGCATCATTCTTTTTGTAAAAAACATTCCACACTTTCTCTCCACTTTTTCTGGGTAAGGTCAAATTTCTTCTACTAGGTTTTAATATTACATATGTGTACATCCCCATCATGAATGCTATTTTCGGTAAAATCTCTTACAACGCTCAAAAGCAGAAAAACAAAAACTTGATTTTCTCAGCTAAATAGTGGACCATCAAAAGCACGCATAAATATCTACAATGAAAGAAAAAACTTTCACAATCATCGATGGCTATGGTTTTCTTTTCAGAGCTTACTATGTACTACCTCATTTAATTACCACAACAGGAATGCCAATAGGTGGTGTATATGGCTTTCTGAATATGGTTCTTAAGTACATTGCCCATTCGGACTATTTAACTATAGCACTTGATGCAGGAAAAAAGAATTTTAGGCACGATTTATATCCTGAGTACAAAGCGAACAGAGTAACGCCTCCTGAGGATCTAACTCCACAGTTTACCATACTGAGGGAAGCGGTAGAAGCTTTTAACCTCAGCTATGAAGAGATTGAAGGTTATGAAGCAGATGATATAATCGCAACACTAGCTGCAAAATACGCCAACCACCAAGACTTTAAAGTGGTAGTCGTTTCATCAGATAAAGATTTGTTCCAGCTTTTGAATTACAATATTCTAATATTTGATCCTATTAAAAATATATACATAGATGAAAAACAAATAGTAGAAAAATTTGGTGTAAATTCAAACAAGCTTCTTGATTTATTTTCTCTAACTGGTGATGCATCTGATAACATTCCAGGCGTTCCAGGAATAGGCCCAAAAACTGCCACTAAATTATTAGATGAATTTGATTCATTGAATAATATTATAGAGAACATTGATAACATCGAGCAAACGAGGATTCGTAATATTCTTGCTGAACATAAGGAAAAAGCGCTAATTTCAAGAGAACTTTTATCACTATGCGAAAAAGTAGACCTTCAACATGATATTGCAAAATGTGAAGTTCGCCCTCCAAATATGGAAAAACTATTATCCTTTTTAAAGAAGTATGAATTCAATTCTTTAATAGGTAAAATGGAAAAGCTTTTTTCCTATAATGGGTCTAGCACAAAAGAGAAAATAGAATATAGTAGTGAAGAGTTAGAGAAATTTTTGGAGCATTGTAGATATGAAGGCAAAATTGCAATTCATTACCACCTTGAAAACAATGTATTAAGTCTATCTTATAGCGAAAGTAATATTTTTTATATAGAGCAAGACAGCATACAAGATGCACTTATTACAATTAACTCAACTTTACTCTCAAATGGAGTGCTTAAAATAATACATAACATTAAAGAGATCAGGAAAATCTTCCCTGCAACAGAGAAGATGTTAGATTCAGTTGATGATTTGATGATAATGTCGTATAGCTTGGATACAGGAAAACACGATCACAGTATTCCAAACATAGTTGCGCATAATTTGAGTGAAAATGCAGAAATTTTCTCGGCAAAAACTTTAATAGCAATTCATGAAAAGCTAAAGCAAAGGTTATTTCAGGAAAAATTGTTCACAATTTACGAGCGCTTCGATAAGCCACTTATGAAAGTAATATTTGATATGGAGAAAAATGGGATATTACTGAACATACAAAAATTACAGGAGCTGTCCGATAAATTTCAGCAGGTAATTGCCGTGCTTGAAGATGAGATATATAATTTGGCAGGAGAAAGATTTAATATTGCTTCGCCAAAACAATTAAGTGATGTTTTATTCAACAAAATGGGGCTTAATAAAAAGAAAAAGTCAAAAAAATCTGGATCGTATAGCACCAATTATGAAGTTCTAGAGGCACTCGAAGAAGAAGGGGTAGAAATCGCAAGTAAAATCTTAAATTGGCGACATTTAAGTAAATTAAAAGGCACCTACACTGATGCATTAATAAAGCAAGTTGATCCACTTGATGGTAGAATACACACAAGCTTTTCAACGACTGCAACTGCAACTGGAAGGCTGAGCTCCAGCAATCCTAATTTACAGAATATTCCTATCAGAAGCGAAGAGGGAAATCTTATCAGACAAGCATTTATTGCGCCAAAAGGGCATAAGATAATTTCTGCTGACTATTCACAAATAGAATTGAGACTCCTGGCACACGTTGCAAACGTTGCAGCATTTAAAGAAGCTTTTGCAAACGAACAAGATATTCACGATATCACCGCTAGGCAAGTTTTTGGAGTGCAAGAAATAGATGAGCAATTAAGACGCAAAGCAAAATCCATTAATTTTGGAATTATATATGGCATTAGCCCATTTGGTCTTGCAAAGCGGCTTGGAATTACCATTGCGGAGGCTGCTGAATACATTAATTACTATTTTTCCTGTTACCCAGAAATAAAGGTCTATATGGAAAAAGCAGTGTCTATCGCAAGATTGCATGGTTATGTAGAAACTTTGTTTGGCAGGAGATGCTTTGTGAGAGACATAAATAATACAATTCCTTATGTAAGACAATTTGCAGAAAGGGCAGCAATAAACGCACCACTGCAAGGCACCGCCGCTGATATAATAAAACGTGCGACGATTCAGCTTTTTGACCAATTAAAAGTAGGTAAAATAATCCTCCAGGTTCACGATGAACTACTGGTTGAAGTAGAAGACGAAAAGGTACAAGAAACAGCAAAACTTATGAAAGATATAATGGAAAATGCAATAGAAATTTCTGTACCACTTGAAGTAGAAATAAAAGTTGGCGACAACTGGGGTCTAAATTCCCTTAATTATGACTTAAACATCGTGAATTCTAGGAGTATAAATCATTTGAACTAATACGAAAAATATGTTAGAATAGAACATAGCAAATGCAAATAGGTCAGCCATGACAGGCCCACAAGTAAAAAGTTCAAAACCTCCAAAGTTACCTACTCAGGTAACTAACGAAGATGAGAAAATTTTTGAAAAAGAGGAACATCAGGTAATCCATGATGCCTTTATACAATTGCTAAAAAACAAAGTACAACCTAAAGAATTAAAGGAAGATGACGAGGCAGTACTCGCTTTCATGCTAAGTCAGAATCAAATTATATTCAATAATGTCAAGCTAGAAGATGTAGAACCACTCAGTGAAGAGAATTTTTCTCAGTTTTTACTTTCCGTATTTGAGAAAATTAGAGAGAAAAAATTAGCTAATGAGGAGAATCTCAAGAATGGTAAAATAAAAGAAGTAGTAGATGACTGTGTAGCTGATATACGCGGTACAGAAGCTAAAGATTCATCCATAAAGTTTGTATTGGAAATGCTGCTGCTGCTAATTGGAGGGATCAAAATAGACCCGAAAAATATTTCTGGCTCCTTTATGGATGGGATGAAAGAAAAAATACCATTCTTAGGTAAAGATAAAAAAGAAGAGGATGAACCACCACTCAGTGATGAAGAGATGGTAACAACGTTCTTAAGCAAGATCTTTTTTCCTGTCCTTCTTTCCACTATTCCAATGTTAATTTTTGGTCCTACTACACTCGGAGTAGTTCTTACTGCTATCGGCACAATATTTGCCATAAAAGGAGGAGTGGAGGTTCTTTTTTCAAATGACAAAAAAGGTACTTTGTATAACCCTCATTCACGGGATGAAAAGGAAAGAAAAGAATGGGGTAATGAAATTAGCGATGGCATCAATAAAATTTTAGGAACCCCAGTCGAGAAGGCTAAAGGGAGTGAGCAACCCATTTCTGTTTCTGAACAAATTTCCCAAGGAAAAGAAAAGAGTGAACAACAACCTGTTCCTGAGCAAATTTCCCAGAGAAACAACAGGGAAAACGAAAAGAGTGAGCAGCGCGATCAATCTTGGACAGGAAAGGAAAACAAACGAAGGGAAGAACCACAGAGCAGCAAAGGTAAGACTACTCAGGTTTGCTAAAAGTGAATTGTGTAAGAGATCTGCTATTATTCTATAGCACATACAACAGGAGTATGGTCAGACGGATTTTCTAGCTTACGCAATCTATCATCTATGTAGCATGTTTCCAATTTATCTACAGCTTGTGGTGATAACAGCATATAATCTATTCGCATTCCTTGATTATTTCTGAGTGAATTGCCTTGATAATGCCACCAAGTGAATTGTTGCAAATTTGGGTGAGATATTCTAAACGCATCTTTAAACCCAAGATTCAAGATCGCTCTTAACTTCTCACGTTCTCTTATATGAAAGCACACTTGGCCATTCAATAAGTTTGAATCAAAGACATCAATTTCATCCGGTGCAACATTATAATCGCCAGCTATAATAGTTAACTCTTCATTCTTTAACAAAGTGCTCATCCTTTCATATAGATTATCAAAAAACTTGAGTTTATATTCAAATGCTTGAGAGTCCGGGCTTTGACCGTTTGGAACGTATACACTTCCCACCCTTACCTTCTGATTATTGTGCTTTATTATGCACTCTATATAACGCGCTTCTTGATAACCTTCTACAATGTCAATTTTAAACTTTTCCAGTATTGGATATTTAGATAAAACACAAACGCCATTTCTTGCAACTTGTCCATAGATAGCATATTCATATCCTAACTTTTCTATCTCTGCATAAGGAAATTGCTCTTCCGTACATTTTATCTCTTGCAGCAAAACTATATCTATCTGACTATCAACTATAAAACTACAAAGTTGATTAACTCTTTTACGTATGGAGTTTACGTTCCAAGTTGCAATCTTTAGCATCAGCAATCCTTATTAATTATATCAATTAAACTCTCCCCAGTAGGCAACCTCGATGTTATAATTTTTTTCCACTTGATTAACTTTAAACTATCAGCAATGTTTTTACTCATGGTATATGCAACTGTATTATTCATCACATGAGATAGCCCACTTTTTAGAACTAATGAACAAAATACCCTTGCTGTCTGTGAGGAAAAAAAAGCAACGCTATCAATTTTACCATCCAACAGTAAATTTTTACACCTATTAGTTAGACTCCTTTTAATGATTGTTTTATAGAGTACAACTTCTCTTACGTTAAAATCTTCTTCAGATAATCTCTTTTTGAGGTCACATGATACTTCTTGTCCCCTTATATACAAGAACTTTATTGCGTTTGAATAATGAGCTTTTATGAATGATATCAGACCATCAACGTTGCTGTCTGCTGAGATTATATCAGAAAATCCCAAATTTTTTGCAGCCTGCATGGTTGAATTACCAACTGTAATAATCGGAAAGTCATCCTCTTTGCATATTTGACTAAAAGCCTTTACACTGTTTTTACTTGTAGATATCACAACGTCAAATTCGTACGCAGATATATCAGGATTTAAGTACTTTATTGTGAATACTGGTTCTATATAAACTTTGTATCCATACTTTCTCAATATATTTCTTGTATTGAACGAATCCAATAAAGGCCTCGTTAATAAAATAGACTTCATTCTGATTTATTTTACTACCAGTAAAATAGTACCCTTTATACACAAATTACTGAATAAAAACTTTTATTTTGATAGCTTGAGCAATTATTCAAGTAATTGATGTGGAAGTAGGAGTACTAAGAGCTCCTACCCCAATAAGCCCACAATTTCTGCTTACACTTTTTTGACGCTAATTACATCGAACTCTTTTGAATGGCTTCCTTCAGTGGAATTATATAGCTAATATTCCTGTATAAGTTAATACTTAAGCTTGTACTCTTGCAGTATTTGAAGAGAGATTCTCAAGGGCGTTTTTTGTCTGTGGTTCACTAATCATAGTTTGAACGATATTAGCTGCCATAATAACACAGCCTAGAATAAAAAAAGGCGTAGAAACAAAATAAATAACAGAAGACTCAAAAAGCGACATAGATGCAATACCTCCTATTAGAAATGAAGCACTGGATGCTATATCAAGATAGATCTTTGTTAACTTTTTTTGTCCTGGAGTGTTTTTTATGCCAGATTTCTTATTAAGATTCTGTTGTCGGGAATGATCATTTAGTGACCATATATTTAAAGCAAACGAAAGTGCACTGAATATAGTGCCGGCAATACTAAAATACAGACTTAAGACAGGAATATTCAAGACCAATGCCGCTATGTATCCAATGAAAGAGATAGTAGATAGTGTAGTAACTAAGCGTTTCGAGTAAGTTCGTACCTTCTTTCTGTAGGCTAACTTATCTTTTTCACCATACATAGCATAAATATTACCTAATATGTTATATTATAACATTAATTAATTCAATAAGCAATATGGAAGCTAAGAGTGCCCGAGAGAAGACTTGAACTTCCACAACTTAAAAAGTTACTAGCACCTGAAGCTAGCGCGTCTACCAATTCCGCCACCCGGGCTTTTTATAGTTTACTATGTTAAAGTTAAATAATATACTTAAACAATTTTTAGTTCAAAGGTAATGCCAAATCTAGATCAAATATTTTTTGCTCAAAACAATGTTAATATTAATAACGTATATAAAATAGTCAATAACGCTTTGAGCAATAGCGATGGTGGTGAGCTGTTTCTAGAATTTTGCCAGTCGGAGTCCCTGGTTTTTGAGGATAACATATTAAAACACATGGACTTGAATACTAGAAGGGGATTTGGTTTAAGGTCTTTTTGTGAAGATAGTACATCTTTCGTTTGTTCTTCTGAGATCAGCGAAAAAGAAATTAGTAATGCTGCTTCTATGGTAAAAAGCTCAGTGTCTTTAAACAAGACAAATTCAATAAATTTAAACGAAGAGACAAAAAGCCTATATTCGAGGATTAACCCTATAAATGAAATGGATCTGAATTCAAAGATTAAGCTACTCAATGAGGTTAATGAGTATGTAAGGTCCAAAAATAACTGCGTGAAGCAAGTAAAAATAACTCTAAGTGGAGAATGGCAAGTTGTACAAATAATAAAGGGTGATCACAGATTAAGCGATATCAGGCCTCTGGTACGTTTTAATGTGCTAGTCATTGTAGAAAAAGATGGCCGTACCGAAAGAGGTTCTGCAGGGCATGGTGGAAGGGACTCTTATAGTAAGTTTATTTCTGAGAAAAAGTGGAAAGAAGTTGCAAACCAAGCGTTAGAACAAGCACTGGTAAATCTTGAAGCAATTCCAACTCCAGCCGGAGAAATGACAGTCGTTTTAGGTCCAGGCTGGCCAGGAATATTGTTACACGAAGCCGTGGGTCATGGACTTGAGGGCGACTTCAATCGCAAAAAAGTCTCAGCATTTTCAAATTCTGTGGGTAAACAAGTAGCAGCTAGTGACATCACAGTAGTTGATGACGGAACTCTGCCCAATTTGCGCGGCTCTATCAGCGTAGACGATGAAGGCACTCCACCCAGTTATAATATATTGATAGAGGATGGGATCCTAAAAGGATACATGCAGGATCATATGAACGCTAAACTCATGGGTGTAAGCCCAACTGGTAATGGTAGAAGAGACAGTTATAAAGAAGTTATTATGCCGCGCATGACAAACACCTATATGTTGCCCGGAAAGTATACACCGAAGGAAATAATATCTAGCGTAAAGAAAGGTCTATATGCAGTAAATTTCGGTGGTGGGCAGGTTGATATAACGTCAGGAAAATTTGTTTTTTCATCTTCGGAAGCTTACCTAATAGAAAATGGCAAAATTACACAGCCAGTAAAAGGAGCAACACTAATTGGTGACGGTCCAACAGTGTTGAAAAAAGTATCTATGGTTGGTAATGACTTAAAGTTAGATCCTGGTGTTGGCACATGCTCGAAAGATGGACAAAATGTGCCCGTTGGAGTTGGTCAGCCGACACTCAAAGTCGACGCAATAACTGTTGGTGGAACTGAGATATAGATAAGGGCTAAAACGGATTCCAGCGCACGGCGCACAGCTGTACAAACATTATGATTTGGAAGCAATTGCCACCAATAGGGTGTCATCCCAGTGTCTGGGCACTGCCTTTGTGTTTGAGGCAAAACTGGCTATAACATTTAACACACTGCTTTCGCAAATAAATGTTCGTACAGTTATGTGTCAGCTACTTGGATGACACTTTTGTACTTGATGCAAGATTATATCTTGAAAAAATTAAGTTTTAATGCTATAAAATAATTGTAAATTTTGTCTCCGTGGTAGCTTTATGAATGTTGAAAGTAAAAAAATACACGATGCTAAAATAAAATTACCAATATTTCTTGATTATCAATCTACTACTAAAGTAGATCCCCGTGTTTTAGAGGTGATGATACCTTACTTTGGTGAGTTCAGCAATGCACACTCTCGCAGCCATTCATTTGGTTGGACTGCTGAAGAAGCAGTGGAAAAAGCAAGGAAACACATCGCTGATCTGGTGAACGCAGATAGCAAAGAAATTATCTTTACCTCAGGTGCAACTGAGTCAAATAATACGGCAATCAAGGGTGTTGCTCACTTTTATAAAAATAAAGGAAATCATATAATAACTGTCTGCACGGAGCATAAGTGTGTTCTGGATTCTTGTCGGCATCTGGAAAATGAAGGCTTTAAAGTTACATATTTGCCTGTTAAGCAAAACGGAATTATAGATTTATCAAAGCTTGAGGAAGCAATTACTGATCAAACAATCCTGGTTTCAGTGATGATGGTAAATAATGAAATCGGAGTAATTCAGCCTGTCAAAGAAATTGGTGTAATATGTAGAAAGCATAATATATTTTTCCACACAGATGCAGCTCAAAGCTTTGGAAAAGTTCCAATTGATGTTAATGAGATGTGCATTGATCTTATGAGTCTCTCTAGCCACAAAATTTATGGACCTATGGGAATAGGCGCATTATATGTACGTAGAAAGAATCCTCGTGTTAGGCTGATACCACTAATTAGTGGTGGTGGACAGGAAAGAGGCATGCGTTCTGGAACAGTTCCAACACCTCTTGCAGTTGGTTTTGGTGAAGCGGCACGTATTGCTAGAGAAGAAATGAAAAAAGAAACAACTAGAGTGGAAGAATTAAGGGATATTTTGTATAACAAGATAAAAGAAGCGTTTCCTAATATCGTTTTAAATGGTGATTATGAAAATAGAATTCCTGGCAACCTAAACTTGAGCTTTCCCTATATTGAGGGTGAGTCTCTCATCATGGCAATCAAGGATTTAGCAGTAAGTTCTGGTTCTGCGTGCACGTCTGCGTCTCTTGAGCCTTCCTATGTAGTACGGTCGCTAAATAATGGCCATGACCTTGAGCATTCATCAATTAGATTTGGCCTAGGCCGATTTACAACTAAAGAAGAAGTTTTGTATGCAGCAGATCTTGTTGCTAAAAATGTTGGCCGACTGAGAGAAATGAGCCCACTTTGGGAGATGGTACAAGAAGGAGTAGATTTGAACACCGTGAAATGGGACTCTCATTAAATGTATCCGTTCCAACTGCAAATGCACTTTGAAATTACTCTGTACCGTTCACACTTAATTCTTCAATCTCACTAATAGAAAGGCCAGTAAACTTGACAATAGTGTTGACATCAACATTATTAGCCAGCATTGCTTTTGCGACTTCAATTTTCCCTTCCTCTTTACCGATTTTGATGCCTCTTTCTTCGCCAATTTGGATGCCTTTTTCAGTAGCAAGGTCAAGTCTGTATTCAAGAATGGCTTCTTCTTTCCGTAGATCCATTATTCTTTCTTCATAAGCTACTAAATCTTTTTCATTCCAGCTAAACCTGTCTAATTCATCGTAGGCTAACTTTATTATTGGTGCTTTTTCTGCTATTTTCCTTAAGTCTTCTTCCGTAGTTTCATCTGCATATTTGAAGAAAAATAACCAACGATCCACTATGCTTTCTAGCTGTTCTTCCTTATTCTTAGGAAATTTAGGTAGTTCAATAAATACAAATTGAAAATCTTTTAAGTCATGCTCATTGGTTTTCTCATCTCTTATAGTGTGGCTGGATATATAATCAAGCTTATCAGGAAATAAATTACAATTAGCCCTCTAAGCCAAAGCTGCCTGAAGGCACGTATCACGTTTTTGGCCGTAACAAATAAATTAAGAACTTTTCAATCGTTTAAATAATTTTTGGCGGTTGGTAAAAGGCACATAAAATTATTAGTCTCATCTTTGAAGAGCTCCGAAGCTCTTAAACAATTGAAAAGCTGTAATTTTATTTTTTAACCTCAAAAAAAATACGTGCCTTCAGGCATGCTTAAGTCTTAGAGGGTTAGAGATAGCAATAAAGAAAACCTTCTTTAAATCAATGTACTTACCAGATTTATCAGCTTGCCTTGAGTAAGCCTTAGCAGCATATAATTGAGCTCGTTTTTCGAAGCCTTTATCGCGAGTAAGCTGGTCAGGTAAGGAAGCAGTATTACTACTACCCCCTCCCTTAGAAACGCAGCATGCAGGTTTCCCCACACTACGCTTGAGCCCCTTATCTAAGTTCTTCTTTTCTAGAACCGGCTTGTCCTTCATGATTCCTCAGGAAACATCATTCTTAATGGTGACACCAACAGTAGAGAACCTTCTCTTGAGAAAGAGCTTGCTAACATTCTTGTTCGTTTCACTCTCTCATCAAAATACTTTTTCCATTTTAAGTCAAGGGGATTTGCATCCGCTCTGATTTTAACATGTCGTCTGATAGGTATATCAATCAGCTTAAGCAGTCTTAAATACCGTATCTCTTTTGGTTTGTTCTTGCATATGGGTGCAGCAAAGACCCATTGGCGTTGACCCATTACTTTGAAGTAACGATTCTTTATCCAACGTAATCCTTTACGAGGATGTCTTTTCTTTGCCCATTTCCATAAACTATGCCAAATTTCATTGTCGATCTTTCTAAACGCTTTTTTAGCACACACATGGTGATAGTAATTTCCCCATCCTCTCAGTAGAGAGTTGAGTGACTTAATTACTATAGCCTGAGTGTTCTCTATATTTGCTTTTATCAATGTACGTGCTTTATTAAGAAGTCTTTTAATACTTTCTTTCGAAGGTTTAATAATTAACTTCTTATTATATCTACGTACATTACAACCAAGAAAGTCAAACCCTGTTGTGATAGATGTAATCTTTGTCTTCTCTTCTGAAAGAATTAAACCTCGCTCATGAAGAAAAGATGATACTAAAGGCTTAACTTCATTTTCCAGTACTTCATGTGTGAAACCTGAAATAATAAAGTCGTCTGCGTATCTGATTACGTTCACTCCACTTCTGATTTTGTTTCTTCTTCTACTGCCGAGTTTACCAAATCGACTTTCCAATAACTTTTCAAGTCCGTTTAAGGCTAAATTGGCTAGTATTGGAGAAATTATACCACCTTGCGGGGTACCTGCAGTTGTGGGATACAGAGTTTTCGATTCTAGGAAGCCAGCTTTTAACCAACTATGCAGAATTTTCTTCTCCATAGGAATATGCTTCATAAGCCATTCATGATTAATGTTGTCAAAGCATCCTTTGATATCACCTTCAAGTATCCATTGTAGTTGATTACGACTTGCCAGTAACAAATGACAAGCTACTGTAGCATCTGCACAGGATCTTTTAGGCCTAAAGCCATAGGAGTGACGATCACTGATTGTTTCAGCTATCGGTTCCAGAGCAAACAGATATAATGCTTGCATGGCTCTATCTTTTATCGATGGTATTCCAAGAGGTCTTCTTTTGCCATTAGATTTACTGATATAAATCCGTTTTAGCGGAGAAGGTTTATATCCTCTTTGCTTTAACTGCTTTATTCCTTGAAATTTAGCATTGCAAGTTGACCATAATTGACGATCTACACCCGCTGTGTTTTTTCCTTGGTTTTCAGTTACTCTCTTAACAGCCAAAGCTTTTCCGCTAAAAGAGCGTGTGAGAAGATGTTGTAAAGCTTTTACCTTACCCCATCTTCCTTTTTGGACAGCCTTAACAATACGTCTTTGTAGCCTCACAATAACTTTCTGGCATTTCTTCCATGGCAACTGCTTCCATGCTTCAAAGCTTTCGGTAGATGCACTTACAGGTTTACTTGTAATCATCTGCTTTCCTACCTTAAGTGGTTAACAAAGTTTCTTGTCACGAGGGACCAAACGGAAGTCTGCTCGTTTTCACGCGAATTAATGTTACAAATTCTATCCATTTCGTTACAAAATGGCATTCGCTTTCTCCATTCTCCTTTACCTGCACTTCCATCAGCATTCCTTGCGGTTTGCTTGCCATGTAGGCGAAAATACAGGCTTACCCTGTTCCTTCTGTCATACAACAGTGGGTTAGGTGACTTCTCTATACCGGTGGAGTTATTATTTGCGTACATCTAGAAATGAGAAATGTAACTTATCCACATTACCTTTTTGGTTAGAGCTTATCAGCATCTTTAGCTCCTTCATAATTACGATACTTTGAAGTTTCACTTACGTTCACCATACCACTAGCCTAGCTCTCCAACCACATGATGCTTGTAGTTTATGCTCCTCTCACGATTGAGCATCTTCTTTTTCAAGAGGAGGTTCATTGTCCGCATCGCTTGGCACCAACCGGTTGCCCGATTCGCACTGATGCGTAGACTCAGATGGCAAAACATCTGGTTTAATAAGTTTTAGAATCCTTTCAGTTTCTTTCTGGAGGAATTCCTCTCCTTTTAAACAATATGACCGAAGACTTTCAGGTCGCACCATTTCAATCACATACCTGGCCCCACTAGAATCCCTGCAAAGAACATCAACTATACTTTGTTTATCAGATGCAATTTCAGGATCCATTATAGTACTGAGGAATTCCACTTCTTGTATAGTATTTATCTCAGTAAACCCTAAAATATCATTCAAAAAATGTATGAGAATATTCTTATTTTTTTCAGTGCCAAATATTTTTTTGAAGGTCAAATCCAGCTTAGGGTCGAGAAACTTAGATAAAGCCATAGCCAAAGTGCTTAAAAATATTAATAATTATACACTATTATTAACAATTATTCAACCATATTTTTGAAGATAGCTATGCCGCCGCGAACCGTCATACCGCCGCGGTATCTCTAGATCCCGCTAACAAGCAGCGGGATGACGAATTACTTAACCGTCATACCACCGCGAACCGTCATACCGCCGCGGTATCTCGGCATAGATTCCGCTAATTAGTAGCGGAATGACGATTGTGTATCGTGTTTTGCTAAAAATCACAGAATGCAGTCTGGTTACATTACTCTAGCTATACGCAACAACTTTACTTTCAACAATTTTGTGAGCAATAATACGACTTTCACAATCAATATTTATTATATCAGATAGTGAATTAATATCGGTATAACTACCAAAACTTTCCATTGTTGATTCCACTACCTCTACTATTTCCAAAAAGCCGATTCGTGACTTCAAAAATTCATTAACAGCTATTTCATTTGCAGCATTGAGCACAATACTGTTTGTTTGTGGAGTAGAAGAGTTTAACACTTCCATGCTAAGCTTTAGCACAGGGAAATGCTTATGGTCTGGCTCTTGAAAGGTCAATTTTCCTTGCTTTGTTAAATCTAATTTATAATTTAAAACTAATCTTTCTGGCCAAGATAGAGCATATGAAATAGGAATTGCCATGTCAGTTTCTGCAAGCACAGCAAAGTTGAACCCATCCTTATAAGTTACAATTCCATGTACTATTGACTCAGGATGCACTACTGCTTCAATTTTATCCGGGCTGATGTTAAACAAGTTATGTGCTTCTATTATCTCTAGTGCCTTATTCATCATTGTTGCGCTATCAACCGAGATTTTCTTTCCCATATTCCAAGTGGGGTGACTAAGCGCCTGATCTACCATGATATTTCTTAATTGCTCAAGGCTATAATTTAAGAATGGTCCACCAGAAGCAGTAAGTATGATCTTTTCTACGCATTTGTCGTCATTTTGCAAAATTTGAAAAATTGCATTGTGCTCAGAGTCAATAGGGATTATTTGTACATTTTTTTTTTTAGCTTTTTTGAGTAATAACTTTCCACCGCAAACAATGCTTTCTTTGTTTGCCAATGCAATGACTTTGGTACCGCTTTCTATAACCTCCATAACTGGCCCAAGGCCTGCAATGCCAACTATTGCAACAACTGAGAGATCAACAGGTATAGCAGCAACATTTGTAGCACCAATTGCTATTTTTACATCTGTACCAAGTAGACTTTCTTTCAAATCTTTGTAAAGTCTTTCATCGGAGATAGCAACATATTTTGCATTCAGCAGTTTTGCTTGGTGTGCCAGTAGAGCAAAGTTCGAATGGGCACTTAGTGCTTCCACTTGGTATTCTTCTTTTCTCTTTGAGAGCAAATCTACAGTCTTTTTTCCAACACTTCCTGTTGACCCTAAAACTGAAACCTTTTTCACTAAGACAAACTCATAACAATAGCAACTTTTCTTGCGAACCCAACTATTCAATAGTTTTTAAGCGTTTAACCAAGTTCATGCCCGTGGTCATCGCCAACAGATGGTGAAGGACCAGGTGAAAAAGATTGACCATGGTGATCACCTGCATCATGCATGTCTTGCAAACCATCAGCATTATGAGCTATTTCGTTATTGGCATGAGGGTAATCATCTGAGTGATGTCCATCATCACCATGAGCCATATCCATTCCTTCTGATGGCATATCTTCCCCACCTCCACCTGAAAAATATTCTGCAAGGCCTTCAAGAAATTTTATGCCAAACATATTACCTGACTTTCCAAACAATGTTACTAAACTACTGCCACTCACCAAACCTTCAAACACGTTACTATAAGCAGCAATTGCTCCTTCATGAAAGTTGAACAACCATTTCATTCCATCGACAACTGTTGAAACAGAGTCACTATGACCAAGACCAAAACCACTTTTCTCACCAGCAGCCTCTTGGTGTTGCTGCTGCGCTTGCCATTCTGCAATGTTTGGACCTTGAGCTTCACTCATAAATTTTTACTCTCAACCTTAAGCTATTATTTTATCACAAATATTGCAAAATATCAATAGAGCTTTTGAATATAGCTAATACAAACAATTTCTGTCATCCTATATATAGCTAAACTGACTTACGACAATTTGAAAAACTATCATTTTCCAGATGACAGATTTTAACAAAAGCGTTGCGGTAAAGCATCAAGGCGCCGAATGCCAAAAGTTTTAAAATAAATCCTGCCTAGCAGCTTATTTGCTCAGTTAAAGAACTCCCAATTATATTTGTCTTGCATAAATCAAGAAGAGATGGTGGTGTTTGTTTTGTGTTATGGTTTACAGAGATATCTTTAAATGTATCACAAATTGTTTGTGTTATGTTTTGTGTAAGACTTACTCTTTCTCCAATTACGTTTGCAATATGAATACTGTCCTCTATCAATTTTGCTAGTAAAGACAGATCATCTGAATTTGTTATTCCTTTTTTTCTTAAAAATTCTTCTATCTCCTCAGTTTCTGGTATTGCTGATAAGTCTTGTATTGTTAAATCTTGAATTTTTGCTAAAGATTCTGGTGTAATTTGCTGATACTTCTGTGCCACAAAAAGCTCTGTAAACTTTCTTTTCAGTATTTTTTCCCATCGTTCTTCTAGAGTGGTATGCAGACCTTCCTCAAATTCAAACAACGGAAAAAAAAGGATGATTATTACCTGTAATCTAAGTATATTACTTACATCTGAAAACAGGTTCCCTTTAAAAATAAGTAAGTTAGAAAGGTAGCGGTTTATTTTATCTCTTACTTTTGAGATAAATCTGCCATCAACTAAATGTTCAACTTTAGTGTCTTCTATGATGGGAAACATTAGTTCATACCTATCTTTTATCGCTTCTTTGAGGAAAATCTGAAACAGATTAACACTTTTAGAAAAAACTCTTTCTGCTCGCTGATTATTATGTATTCCACTTAATAGAGCATAATCTTGTGCACATCCACGAAACTCACTATTTATGAAACGTGGGCGAAATGTATAAAAAAGCTTGTCCTCTAGATCCATATCATTATTAAACATACTATTTTTTCGCAACGTCCACAACAAGTTAATGTGATTCAATATTTCTCTCACTTTATTACCATCAAATTTTTCATCTGAAAGCACCCGTAGTATTTCATTCCGAGAATTGAATAATTTACTATTTAAAAGTGCATGAGTTGCTTCGGGATCTTTTTCAAAAGCAACTATTAGATTATCTAAAATATTTTTATTTTTACTTTTATCACCCAAGCAATCAAAGAATGCTAAAACTTCGTCAACATTTGCACAGTTTTCATATAGCTCGGTACTGCAGATTTTTCTAAGGACTCCAATGGGGATGCCCCTGAACTTATAAAACAACCTATTGTTTGCTAACAATAAGTGCAGATTACTTATATCAGAAGCTGCTGTTTTAAGATCAAAAATTTCCCTTAATCCCAAAAAAGTGCTATAGCCATTGCATTCTAATGTATGTGGCAGAACATTGTTAATATCATCAATATGTTTTAAATTATCAATCATATTTTTATCTTCCAACATTGAAGTGAGGTTATCAAACTCGCGTTCACTCATCTCTTTACGCAAAAAATATTTGATTATTAGCATTAAACTAGATTGTGCGCCCAAGTTAGAAGATAAATTATCAATTAAATCCTTTTTTAGAAACAACTTTTTTAAATTGTCTTGCATTACCTTCTTACTGTAGTACCCATTGTACTCATGTCCAAGAAATATGGAGAGGTATTCAGCCATTTGCACAGCAAGTATTTGTTTGTTTCTAAAGGCATCAGACATGTTTTTTACTAAGTCATTATTATCAAACAAATCTATAACATTGGATAACCGCGAAATGCACATATATTTCGGGTTTCTCACTGAAGATTCATTTAACTTGAGCAGTGTTTTAAGTAATCCTATGTCAATATCATTAACTACTTTAATAAGCTTTTCATGTGTGTTATAAATTTCATACAGACGGCGTTCACCATAACTATCTTTTTGGATTAAAGGTTTTAAGTTACTTAGGCCTAAATAATCGAATATGATTTTTGATTTCTCTTTATCGGAAATCTTAGTAGTGACATCTGTCACAAACTCTAGGTGTGTTTCATAGAAATGGAAAGGTGTATCATCTTGTATACTAAAGTCGTTATCTTTAAGAAGTGCTACTAATAGTTTTCTATTACTATCTTTTATCTTAAAAAAAGTTTTAGAGTCTTTTATATATGCATAAAAATCCATATTATGGAATTGAGTAATAGATAAGCTAAAAACTCTACTAAACTTAATTCCTTCCTTAATTCGCAAAGACAAAAAGAACTCAGGAAAAAGTGTAATTTTTGCGACTGTCAACAAAGTACTAATTGATAAATGTAGCACTAGAGCTAGCATTGCACATGGCAAATATAGCACTACTAATGGAGCAATAATAATATACTTTAATGCTTTGTTTATACTTTCTGTATTCCAGATGTTAAAAACCAAGAGACTTAATGCTACAAATGGAGCTGCTGCTATAAAGAACAGTGCTATAAGTGGTAACATTATAGCTTGATATAAACGTTTTCTTATGTGCTTTACTGCCATTATAGTTTCGTAATTACTACTTCAATTAAACATACTTTAAGAATCGAGCTTTGTCAATTTTTATGTTAAACTGTTTAGTACTCACAATCTCGTTTGTGAACCTATAGCTATATATAACGAATGAATTTTTTTATATATTGGTTATTAGTATTTTGTATTTCCTGAACAGTTCCATGGGAAATGATCTCCCCTTCATATAATACTGCTATTTTATCAGCTATTTTAAATGCACTATGAATATCATGTGTAATCGTGATAATTGTAGGGTTAAGATCTCTAGATAATTTTATTATTATCTCGTTTACTATATCTGACATAATTGGGTCCAATCCTGAAGTTGGTTCATCCAAAATAATGATTTCTGGATTGTGTGCAATCGCCCTTGCAAGTGCCACTCTTTTTTTCATTCCACCTGATAGCTCTATTGGAAACATATCTGCTATGCTTTCCTCCAGTCCAACATCATTTAACTTCTCGATTGCTAGCTGTTTTGCCTCTTTTTTGCTGATATTAAAGCGCTTTTTATAATTAAAAGATATATTTTCCCACACTGTAACGTAGTCAAATAAAGCGGAATTTTGAAATAAAACCCCAAATTTATTTTTGCTTTTACTATTTATTTTAACAGACCCTGAGTCTGGAGCAAGCAAGCCGATAATTGTTTTTGTTAATACAGATTTGCCGCTTCCTGAGCCACCAAGTATGACTAATGATTCCCCTTTTAATATATCAAAATTTAGATCTTTTAGTACTGTCCTATCATCAAAAGATAAGCTTAAGTTCAATATTGATATTATGGGGTTACGCATGTATCAAAGTAATCATGTAGTTTGCTAAAATGATCAGTATGGACGATAAAACAACAGTTGATGTTGTAGCAACACCTACTCCTCGTGCACCTTCTTTGCAATGGTAACCGTAATAGCAGCTTGAGACAGAAATTATGGCGCCAAATACAGTTGCTTTTATTAGCCCAGTTATAAAATCATACGTATTAAAGAACTGAGCTGTGTGTTTAATGTATATATTTAAATTGTGGTTAAATTCGAAGACTGCAGTGATACATCCTCCAAATATTCCTATTAAATCTGCACATACTGTAAGTATGGGAAATACTATGATTGACGCTAAAATCCTTGGTGCAATTAAATATTTAAAAGGGTTGATGTTCAAGGTTGTAAGTGCATCTATTTGCTCGGTGATGCGCATTGTACCAATTTCTGCTGCAACTGATGATCCAACCTTTCCTACCATTATTAAGCTGATCAAAACTGGTCCTAACTCTTTAATGATAGTGATCGTAACAAGTTTGGGTATTATCTGTTCTTGGTTAATTAATGGGTCACTCAAGCTGCTTTGTAAAACTATCGCCGCTCCTATGAAAACTCCAGTGAGCCCAACAATTGGCAGAGAGAAAAAGCCTATCTCTATAATTTGTCTTGCTACGTTGCTAAAATAATATGGCGGCACAAGGCAGTGGTATAGAGATTGAATAAAAAATATGAATGCACTACCAAGCCTTAACAAAAAATTGATAAAGTACCTACCAATTATTCTAACACTATTTATATCAAAAAAGCTCACTTTGTATTCATTTTAGCTAGAGGTTAGTCTTACTGATTTTATTAAAATTTTTATTAACTTTATCGCAAAGTATAGCTGAGATATGTTTTAAGTTCGATATACTTGATGTTTTAATTTATAGCTAACCCAAGAAAGGTTTCCCTATGTCATACCGCAATTCATTCGCGGTATAGATTCCACTAACTGGTAGCGGAATGACGGTTTTTCAAATTGTAGAGCCACTTTAGCTATAGAACTCAATTACATAAGCAAACCTTACTTATTTTACTATCCCTGTTTACTTCCTGTAAAAAACATGTTACTAATGAATTGAATTTTGTAGTAGAATGGAGGAAGTTTTGGCAGTTCCAAAAAGAAAAAAGTCAAAGTCAAGGCGTAATATGCATCGTTCTCATCATGCTATTGAGCCTAAGAATGTTGTGGTATGTTCAACAACTGGGGAATTCATGTTGCCTCATAACGTAGCAGTTGATGGCAGTTACAAAGGAAAACGGGTTTTCATCAAGCAACAGGCAGAGTGACTATTATGATATGTTATCTACGGTCAATAATAATATAGTTATTGCACTTGACGCTATGGGGGGAGATTTTGCGCCTCTTTCCGTAATTCATGGTGCTGGTTTTTTTTTAGACAACCTTGTTGACCCAGGCATTAAAGTTTTTTTTCATATTTATGGAGATAAGGAAGAAGTATCTCCTTTGCTTTTGAAATATAAAAAAGTAAGTAACAATTCTGAATTTACTCATTGTTCTGACAATGTCCTTGCAAATGATAAGCCATCTTTTGCGCTGAGACATCGTAAAGACTCAAGTATGAAAGCTGCAATTGTTGCAGTGAAAGAAGGTAAAGCTTTCGGAGTGGTATCTTCAGGCAACACCGGAGCGTTGATGGCAATTTCCAGATTTGTTTTAGGAACATTACCAAATATTTATCGTCCTGCTATTGCCTCTATCTGTCCCACTAAGACAAAAAGCTTCGCTTTGCTTGACCTTGGTGCAAATGTTGATTGTAATGCCGACTCATTATTTCAATTTGCGTTAATGGGTAGTATATTTGCAAAAATAGCATTAAAAATTGACAATCCTGAAGTTGCTTTGCTAAATATCGGCACAGAAGAAGTTAAAGGTAATGACTCAGTGCGCGGCGCTTTTGAGTTGCTTAAAAACGCTCCAGGCATTAATTTCAAAGGGTATATAGAGGCAAGTGAATTTTTAGAGGGTAATATAGATGTGATTGTTGCTGATGGTTTTGTTGGCAATGTAATGCTCAAAACGGCTGAGGCAACCGCTAGTACCTTTATCAATCTAATAAAGCAGGAAGTATTCAATTCGTGGATAGCGAAAATGCTTGTTGGTATATTGTTAAAATCCAAACTAAATAAAGCTTTAACGCGTTTTAATCCCAAAATTAGAAGTGGAGCTATGTTTTTAGGGCTGAATGGTATCATCATTAAAAGTCATGGAAATTCTGATGCTATTTCTTTTGCCCATGCCATAAAATTTGCAGTAAATGCAATTAGTGAAAATTTAAATCAAAAGATAATTAACGGGGTAAGTCATATTGAATAAAAGTTTCATATTAAGCACTGGATCTTACCTACCAAGAAAAATGTTGAGTAACAACGAAATTGCATCGATAGTTGAGACGAGCGATGAATGGATAAGGCAGAGAACAGGAATAGTTCAAAGGCATATAGCAGATGAAGGAGAACTAACGTCAGATCTAGCTGTAAATGCAGCAAAAAGTGCTATAGAAAAAGCTAAAATTTCAGTAGATGAAATTGACTTGATTATAGTTGCTACAACAACTCCTGATAAAACTTTTCCTAGCTGTGCAACGATTGTACAAAGTAAGTTAAAATGTAAAAACGCATTTGCTTTTGATGTACAAGCAGCATGCTCTGGTTTTATATATGCAGTTACAGTTGCTGATTCGCTCATAAAATCTAACAATAGAATTAAATATGCATTGGTTATAGGTGCTGAAATAATGTCTAGGATTGTTGATTGGGAAGATAGGTCAACTTGTGTACTCTTTGGTGATGGTGCTGGTGCAGTGGTGATGAAATCAGAAATGGGTAGAAGCGGCATCATATCAACAAACTTATACTCTGACGGCAATGTGGACATACTATGTACGAACGGAGGGATATCCTCAACTGGTGATTCTGGAAAAATATGCATGAATGGAAGAGAAGTGTTTAAACATGCAGTGGATAAGTTAACAGCCTCAGTAGAGGAAACTCTGAAATGCAATAATTTGAAAATCACTGATATTGACTGGTTAATTCCCCATCAAGCAAACATTCGTATTATTGAAGCAGTAGTAAAGAAATTAGATTTTCCTATAGAGAAAGTGATTAATACCGTTGATAAGCATGCAAACACCTCAGCGGCATCAATTCCACTGGCCTTAGACTATGCAATACAAGAATCAAAAATAAAATCAGGAAATCTGGTACTGCTGATTTCAATAGGTGCAGGCCTGACCTGGGGTTCCGTGTTGCTGCACTATTAGACTTCCTGCATTACCTCCTGTCATCCAAGTACCCTCTTTGTCATTCCAGTGCCTCTTTCTCCTGTCATCCCAGTGCCCCCTTTTGTCATCCCAGTAGCCCCTTCGGTGTCATTCCAGTCTGGAATCCAGTTCTTATTGTACATTCACCTGGTGTAAAGTTAAGTTTCCTGGATCCCAGTGTCAGCTACTCGGATGACAAAAAAAGGAGCACTGGAATGACAGCAGTCCTACGTCATACCGCGATTCATTCGCGGTATCTCTAGATCCCGCTGGGATGACGGTTGTCGTTTAGCCATAAATATTTAAGAAATTTACCAAATAAAAAAAAAGGCAAAAGAAGCCCTGGGGTTATTATCCGCTTTAAAATATTGGCGTTTTTTATGTTTTAAACGCTTGACAAGCGAAATTCAGCTGCTTTTAATTGCAACTAACCTACGCTGCAAACGTTTAAGAAATTTACTAAGCAGAAAAAAAGACAAAGAATCCCCGAGTTAGCTAGTCTTTTACTATCTCTGTCGAGTATTGGCATTTTTTGATGTCTTGTAACGCTTTGTAAGCGCGTTCAGCTTATTTAGATAAAAATCTAGATGTAGATGAAGTTTTGTAAAGACATACAGTATCTATATACTGCAAAAAATTGAACATAAGACGCCGATACATTAAGTAATCCTTACCTTTTAATCTGCAGATTGGCGAAAGCAAATACAATAGCTTCATTTTCATGATAAGGGAGCTGGCGAGGTTTGTCAAGGAAGTTTTTCTTTCCCGTGAATTCCCTTTGAGGTTGAATATTGAAAGTTAACCGGAGAATTGTGGATTACTTTGTATATGTCATAACAAGCCATGGCACTCTCAGCAAAACCACTTAATATTAACTTTAGTTTGCCTGAATAAATAGCTATATCTCCGATTGCATATATCCTATCTCTACTGGTTTTAAGTGTAGCTGGGTCGACAACTATGCGGCTATGTTCTAACTGTATACCCCAATTGTTTATTGGACCAAGATTCATTGACAATCCAAAAAATGGCAGCAAAAAATCAGCGGATATTTCTTTTTCTTCCTTAGAGGCAATGTTTTTTACTATCACTGTGCTCAATTGCCCATTACCTCCTGCTAGTTCGTGTAATTGATATGGCACTACCAGTTCTATCTTTCCATCACTTTCAAGTGATTCTAATTTATTTCTAGTTTCAGGAGTGCAGCGAAATTCCTTTCTCCTATGTATCACATAAATTTTCTTCGCAACTTTAGAAAGTTCTACAGTCCAATCAGCCGCAGAATCACCCCCCCCTGCAATGACTATAGTTTTATCCTGAAAATCGGAAATTTTATTTACACTATAAAATACAGATTTATTTTCATATTCTAATATACCACTTAAGGGTGGACGGTTAGGTTCAAACATTCCATTACCTGCAGCAACAATAACAGCCTTACATTTTACCTCTGTACCTATGCTCGTTATGATAGTAAAGTTTTCACCTTCGTTATTTGAAATCTTTTCTACTTTTTGACTTAAATGGTAAATAGGCTTAAATGGCGAAGCTTGCTCCATTAGTTGCTCAATTAATTTTTGGGCAGTAATTACAGGATAACCAGGTATATCATATATTGGCTTTTCTGGGTAAAGAGCTGTGCATTGTCCTCCTGCTTGATCCAAAACATCTATTATATGACATCCCATATCAAGCATTCCCGCTTGAAAAGCAGTGAATATTCCAACAGGTCCTGCACCTATTATTACTATATCGGTTTTCATATTCAGATGGTGATCTATTTATAGATATTAGCTTTCTTTGCTAACAAGGTCAATTTACAAAGGGATGTATTTTTAAAAGATGTGGCTAGATTAGACAAGATTTCCAGCGTTATGAACCACATAGTCCAAATAAGCTCTAAAAATCAGCTAGCATAGCGAGATGCTGTGCGGACGGAATGGGATTCGAACCCATGGTACGCTCATCACGTACGTCAGTTTTCAAGACTGGTGCCTTAAACCGCTCGGCCATCCGTCCATTTCTTTTCTATCACAACATTTGATTTTAAGCAATCTATAAAAGCTTTACTTGCCCACGCAAAAGTTGCTAAACACACTACTCAATATTTCCTCAACATCAATAATTCCAATCACCGCACCAAGTTCAAATGCAGCAAGCCTCAAATCTTCAGATATCAACTCAATTGGATTATCGATATTAAAACGTTGTAAATGTTCCAGTGCTTTCTGCATGTGATTCCTATGTCTTTGCCGAGTAATCACAGGAGTGTCTCTATCATGCCCAAATTTTTCCTCTGCCTTCTCTTTTATGAGAGAGATCAATTTGTTTGTACCTATTCCCTTTAGAATAGAAACGGGTAAAAGATCTATGCCATTAATTTTTATATCGTGATTATTGATAACATCGTCAGCTTTGCTCAATACATAAATAGTATCGCTATTTACAACGTTGCAATTGATATTAGGACGCTGTTCAAAAGGAAATAGTTCTATTCTTAAATCAGCTTCAAAAGACCTCTTTTTCGCTCGACTTATACCTTCTAATTCTATTGGATCTGAACTTTCACGAATTCCAGCAGTATCAGAGAGAATGATTGGGTATCCGCCAATGTCAATATGAGCTTCAAGTATATCTCTTGTTGTGCCTGCATATTCAGAAACAATAGCAATATCACGCTTGGCTAAGAAATTAAACAGAGTTGATTTACCGACATTTGGTTCACCAGTTATTACAATATGTAAACCCTCACGCAACCTTTCGCCCCGTCTATTATCATTTAAATGCTCTTGTATCAATCGCACGAGAGATTGCACTTCATTATTAATTTTTTCCAACTCACTTTTTTCTGCCCAAATGTCCTCTGGAAAGTCTATATATGCTTCGATTTTGGATTGTATCGTTATCAATCTTTGCCTCCAATTGCTGTATAGTCTCTCCAATTCTCCTGATATCTGCTTAATCGCTTGTTTAGCTTGCATTTTCGTCTCAGCATCAATTAAGTCTGCAATCCCTTCTATTTGCGTTAAGTCAAATTTACCATTTAGAAAAGCCCTAAGTGAGAATTCTCCAGGCTTGGCCATAACGAAAACTTTTGATAATTCCTCCAAGATGATTTTTATAACTGCCTTGCTTCCATGCACTTGTAACTCTATAACATCCTCGCCAGTGAAACTGTTTGGAGCAGGGAAATAGATGATTATTCCATTATCTATCAATTGACTGGAATCATCATATAGATCAACTAAAGTAGCAAATCTTGGTTTAATTTCTTTCTTAATATGAAAATGATTTAAAGCTTTAAGCGCGTAATTGCCTGAAATTCTGATTACTGCAACTCCTGACTTACCAAATACGGTCGATAAAGCGAAAATAGTTTCATTTGTGTTTGTCATTATTTATATAAACTACTTAGCAATGTTATACTTAAGGAACCAAAATACCTAAAAAGTCACCCAGGTGAAAATATTTATTTTGAAAACTGATAATATGATTTATAATGACTGACACAAGTTTTAAATATTTTATGCTCAAGAAATTAGCTTGGTACTGGTCTTTTGTAGAGTTAATTAAAGGGTTTGTTATTACATTAAAATATATGTTTAAGCCAAAGGTTACTTTGAGGTATCCTATGGAGAAGGGCCCTTTAAGTCCAAGGTTTCGTGGTGAGCATGCGTTGCGTAGGTATCCAAACGGTGAAGAACGATGCATAGCTTGTAAATTATGTGAAGTTATCTGCCCTGCTCAAGCAATAGTTATTGAAGCAGAGGAAAGAGAAGACGGTAGTCGCCGCACCACGCGCTATGATATTGATATGACAAAATGCATATACTGCGGACTTTGCCAAGAGGCATGTCCAGTTGATGCAATTGTTGAAGGTCCTAACTTTGAATTTGCTACTGAAACAAGAGAGGAGCTAATGTACAATAAAGAAAAGTTATTGCGTAATGGTGAAGTTTGGGAAGACGCAATTGCACTCAGGTTAAAGAAGAATAGGCCTTATTATTAATGTTCAGAGCTTATAACCCTGTTATCCATTATGATTTAGGGGCAGTGCCCACTAGGGGTGGTGTCATCCCAGTAGCTGATACACAACTGTACGAACATTTGTTTGCGAGGGCAGTATGTTAAATGTTATAGCCTGTTTTGCCTCAAACACAAAGGTGTCATCCCAGTGCTTGACACTGGGATCCAGTAAAATTGATTGTGAACAAGCACACTATACAACATTTTCAATGAAATTACAAAAAAGCTGGATTCCAGTGTCAAGCACTGGGATGACAAAGAGAGGGTTAGACAAAAGGGTCGATAAATGATTAGGATTACTTTTTCAGCCGAACAAAAAGTAAAAGAATACAGTGGTAAAGTTACTGGCTTTGATATATTACAACCGGATGTTTTGAAAGAAGCAATTGCCTTTAAGGTAAATGGTGAGTTGCATGATCTCTCACGTGAAATTGAAGCTGATGCAGAGATAGAGGTGATACAACTGAGTGACGAAGCGGGTTTAGATATAATAAGGCATGATGCTGCTCACATAATGGCACAGGCAGTGAAAGAGCTATTTCCTAATACTCAGATTACTATCGGCCCAACAATTCAGGACGGTTTTTACTATGATTTTGCTACAGGTCGTACCTTCACTACGGACGATCTTACCGCAATAGAAAAGAAAATGAAAGAGATTGTAAAAAGTAACCACAGATTTGTTCGAGAAGTTTGGACTCGCAAGCAGGCAATTGATTTCTTTAGTGATATAGGCGAAAAATATAAGGTTGATATTATCTCATCCATACCAGAGGGTGAAAACCTAACTGTTTATAGGCAAGGTGATTTTATTGACCTATGTCGTGGTCCGCACTCACCATCAACCGGCAGAGTTAAAGCGTTTAAACTTATGAAAGTAGCGGGTGCATACTGGCGAGGTGATGCAAAGGGCCCAATGTTGCAGCGAATATATGGTACAGCATGGAGAAATAAGGATGAATTAAACGCTTACCTTGAGTGCCTCAAAGAAGCAGAAAAACGTGATCACCGCAAAATTGCTAAGGATATGGATTTATTTCACATTCAAGAGGAAGCTGTTGGGCAGGTTTTTTGGCATGAACAAGGATATATTCTATATAATGTTCTTGAGTCTTACATCAGAAAGAAGCTAATAAATAATGGCTATTTTGAGGTAAAAACTCCTATTTTAGTAAGCAAAGAGCTGTGGGAAAAATCTGGACATTGGGATAAGTTTCGTGAAAATATGTTTATTGTTGATGAATCTGAAAGCAAAAAGCTAGCAATAAAACCCATGAATTGCCCCTGTCATGTGCAGATTTTTAATTCTCACACCAGAAGCTATCGTGATTTACCGATACGTATGGCAGAATTTGGTACGTGTCATAGGAATGAAAGCTCAGGCTCATTGCACGGACTGATGCGAGTGCGTGGTTTTACGCAAGACGATGCACACATTTTTTGTATGGAAGAACAAGTGAATTCTGAGACTATAAAGTTTTGTGACCTTTTAAAAGAAGTATATTCAGAGCTTGGGTTCAATGAAATTTCTGTGAAATTTTCAGACCGTCCAGATGTTAGGGCAGGAGATGATGAAGTGTGGGATAGAGCTGAAAAAGCGCTGCTTGAAGCCGTTAAAGAAGCGGGCTTGAGTTATGAACTGAGCCCTGGTGAAGGTGCATTTTATGGTCCAAAGCTAGAGTTTGTTTTGAAAGATGCAATAGGCAGAAGCTGGCAATGTGGAACATTGCAAGTTGATTTCATTTTACCAGAACGTCTGGGAGCTTTTTATATAGGAGCAGATGGGCACAAGCATCACCCTGTCATGTTACATAGGGCAATTCTTGGGACTTTTGAGCGTTTTATTGGAATTTTGATAGAAAATTACGCAGGAAAATTTCCAGTTTGGCTTGCTCCAACGCAACTTGCTATTCTGACCATTACAAATGAGGCTGACGGTTACGCCACAAAAATCAGCAATGTCTTAAAAGAACAAGGTGTAAGAGTCAAGACTGATTTGACCAATGAAAAAATTAGTTATAAGATACGTTTGCATAGTCTAAACAAGGTTCCTATATTGTGGATTGTAGGCAAAAATGAAGTTACCAGTAAAACTGTGTCAGTGAGAAATTTAGGATCGGAAAGACAGGAGTCTTTTTCTTTGGAGAAGGCTATTGAATTGTTGTTAAAAAGTATTAATTTGAATTAAGGGAGTTAAAGTTTGCAAGTTAAAAAGAACAATAAAAACAGAATTAATGGATTCATCACAGCTAAGGAGGTACGCTTAGTTGATCACAGTGGTGAAATGATCGGAATCGTGCTAATAGAACGAGCTTTGGAGCTTGCACAGGGTGTTGGTTTAGACTTGGTGGAAATTGCACCTGATTCAACCCCTCCAGTATGTAAAATTCTGGATTATAGCAAGCAAAAGTATGATATAAAAAAGAAAGCAAGTGAAGCAAAAAAGAAACAAAAAACATTAACTATAAAAGAAATTAAACTGGGTCCTAATATTGGTGATCACGACTACGAAACAAAATTGCGTCAAGCAAGAGACTTACTTGTCCACGGACATAAAATTAAAGTCACAATGAGATTTAGAGGGAGAGAGCTTATAAACACTGAAGTTGGACTGGAAAAATTAGAACGGCTAATTCGAGACACTGAAGATATCGCAAAGGTAGAATTGGCACCTAAAAGAGAAGGGAATCAATATTTTTTAGCTCTGGTTGCTAAGTAGCAAAACGGCTTAAGAAGTATAAGTAAAGTTAAATTATCGCTCTCTCTTTGATAACATGGCGAAAATGTCTTATTAATCCTTGAATCGGCCAAGCTGCAGCATCGCCAAGCGCGCAAATTGTATGTCCTTCTATTTGAGTTGTAAGGTCAAGCAGCTTATCTATTTCATCAGGTTTAATATCTCCTGCCACCATCCTCTTCATAATCCTCCACATCCATCCAGTACCTTCACGGCATGGTGTGCATTGTCCACAGGACTCATGCATATAAAAGTGTGATAACCTCTCTATTGCAGCTATTATATCAGTTGATTTATCCATCACTATTACAGCAGCAGTACCAAGCCCTGATTGTGCAGTTCTTAATGAATCAAAATCCATTTCAATAGTATCGCATATAGATTTTGGAATTAATGGCGCTGAAGACCCACCAGGTATTACAGCAAGTAAATTATCCCAACCTCCTCGCACTCCACCTGCGTATTTTTCAATTAATTCACGTAATGGAATTCCGAGCTCTTCTTCAACATTACACGGGTTGTTTACATGTCCTGAAATACAAAAGACCTTGGTACCAGTATTATTTGGTTTACCAAGAGATGTAAACCATTCTCCTCCGCGATTTAGAATATCTGGAACCATGGCTATAGTTTCAACGTTGTTTATTGTGGTTGGGCAGCCAAAAAGTCCAACACCTGCGGGAAATGGAGGCTTCATGCGAGGAAAGCCCTTTTTTCCTTCAATTGATTCAAGTTGAGCTGTTTCTTCTCCACATATGTAAGCTCCTGCACCCCTATGGATAAACACATCAAGATCATAACCTGATTTGCAGGCATTTTTTCCAATTAAGTTTTCTTTATAGGCTTCCTCAAGTGCTTTTTTCAGAACTAAATATTCATTATAAAATTCACCCCTGATATAAATATACGCAACTGATGCGCTGATCGCTCTGCTGGCCAGGAGAATTCCCTCAAGTAACTTATGTGGCTCATATCGCAATATATCTCTATCTTTACATGTACCAGGTTCTGACTCATCTGCATTGACTACTAAATATGCTTTTGGGAGATTTTTGGGCATAAAGCTCCACTTAAGGCCGGTGGAAAATCCTGCACCCCCTCGACCTCTCAAGCCAGATTTCTTTACTTCATCAATGATTTTTTCTGATCCTAAATCCAGTAATTCCTTTGTTTTTTGCCAACCACCACGTTTTTTTGCACCCTCAAGTAGTGGAGTTTCTTTACCATTTAGGTTGGTGAATATTTTGTCTTGTTCTTTTAGCATGTTTTTCAAAATTTGTGAGTGATCCCGACGCGATTCGAACGCGTGACCCACTGATTAAAAGTCAGTTGCTCTACCGGCTGAGCTACGGGATCATTTCATTTTTCAGCTATACTAAACATCAATACAGTTTTTATCCGTTTTAATCAAACTAAAATTTTCATGTGTGGTTAAATGAATTATATAATATACTGCGTTAGTGATAATTTAGTTAAAAAATTTTTAAAGGAAAACTTCTTGTTAATTTTCAGTTCACAGATTTATTTGGATGGTGTGACGTATAACGCTAAGGAGACAAAAAAATAGAGAAGTGTGTACACCCTGCAGAATTTGTACACTATTTAGCAATAGCCTAATAGATAAATATTTCTTGCATTTCAGCCTGAGTGATTTATGCTTTAAGCAAGAATTACCTGGGGGTATAGCTCAGCTGGTAGAGCATCTGTTTTGCACGCAGAAGGTCAGCGGTTCGATCCCGCTTGCCTCCACCAGTCTATACAGCTCTAGCCGCCACAAAACCTGTCAAAGCAGCTTATTTTAATCTATGAGGATTTTATACTACTTCCCTGAAAATCTCTATTTCTTTTCGTAACTTTTCTCTACACAAGTAATGTTGGTTATTACAATTGTAATATATACCAATTTAACAATAAATTAATCAATAAATGTTAGAATACTAACAATTAATTTATTGGTAACGCCTATGAGTGGAAAAAAGCATGTTTTTAAGATGATACCTGGAAAAGAGGTGTTTAGAAAAACCCCGACTACAAGGATAAAGTGGCCTGAAGGTAATGATCCTACAATGCCTATTAAAAAAGTTGAGCTTGTATCGCTGGATGATAAAAACGATGTAGTACTAGGCTTATTGCCTATAAAACTTTGCAGCAGTTCTTGCCTAGACAGTTACATATGTCTGGAGGAAGAAAATGAAGGAAATCTGGTAGCCAAAGATTATAAAAGTGATTCTAACTTAGATTATGTAAAAGGTAACCATACATTTGTATATTACGGTAATGAGTTGGCTAAGTTATCATATACAAGAGAGCTTGTGCAGCCTTTCAAAACTATGTGTAGCAGTTCTATTAAATCAAAAAAATTGGAATACAAATATGTAACATGGGAAGATTCAGATACTGGCAACAATAAATATTATTTTTCAGACGAGGCAGGAAATATAATCGATTCACCTGACAATGAGGTATTACAAGACATTATGTTATACTACGGTGAGAGACATATAAGAGATGTGCTACTGTTGCTATCAAACGCGTTTACTAAAGTTTTTATTCAGGGCCTAACAGACGGCCAACTAAAAACTCTTGCCAATACTCTTAGTAACGAGCAACTACAAAAAATCATTCCTGAACTGAGCTCAAGCCAGTTGCAGGCCTTAGCAGAGAACTTAACAGATGAACAACTCCAAGCTTTAGTGGATCATCTAACCAATCACCAGCTAAAAACCCTCGCTCAGGAACTAAATCCAGAAAAGTTACAAATAATTGTTCCTATTTTAAATGATACTCAGCTTGAAGCTCTAGTGAGAAAATTAAATTCAGAGCAAGTAAAAGAAATTTTACCTCACTTAAAAGTGGATCAGTTCAAAGCACTTATTAAAACTTTAAATGACGAGCAATTTACAGTGCTTGCAAAAGACTTGGCTGAGCACCACTTGACGATACTCTCCAAAGAATTAGAAGGTGATCAGTTGAAAGCTTTAGTAAATAGTCTGCAAGAAGACCAACTGAAAGACTTAGTTAATAAGCTTGATCCTGAGAAACTCGAAGCAATTGCTCAGGATTTAACTGATTCTAATAGGATCCAGATTATCATTAAGTCTTTAGTTGATAATCCAGAAAAACTTCAAGCTTTTGCTCGCAATATGTCTAATGAGCAGTTTAAAGAACTTTTGGATAACATAGGCGCAGAAGAGCTTAAAGATATTATTCACAAGCTGCCTTATGAAAAGGTGACAGCTGTGATTGGTGATCTTGGCAGTAAAGATCAATCTAAAGCTATTATTGATGCATTAAAAGGGGAACTTGACGAGCAGAGTAAACAGAACAAGGAAATGATTGAGATGCTCAAGCAAATCAAGGACGATATGCCAGAAATCGGACAGGCCTCAGACTTCACAATAGTAGACATTAATAATGACTCACTGTTATTTGTATAGTAGTGATTTATAAAGATAAGTAGTTTTTTATAGGAGGTAACTATTATGAGTAAAAATACAGAATTATATTCTAGTGAAGAAGTTGAATCAAATAATACATTACAACTTCCGAAGCCGGCGTTTAATAAACCAAATTTTGCAATACCAGAAATAAAGAAGATTACTACTAAAAGCGCACCGGATGGAATTGATATAACTAAGGTTATGGAAGAAAAAGAGATTAATGCTATACCGACAATCACGGTAAGCGTTAAGAATCTTAAAAATTTTTATGATGGTCTGATGAAAAGTATTAATAAATATAACGATGATGTAAGTGATGTGATGACAAGCGGCATAGTAGAACCACTGTCATCAACTATAGAAAACATAGGCACAAAGACAAGCGAGATAGACGCTAAACTTAAAGATCTTCAGGCTAGACTTGATGATATACCAGAGATTGGAGAAGCTCCTTCATTACTCCATATTACTGGCGGAGAGAACGGATTGCTTTAATAAAAAAGGTAATAGCTTGCTAGCAGGCTGTTGCTTTCTTTCACATACCATTTCAAGGTAACTAGTTAGTTTCAAAGTTCTAATTTTTTATAGGAGTTAGCATGAATAATAGTAAACAAGAAAGCAAAAACGAACTTAAAGTAATAAGCAAAATAGAAGTTAACGCCAAACCTAAAGGTTATGATGAAACAGTTGCGCGAAATCCAGCGCAGCTTGGTTATGTCCACAAAGCTTTAGATAAATTAATCGCAGAGCTGAACACGAAATTCGTTCCTGAATTGGATGATGTATTGCATAACAATAGCAACTCTATCAGTCAATTAAATGACATGCTAACAGAAGAAAGGAGTAAGCTTGACGAGCTAATAAAAGAAATTAACGATTTAAAATCTTCGCTAGAACCGCCACCAATGGATGCTCCTGAATTCATATAAGAAAAAAAGTAATAGCCCAGTGGGCTGTTACTCTCTCTACATATCGTTTCAATACAGCTGAATTAGGGAATCTGTTTTAAAACTTTCGGCATATAGTTCTCATCATGTTTTGCAAACACTGTATCTGCAAGAAAAGTACTATTATCAAACATTTTACCTTGCACAACAACACCACTTTTTTCTGAAAACATTGGTGGAAGTATCCCTTGATATTTTACCACAACGCTTTTGTTAAAATCTGTCATTTGAAAAATTACTTCACTTTCGCTCCGTATCACGCTATTTTCAACAACCATTCCACCAACACGGATTAGTTTTTGACTATTTTGTAAAACTATTGCCTCACTTACTGTATAGAAAAATGAGATGTTTTCTTTGAGCGTTGTTAAAATAAAAAAGACTATGCAGCTTAAAAAGCAGAAAATTCCTGAAGTTATAAGTAATCGCTTATGTTTCTTCTTCATTATTATCTTTCAGGCTTTCTAGAATTTTTTTACTTTTAATATAGCAAGAAATGGTAAGAATCAGTTCTCCGGTAATCAATGTAAGACTAATAAGGTAAGCAAAAATCACATACGTGTTCATAATATATCGTTAATAAATAACTCACCTGCATCAAAATAAATTAAGCTTTCATCCTTTTGCTGCAACACCAATTTACCACTTTTATCTATATCAGCAAAAATTCCTTCATACAATTTGTCAGCTAACTTTACACTGATTTGCTCATTCATTTTGAATGCTTTTTTTAACCACATTTCTCTTATAGCATAAAACCCATCAAATAGCCATTGCTTTCTTAGCTTATTAAAATTTATTATTAATTCCTTTAACAGATCTATGTTAGACACAGACTCACCGTAATTGCTAATGCACGTTGTTCCTGGAAGTGGTGCATGACTGACATTAATTCCAATTCCTACAATAAGCCAATTCGAATTGGATCTTTTTTCAAGCAATATTCCACTTATTTTCTTGCCATCAATAAGGACATCATTTGGCCACTTATACTGGAGATTTAGACCATTTATAAATGACAGTATAGTATTTCCAACAGTAAGAGCAGTAACAAAAGTCAATTCTGTTAATTTGCTAACATCCGCAATTTTATTCACCAAACCCTTCTCTGTCATCCCAATGCCCTCTGATGTCATCCCAGTGCTTGACACTGGGATCCATTCTTCTTTTTTTCTAGATTCCAGCGTCACGCGCTGGAATGACACCGAAAGCTGGCTTTCATTCAGATAATCGTTAAAGAGGTTTATTACCAAACTTGCATAAAAATTACCCTCGGGAGAAATCCAACTTTTTCCGGTACGCCCTCTACCCTCTGTTTGTTTGTCGGCAATAATAGCGGTTTCATTTGATATTCCTTTATCAATTAAATCCAACGCTTCTTTATTAGTGCTTGAAACTTCTTTGTAATGATGAATATGAAAACCCTCAGGGATCACCTTGTCAGTCCTTTAGTTCAATGAGTGAGTAAAACGTACAAGAAAAGAACGAGGTTGATCAGTGAAGCCACTGAAGTAATAATGAATAGACCCTTAGAATAAGCAACCTTATTACCACTAGCTTTATCAAAATACATAACTTTCATGATATTTAAATAATAGTAGCATGATATCACACTCGCTATTACAAGGATCAAGGACAGGCTGATAAAGCCAGAATTTATTAAACTTTTGAATATAAAAAATTTAGCGATAAAACCTGCAAGTGGAGGTATTCCCGACATCGAGAGTAACAGCACAGAAAGATGAAATGCTACAATTGGGCGTTTCTTCCCTATACCAGATAAATTTGCAATATCACAATCGTCATCGTCAATTTGTACAAGATATGAGAATAGCCCTATGCTTGTGATGATATATATCACCAGATACATTAAGGCACTATCTGTTCCTGCTTGTGTAAAAATAGAAAGTGAAGCAAATATAAAACCAATGTGACCAATTGAACTGTAAGCAAGCAGCCTTTTTAAGTTTTGCTGACGCAAGGCCCCAAAAGCTGAGATAAGCACAGACAATGCTGAAACGTATAAGAAAATAGGCTGAACATAACTTTTTACATTTACTAACTCTTCATTCATCAATCGAATTAAAAATGTTACAAGTGCAGCTTTTGGAGCTGTAGAAAAAAACGCAGTTACTATGGTAGGTGCACCTTGATAGACATCTGGAGCCCACATATGAAAAGGAACAATAGCAAGCTTGAAACACAAACCAATTAGGACAAAGACTAACCCAAAAACTATTCCATAAGTTATCTGGTGGTTTTGCAAGAATGAACTGAGCTCAGAGAAATTGACTTGTCCTGTATATCCATAAAGCAGCGACATTCCATATAGCATAATGCAGGAAGATAACGCACTGAGTGTAAAATATTTCACTCCTGCTTCGCATGAATAAGCTGAATCTTTATTAAAGCTCGCAAGAACATACAAAGATATACTCATCAACTCAAAAGCTAAATAGAAAGAAATTAAGCTATTTGCTGAAACTAAAGTTATCATGCCAAATAGCGCAAAAAGAATCAGTATTGAAAATTCATATTTATAGTCATATTTTGATAAATTCAGCATCAAAAGTATTAAAATTCCTGTGCTGAGAATTAACCCTTGGGCTGACCTGATGTATAAATTGAGTTTTAACAACGAATTAAAGAGAAAAATTTCATTGTTTTCTGCCGAAATAATTAAAATAATCAAAGTTACCACTGTGCAGCCAAGTGCTAGTAAATTGATAGTGCGGCGGTTAAATATAATCCCAAGCAGCAGCAACACTAACGAGGAGATAATAGAGAACGTTTCCGGCAATATCTGTATATAATTCATAGCGCATTATATTTGACTAACAAATTTGCCATACATGGCTTCAAATAATTCAGTGCAAGGGTTGGGTAGAATCCAAGCAAAATAACAAACACTGCAAGCAGAATTAAGACAGAAAATTCTATGCTATCCAAGCGGTTATTTAATAATTTAGAATAGCTAACCCCCCATATTATTTGCTTACATAAATTCAGCATATAAACTGCGCTTAAAATAGTGCCAAGTGCGATAAATCCTGTAAAAAACCCTAGGCTCTTAAACATTCCAACCATAGCCAAAAACTCACCTGCGAACCCAGATGTTCCAGGTAGCCCTATTGAAGCTATTGAAAATAAAATGAACATAAAACCAAATTTTGGCATTGTGTTTACTATGCCAAAATATTTTGCAATCTCCAAAGTTCCAGTTCGAGTATATAGCATTCCAACACATAAAAATAAAGCAGCAGAGATAAGGCCATGACTGATCATTTGAAATATGCTACCCAGTACTCCTTCCTCACAAAATGAAAAGAGGCCAGCAGTAACGATCCCCATATGTGCTATTGAAGAATAAGCTATTAACTTCTTTATATCATCTTGAGCAAACGCAACTAGAGAAGCATATATCACCGCAATAATGCTCAGCACAACAACGAAATTTGAAAAATATAAACTTGCCTGAGGAAGCATTGGAATAGAAAACCTTAAAAATCCATATCCCCCCATTTTAATAAGCAAGCCAGCTAAAATCACAGATCCAGAAGTTGGTGATTGCACATGCGCATCAGGAAGCCAAGTGTGAAATGGAAACATCGGTACTTTTATTGCAAAAGAAATAAAAAATGCAATCCACAGCAATGACTGCACTTCAAGATCAAGGTTTGGCACTAATGTAGCTAATTTTTGTATATTAAACGTCCCAAAAGTGCTATAGATGTACACCAATCCAAGTAAAAATAATAATGAGCCAGTTAATGTATAAAGAAACAACTTAAACGTTGCATATACCCTGTGTTTTCCTCCCCAAATGCCAATAATAAAGAACATTGGTATTAAAACAGCTTCAAAAAACACATAAAAGCTTATAGCATTCAGTGAAACGAAAAAACCGACTACAAAACTCTCAAGCAGTAGAAATAATGCCATATATGGCCTAAGGGTTGTATAACTCATTTTGCAGTTGTAGAGTATACAAATTACAAACAAGAAAGTTGTAAGCAGAAGGAAAAGCAACGATATACCATCTATCCCTATTCCAACATTTCTAATTGGGTAGCTGACAAACTGAAAGTCCGCATCGTTATAATCAAATTCTATACAAGCTACAATGCTAAGCAAAAATGGAAGTACAGCAAAAAATAGAGCAAGGAATCTTAAGTGTATAGATTGATGATTAATCCTGATTAAGGATAAAATCAACGCTCCTATCAGTGGAAGCAAGAATATACTAAGTAACAACACCTTCTATTTAATTCCAATAATATATAAAGCACCGATTATTAAAGTAACAAACATAATAAATGCATAATCAAATATATAACCAGTTTGTAACTTTATAGAACTTTTTGAACATTCATTAACCAACCTTACAATACCATTTGGCCCAAATGAATCAATAGCCTTAACATCAAACTTCCATAGAAGCCTAGATATAAACCTTATCGGTGCAATGATAACAAACTCATACACCTCATCAAAGTACCATTTATTCTGCAAAAACTTAAGTAAAAATTTACTCTTAATTTGCCTAATTACTTGATATTGGTAAATTAGGTACGCAAGTGCTATTCCACTTAGGCTTGCTAAGGTTGGCAGTAGTTTTATAAAGAAATTATGAACTCCATGCTCATCAATAACTACTAAACTTGATTTCCAAAACGCATTACTAGTTATGTTCAAAATATTTGCTCCCCACACTCCAGAAAATACCGAACCAAAAGCAAGTATCAGTAATGGTATAAGCATAATCTTTGGTGCCTCATGTATATTAATTTTACTTTGTTTTTGGCTGTGGAACACAAGAAGCAATAACCTCCAAGAGTAAAACGCTGTGAAGAATGCAACAACTAAGCTTATTACAAAAGCAAAGCTATCCGTGCTATAAGCATGTTCAATTATCAAATCCTTTGAGTAAAAACCTGCAAATGGAAATATTCCAGAAAGCGCAAGAGACCCAATCCACATGAGAGTGTAAGTGCAAGGGATTTTCTTCCAGCAATTTCCCATTTTCTGAATGTTTTGCTCATGATGCATTGCATGAATTACATTGCCAGCACCAAGAAATAGTAGAGCTTTAAAAAAAGCGTGGGTCATTAAATGAAAAATAGCAACATTGTAAGCAGAAAGCCCACATGCCATGAACATATAACCAAGTTGACTGCAGGTTGAATAAGCAATTATTTTCTTTATATCGTTCTGAGTAATTGCAACGGTGGCTGCAAAAAAAGCAGTGAGTGCTCCAACGATAACTATTAATTCTCGTGCCACATTTGATAACTCAAACAATGGAGAACACTTTGCTACTAAAAATATACCTGCTGTTACCATCGTTGCTGCGTGAATAAGTGCAGAAACAGGAGTTGGCCCTTCCATTGCATCTGGCAACCAAACATGTAAACCAAGCTGTGCAGATTTACCCATACAGCCAATAAAAAGTAATATGCATATTATATGAGTTACTTTGAATTCACAGCAGAATGCTCTAATGTTCTGCGTGCCAAGAAGATCAGCTGTGTCAAAAACTTCAGTAAATTTCAAAGAGTGAAATGTATAATAAATAAGAAAGATCCCAATCAATAGTGCAAAGTCTCCTACCCTATTCACAACAAATGCTTTAATTGCTGCATTATTTGCAGAATATTTTTGGAACCAAAATCCTATGAGTAAATAAGAACACAGGCCAACTCCTTCCCAGCCAAAAAAAAGCTGCACGAAATTATCGCTTACAACCAGCACAATCATGCAAAACGTAAATAGCGATAGGTAAGAAAAAAACCTCGACTTCCCCTTATCATGCTCCATATAACCGATAGAGTAGAGATGTACTACCAGTGAAACGGTGGTAATAACAATCAGCATTAAGGATGAGAGAGCATCCACACTAATTGCCCAATTTACTTTTAAGATGCTCAATGAAAACAAAGGAAATAAACTCAAGTGATAATTTTCAGAGAAGGTGAGAAAAACATACCAAGATAAAACTGCAGATATTCCAATCCCTGCCGTTGTAACTAACTGACTAAAAACATCTCTTCTAAAAAGTGCTGCAAATAGCGAACCAAAAAGTGGCAAAAATACTATTAATTTCAGTATATACGTCATACTTTCATTCTTTCATTAAATTTGCTTGTTCAACGTCTATATTGCCACGGCTTCTATAATATACAACCAATATCGCAAGCCCAACTCCTGACTCTGCTGCTGCAACAGTCAACACAAACATCACAAAAATTTGCCCAACTATATCATTCATAAAGGCAGAAAAAGCAACTAGATTGATGTTGATTGCCAGCAATAATATTTCTATTGATAACAGTATGTTGATTATGCTCTTACGGTTAATGAAAATACCGCACACCCCAATAGTGAACAAAACAGCAGCAACTATCAGAAAATGATTTAATCCTATTTCCATTCTACTCCTTTTCCAAATTTAGCCTTAACCAATTTTACAGATGAAGATTGCGTCAATTGCTTTAAAACATTCTGTCTTTTAATTCCTTTTTTCTTGTCTTGCAAAGTAAGAGCAATTGCACCGACAATTGCAACAAGCAGCAGAATACCAGAAAGATGAAAAGCGTACATGTAGTCAGTATACAGCAAATTACCAATAGCTTTCACGTTATTAGTATTATAGTTTATAACATTACTTATATTCAGCGTTGAGCTGCGGATTACAAAGCTGATGACTAGAAAAAACACAACACATAATATAGCACCAAGAGTGAAATGCTTTGCAAAACCCTGGCGCAACCTTATGTAGTCAATATCGAGCATCATAACTACAAAGAGGAATAACACTGCAACCGCGCCGATGTATACTATCAGCACCATCATAGCAATGAATTCAGCTCCAAGGAGAATAAAAAGCACTGCAGAGTTAACGAAGGTGAAAATTAAAAATAATACTGCATGCACAGGATTTCTTACGCTAATCACACAAACAGCAGATAAAATGCTCAAAATCGAAAAAAAATAAAAGAAAAAAGGCATTGATACTTTAATTGCAACAATAGTTACTAATTTAAAGTGACTATTGTTGTAAAGTCAATATTATATTAAACGTTTGAAAACATTGTACTACAAAGCTCCAGCTCCATTTTAAATTATTATACAGAGCGCTTTCTAAGTGCTTAATCAATACACTAAACCCTTAATTTATCCTTGATTATTTTAATTTATCAATATATAATATGTGTATGTTAGTAATTAATGGCGGCTCAAAATGTACAACATATTTGGTTATTTTCAAAGTAATAACACTTGTAATACACAAAGTGGTAAATTAAATAGAGAAAGTTATCAGTACACTACAAGAGATTATGTGACAATTTACTTTAATAACATACCAGCCAGTTTAGGTAGATCATTGAGAGAATTTAAAGAAAAAGCGTATGGATTTGTGTATGATATCGGAGCTTGGTTGAAAGAAACATATGAAAATCTCACTGAACGACCTGCAACGCATAATCACTATACCCCAAAAGAAAAACCCCTTGTTGAAGAAATAGAAATGAAGGAACTAAATTGTACATATAAGCCATTCCAAACTCCACCTATTCACCCAACAACTGGTGCCAATACCTCAAATCAAGTTGTTGTTACTCGACATACACCTGAAACTACTAAAACAAAATAGATGTAAAACCTACGTTTAAATATATAGTACTTGAGTGAAGCATTCTTTAACTGTTCTATTCAATAAAACCTTTACAATATTTCAATCATAGGTTTAACTTTACGAAGTTATAATCTATAGGGCTACGATGAACGATTATCTCTCACTGCTAAATCCAGAACAACAATCAGCTGTAACTAACATAGATGGACCGGTTTTAATATTGGCAGGAGCCGGAACCGGAAAAACAAGAACGATTACTTCAAGAATAGCACACATAATTAGAAATGGTCACGCTTATTCTGATGAAATATTAGCTGTTACATTCACAAATAAAGCAGCAAATGAGATGGTATCAAGGGTACTTGAGCTAACGGGCACAAACATACCATGGCTTGGCACTTTCCATGCAATTGCAGCAAAAATTTTGCGCCTGCACGCAGAAATTGTGGGCTTAAACCCCAATTTTACAATCATTGGTGTGGATGACCAATTACAGGTAATAAAAAATATTATCAATGAAATAAATCCTGATTACCTATCAGAAAAATGTAAGACCATTATGAATATTATTCAGCAATGGAAAGAGAAGTGCTTATTGCCATCTGAAGTGGAAGATATTCAATCATTTAGGCCAGTATATGTAACTGCACTCAAGGTCTATCACCAGTATCAGGAAAGGTTGAGATTCCTTAACTCTGTCGATTTTGGTGACTTATTGCTATATAACATACAACTCTTTAATCAAAAGACCGAAGTTCTGTCCTACTACCAAAACAAGTTTAAATATGTCATGGTAGATGAATATCAAGATACAAATGCGATACAATATCTTTGGCTAAAATACCTTGCAAAAGAGCACTCAAATATTTGCTGTGTAGGAGATGATGACCAGTCGATATATAGTTGGCGTGGTGCAGAAGTTGAAAATATTTTGAAGTTTTCTGATGATTTTAAAAATGCAAAAACCGTTAAACTAGAGTGTAACTACAGGTCAACATCCCACATACTTGCAACTGCGTCATATGTTATCAATCACAATAAGACTCGCTTAGAAAAAAAATTGTGGACAACAAACATTGAAGGGGAAAAGGTAAATCTAATAAAATTATGGGACGGAAAAGCTGAAGCAAGGTTCATAAGCGAACAGATATTAAAGCTCAATAAATACAGATTTAGTGACATTGCAGTGCTGGTAAGGGCCACTTTTCAAACTAGAGTTCTCGAAGAGTATTTTATAAAATATTCAATTCCCTACAAGATTATAAGTGGCGTAAAATTCTACGAACGTCAGGAAGTCAGGGATATAATTGCATATTTAAGACTCGTTACAAACAATAACGATGACTTAGCTTTCGAAAGGATCGTAAACCGGCCAAAAAGAAGCATAGGAGCTACAACTCTAAAGAAAATATACACGACTGCTCAGGATAACAAAATTTCTTTTTTTGAGGCAGCAAAAATATTAGTTAATAGTAATCAAGTAACCGAAAGAATTAAACTCTCACTAAATGATTTTTTAAATAAAATTAAAGCTTGGGAAGAAATAGTAAGCGTAAAACCACTGCATGAATTCGTTAAAATCGTAGCAAACCAATCAGGGTATATTGAAATGCTTGAAAATGAGGAGGTAACAGGCTTAGCACGAATAGAAAATGTCAAGGAGCTCATCTCATCTTTAAAAAATTTCGATAATGCCACAACTTTCTTGGAGCACATAAGTTTGGTGATGGAAGTGGATAATATGAATAACGATGACACCGTATATGTTATGACTCTTCATGCAGCCAAAGGACTTGAATTCCCGTGCGTGTTTCTACCTGGTTGGGAAGAGGGATTATTTCCTCATCAAAGATCTTTTGATGACAAAAGTGGTAAAGCTTTAGAAGAAGAAAGGAGACTCGCATATGTTGGCATAACCAGAGCCAAAGAAAGGTTAATCATTTCATGTGCAGATAGGAGGGAAATTAACAACCAGTGGCAACCGATGCGCACTTCTCGGTTCATTAAAGAATTGCCAAGAGAAAATGTTGAGGTAATTAAAAGCAACATTGCCTACTGTTGAAGCTATAATTGCAGATAAACATATCTTACAAATCTGAATTACTTTAACTATATGTTTCTCCTGGCAAAAATTCTGTAACCGTTCACACTTAATTCTTCAATCTCATACCAATTTCTATTACATAACAAACAAATAGACAATAGGAGTGAGAAGGTTATACTAAGGCAGTATAATGATGGAGTTTTGGAATGGCATTGGTATCAGGTTGCAATTTTAGCTTACATTGTGCCAATCTTTCTTCAATTGCTGCTCGCATAAATTCTGCCTGTCTTTTAGTTGTATTAAATAAGACTTGACCTGACACTTTAAAAAAGTAAGTTAAAAATAAAGGAGTGTTAGATATGAGTACAATACAGACAAAAATATTAAAACCAAAGCTAGAGAACTAGCAAAACAACTAGGAAATGTGTCTCAAGCATGCAAAGTGATGGGATACTCAAGAGATACATTTTATCGCTTTAAGGAGTTATATGAAAATGGAGGAGAGGAAGCATTACATGAAATAAGTAAGAAAAAACCGCTATTAGCAAACAGAGTTTCCGACGATATAGAAAGAGCAGTGATTGGTATAGCAACAGAATTTCCAGCATATGGGCAAGAAAGAGCTGCAAATGAACTGAGAAAAAGAGGTATAATAATTTCTCAGGGAGGAGTAAGGTCTGTATGGCTAAGAAATGACCTTGAAACTCTCAAAAAGAGACTTAAAGCACTAGAGACAAAAGTAGCTCAAGACGGAATCATTTTAACTGAAGAACAACTTGCAGCTTTAGAAAAAGTGAAAGAACAAAGGGAAGCTCATGGTGAAATTGAGACGCAACATCCAGGTTATTTGGGTTCTCAAGATACCTATTATGTGGGCAATATCAAAGGTATAGGGCGCATTTATCAGCAAACTTTTGTTGATACTTATTCCAGAGTTGCAATGGTTAAACTTTACACGGACAGAACAGCTATTACAGCTGCAGATCTTCTCAACGATAGAGTTATTCCATTTTTTGATGAGCAGAAAATTCCATTATTACGCATTTTAACTGATAGGGGTACGGAGTACTGTGGCAAGCCCGAAAATCACGCTTGTAACAGAGGCAGGCAGAGATGGTCGAGGTGGCAACGCCGAAAAATATCGATAGGGGTAAAGTTACAGGAGTTGGCAGCCCAGCGACAGGGGGGATCATGTACGATCGAACCGGTGTGAGGTAGGTCCGAATGGCGGCGTGAAGCTTGCGTTCTTTTCCACGTGAACCGGCGACACCGAAGGTATTCGAGGCGATATTGAGGAAAACAAAAAGACAGCAACGGTGCGAAGCGGACTCGAAGGAACACGGACCCGAGAATACAGACTCCGAATCTGGAGCACGGCGATCCGCAGCGAAGAGCGTCGGTTGGGCACAAAGCGAGACAGTTTTAGTGGCAGAGCTCGGGAATAACCCGCTTAGGTGAGTGTAGCTTGGTTAGTGAGGTTAGGTGGAAATTTTGATGGTGTTTTGCTTAGGAACTCGGCGAATATCAAGGCTGAGTGGGCGTATTGGTGTGCTCCACGGGCAGTGAAACTTGGAGTAGCTGTCTCCGTGGGCCCCAGCGAAAGCGAGGAGAAGGAGGGCGGCACGTGCCCGGCACAAGCGCGGCGGGAGCTGCGCCGCATTAGGAAGCGCGCAGGAGCAACCGAAGGAGCGAAAAGAAGGAACCAAAGAGGCGATCCCAGCGACGCAGGCGGTTTTGACCTAACCCTCGGAGAGGACGTCGGGCAACCGCGTGCTCTGAAAGAGGAGTTTCTAGAAAGAGCCGGCGCAAGTGCGCCCGAATACGGAGCATAGGAGCTGGCAGAGCTATAGAGGAGAAAGCAGACTTCGTGGTGAAATTGCCGTAGACTGTTGTTGCTGCCCGCAATCCACTCGCGTTCGGCGATTGCTCCGAAGTAGAAGGCAGATCCAGGAGCAGGCGATGACGTAGAGACTCTTTCCTTGTTAGTCTTAAGAATATCGGGAAGCATCTGGCGACCCTTAAATTTTGTACCACTCCCCTACAGGTGGCATGAGGAAAGCGCTTTCATCATCGCAACAACAGGACGAAGTGGTGAGTGAGAAAACATAGTTAAATTTCCCCGAGGTAGAATCATTCGTTGCCGTCTGCATCCTTTGGAGAATCCCAAGCTCGGGCATGATCCACGCGTTGAGTCTACAGCGGTAGTCTGAATCAGTATAAGCAAATAAGTCATCTCGTCGCTCCCAAGCTCAGGGGCCGGAACCCCGATTCCATCCCACGTCCCTCACGCGAATTTTCTCACGCGGGCGTGCAGGTTAGCGGGTGTGAAGACATCCAACCTTCTCTTTACGGGTTTTATTGCCAAATTGTTGCAATTAAGATTCTCTAATGTTTGAATATTGAAGTTTCGCTGTAATTTAGTTCCTATGCCTCAGATTTAAGAGATTTTGATTGAAGTTTTGTTGTAATTTAGTACCTATACCCTAGTTTTAAGAGATATCGAATGAAGTTTAGCAGTTAGGTTAAGATTGTAAGGTTAGGAGTTAAGGGTGGATTAGAATGTGGATTAGAAGTAATAAAATGTTTATAATGTGCTAAGAAAGTACAGCCGAGTCTGATTTGCAGCCGCCATGCCGTCACCTGATCGATCCAGGGGGCTACCTTGGACCGCTTGCGGGCCGAAAGTTTTTGAGAGAGTGGATTGGTAAGCCTGCGCTGTTCGACAGGCGAGGCACGCGTTCGATCAAATTCGAGATTCTATGATGGACAGCAGGGATCCTGTAGGGAGAGAGAGGAGTTTTAGAGGGACCCACCCACTAGCCGACGAGGTCTAGGCCGGCGACAGCGTGCACCTCCCGTCTCACCCGAATTTGTCAGTACAGGATTCTCGCGCCATGACTGTTCGTTACAGTTATAATTATTTTTAATAATTCCTCATAGATTTTCTGGCGCCCAACTTAGTGGCCATGTGGTTTAGGAGATGGCTAACAGCAACCATGTAGTGCAAAGATATTGAGTATATACTTTTTTCGGCTGGTTACAATGGCATGGCATTAACCACGACCAAAACATTCAGGATCTAAGAGTAACATCGCTTGGAATGCTACTTCGAAAGAAAGCAGAGTAGACCACGATGCTTCAGCAGCCTCACAGGCTAGGGGTAGTTTGGTGAATCCGGATTTGCGCTTTGGAATATAGGCGAGCAGAGGAATCGTCTAGCCACGCGAAACGGACACAGACGTCTTCTAGTAACGCATAGACGGGAAAGCGGGCTGAACAGGTGTTCGGAAATGCAGACTCGTTGAGTTCTGACCACGCCTTAAGAAAGCAGCGGACCCCGTCATTCCCCAAAGGAGGAGTCGGACGCTTGGAATTTATCGGCAAAAGTAGCAGGTAACCACGTCCGAAGCATTGACCTCGCAGGGCCTGGGAGTCAGCAGGACTGGCGAGGGAAGAGTAGAGGGGTTTTCTTTTTGTCGGTTCTCTTGAACGAAGTGGTTGGAACCTAGGATCAGGAAGAAGAAAAAACAGTGAGGTGGCGCATTGGCGGTGCACAGATCAGACAGAGGCATAGTTTGATTATAGTCTACAGGAATACAATTTTCGTTAGCGAAATAAGTGTTAGTTTTTCAGAATTATCGGAAATAGAGATATCATAATGAACCCAGCAGAGTCAGAGAAGGGGGCAGCGACACCCCAAAAGGTGCCAATATGCATGTTATGCAACAAAGAGATGGCAACAGGCAGGGCCAGAACCAAATGTGGGCATGAGTTCCATAAGTCATGCATAACTACTCACGCGAAAACCAAAGCTTCTTGTCCAACTTGCAAGGTTGTTTGTTTTGAGAAGCCTCAAACGGCGAGCGAAATGTCTTCGGCAGGCACAAGCCAGCAATTGCGTAGGGCGGATTCACCGGGGGCCGCAAGCCAAGGAGGTTCTCAAGCAGAGTCCCTAGGTAGTACGGCAGAAATGAGCTCAATGGTGTCTCAGTCGGTGCAAGCCATGCAGTCAACTTTGTTAGAACAACTATCAACTCAGATGGAGAGATTGTTTCAGCAAAGAGCCGAAAGGGAAGCTGAAGAAAGAGATTACCGGATGGCAGGGCGAAATGAATATCCTAGCGAACTCTCGGATAATGAGAGAAGGATTCGAGACCAAGGGGATATTCTTAGGGGCGACACGAGACAGCAAGGAGCAGCAAGCTCGACATATCGGCCCGACAAGGTAGGACATATTCTAAATAGCTGGAAGATCAGGTTTAGCGGAAGTCCAGATGGCATGACTGTAGACAACTTTATCTATCGAGTGGAGGCTCTAACCCACCAAACACTAGATAGCGACTTCTCGGCACTCTGCGGAAGTGCAAGTCTCCTATTCGATGGCAAGGCCGGGGAGTTTTATTGGCGCTTCCACAAAGCGAATAGAGGCATGAGATGGGGCGAATTGTGCGACGCTCTCAGGAACCATTTCCGCGATAGTCGGTCGGATGTGGACATACGCGAGTCTATTAGGGATAGAAAGCAACGCGAGAAGGAAGACTTCGACACGTTCTACGACGCAATAGAGCAATTAATGGACGGGCTGGGAACGCCCCTTAGCGAGACCACGATAGTGGAAGTTGTGAGGAGAAACCTGAGGCCCGAAATACGACATGAATTGCTGAATGTCACGATTCGATCGATCAGTCAATTAAGAGAAGTCTGTAAGCGTCGCGAAAGGTTCTTGCAGGAAATACGGCGCGAAAGCAGCTTTTGCAAGCCCAGCTATCCGAAGAAGTCGAACGGTGAGGGGTTTAGACGAGAGGATAGAGGTCAACATAGGAGCTATCCGGCTGCAAAAGTGGTAGCGGAAGTAAATGAGGGAATGGAATTGGAGGACGCGAGTGAGTTTTCGACCGATGAGGACTTGGACATCGAGGCGGTGGCTCTCATTTGTTGGAATTGTAGAAAGGAGGGGCACAGATATCAGGACTGTGCTGGAAAACGCAAGGTGTTTTGTTTCGGGTGCGGAGCACCTAATGTTTATAAACCGTCTTGCGCGAATTGTATAAAAAACGGGAGAGTGAACGCGCAAGACCGTCCAGCTCAGCGTGTTCAATTAGGACAGGGCAAGGACAAGTAGATCTAATAAAGGTAGCGATAAGAAAAACAGATTTAGATAGAGAAGAAAATGAAGTAATAGGAAGTAAGAAGCTGGAAGTTAATCAGAAAAGAAAATCTAGAAATACGAATAGGTTAAAATGTTATTGGCGTTCGTTGAGGAAGATCGAGACGATCAGGTATAAGGGTTCGGATAAGCGTCCGTTTGCGGAAGTCTATCTCCTAGGAGAGAAAGTCCTAGGGTTGCTGGACACAGGAGCTGCAGTCAGCTGTTTGGGAGGTAGATTGGCAGAGAGATTTATCAAGAGCGGAGCGGAGTTCGATCGCAAAGGAACATTTGTAAATACAGCCGATGGACAACAACAGCAAGTGATAGGGCAGGTGACAACCGAGATCAGATTCAAGGACCAATGTAGAAGTCAAAATCTGTACTTGGTTCCTACACTTAGGCAGGATTTGTATTTGGGCATCGACTTTTGGAACAGCTTTGAGCTTCTGCCGACAGAGTTCCAAGTTAGCGAGGTGTCAGTTTGTCACGAGTTGACGATAGCACAGCAAGCTAGGCTAAGGGAAGTAGTAGAGCAATTCCCGTCTTTTGCCAAGTTAGGTCTAGGTAAGACGCATCTAATCAGCCACAGCATCGAGGTGGGGAAGGCTAAAGCAGTAAAGCAGAGACATTTTCCCGTCTCCCCAGCGGTGGAGAGACTGTTATATGGGGAGGTTGAAAGGATGTTGAAGTTAGGAGTAATCGAGGAATCCGAGAGCGCTTGGTCGTCGCCAGTGGTGTTAGTCCAAAAGCCAGGGAAGGTTCGACTGTGTTTGGATTGCAGAAAGGTGAACAGCTTCACGCAGGGAGATGCATATCCTTTACCACAGATCGACGCGATTCTAAGCCGGCTTCCAAAGGCAGTTTACATCTCTAGTTTGGATCTAAAGGACGCCTATTGGCAGATTCCTTTGGACACCGCTTCGCGGGACAAGACAGCTTTCACAGTACCAGGCAAGCCGTTGTATCAGTTCACTGTGATGCCGTTCGGATTGTCCAACGCATCACAGACGATGACGCGGCTCATGGATAAAGTCATTCCGGCCTCTCTGCGAAACGAAGTTTTCGTCTATTTGGATGACTTATTAGTCGTTTCAGATTCCTTTGAGGCGCATATGTCAGTCCTAACGACGGTGGCTGAGCACATCCGACAGGCAGGGCTTACATTAAACGTCGAGAAAAGTCATTTCTGCGTACGATCGGTTAGGTATCTGGGTCACGTGATTGGTGAAGGAGTCATCAGAACAGACCCGGAAAAGATATCAGCCATGGTGGAATACCCAATCCCACGTACTCTGAAGGCATTGCGGAGTTTTCTGGGGATGACTGGGTGGTATAGTAAATTTATAAGCAACTATGCGGACATAGCGGCTCCACTGACAGATCTAGTGAGACCTAAGTGCAGGTTTACGATGACGCAGGCGGGGATCGAGGCGTTCACAAAGTTGAAGGAAGCAATGTGCCAAGCCCCAGTGCTACACAGTCCTGATTTTGAGAAGCCATTTTTCATCCATTGCGATGCGAGTAGTCATGGTATAGGGGGGGTGCTCGTCCAGAAAACAGAGGGAGATAAAGGAGACGAGTATCCTATAGCCTTCGTCTCAAGGAAGTTGAGCAAGGCTCAAAAAAACTACTCCGTCACGGAACAAGAGTGTCTGGCGGCGATTGTCTGCATCAACCGTTTTAGACCGTATGTCGAAGGGCATAGATTCACCGTGGTTACGGATCATGCGTCGCTGCAGTGGCTCATGTCACAGCCCGATTTAAGATCACGTCTGGGACGGTGGGCAGCCAAGTTGCAAGCTTATAAGTTCAAGTTTGAACATAGGAAAGGGAAGCTGCACGCGGTTCCGGATGCGCTATCTAGGGTTTTCGAAGGCGACGGCGAAGAGATCGAAGTGTCAGGCTTAGATGTAGACTATGAGTCTCCGTGTTTCGAGAGCAGAGATTATAGGACGTTGGCGGAGACGGTGGAAGCCAATAAGGACGTGACTCCGGATTTGAAAGTCATGGACGGAAAGGTTTTTCGGAGGGCAAAGCTGGTTCAGGAAGAGGGCTTGGTTGACCAATTCGCGTGGAAGCTATGGCTACCCAAGGAAGTGATTCCGGAAGTCTTGAAGGAGGCGCATGACAGTCCAATGGCCGCACACGGGGGTTTCAATAAAACGCTGGAGAGGATTCGGCGTATGTATTATTGGCCGAATTTGGTGGATGATGTAAGAGACTATGTCCGCAGGTGTGAGGTGTGTAAGGAAACGAAAGCACCCAACCGCGTTACGAGACCCACGATGGGCAGAGTAGGCGATTCTCAGAGATTTTTCCAGAGGATTTATGTTGATTTTCTGGGACCATACCCGAGGTCACGGTCAGGAAATGTGGGCATATTCATTGTGTTAGATCACCACACCAAGTTCGTTTTTCTGAAGGCGGTGAAGAAGTTGTCGGCTGATATAGTGGTCAAGTATATGAAGCAGGAGCTGTTCCATATGTTTGGCGTGCCGGAGACGGTAGTGTCGGACAATGGGACGCAATTCAAAGGGGAGGCGTTTAGAGGTTTGATGCGGGAGAACCGAGTAATGCAGGTCTTCACAGCGGTACATTCGCCGCAGGCGAACGCGTCAGAGCGGGTGAACAGATCCGTGATAGCAGCGATTCGGTCCTACGTGAAAACAGATCAGAAGAACTGGGATGAGCAGCTTAGCGAAATTTGTTGCGCCCTGAGGACAGCTGTTCATTCGGGAACAGGAGCTTCTCCGTACTACCTAGTTTTTGGACAGCAGTTTATGGGTTCCGGAGGCTCGTACAAGCTGTTGAGGGCATTAGGTCTGCTGGAGGATAGGAGTGTTTTGCTCTCGAGGGAGGATTCCATGGACATAGCTCGTAAGCAAGCTCAGAAGGCTTTGGAGATGCAGGGCGAAAGGAACGAGAGGCGGTACAATACACGTGCGAGGGACATTGAGTTTCAGAATGGGCAAGAGGTCTTCCGTAGGAATTTTAAGCAGAGTAACTTTGCAACTGGGTATAGTGCCAAACTCGGTCCTAAGTATGTCAAAGCTAGGATAAGAAAGAGGACCGGCAAGGCGACCTATGAGGTAGAGGATAGGCAAGGACGATTGGTTGGAGTGTACCATGCGAAGGACTTACGGCAGTGAATCCTGCCTCTGTGTTTGAGCTGTGTAGGATCCATGGCGATCCTAAGCCAGCTCTTGAGAGGGGGCTATTCTGTAACAGAGGCAGGCAGAGATGGTCGAGGTGGCAACGCCGAAAAATATCGATAGGGGTAAAGTTACAGGAGTTGGCAGCCCAGCGACAGGGGGGATCATGTACGATCGAACCGGTGTGAGGTAGGTCCGAATGGCGGCGTGAAGCTTGCGTTCTTTTCCACGTGAACCGGCGACACCGAAGGTATTCGAGGCGATATTGAGGAAAACAAAAAGACAGCAACGGTGCGAAGCGGACTCGAAGGAACACGGACCCGAGAATACAGACTCCGAATCTGGAGCACGGCGATCCGCAGCGAAGAGCGTCGGTTGGGCACAAAGCGAGACAGTTTTAGTGGCAGAGCTCGGGAATAACCCGCTTAGGTGAGTGTAGCTTGGTTAGTGAGGTTAGGTGGAAATTTTGATGGTGTTTTGCTTAGGAACTCGGCGAATATCAAGGCTGAGTGGGCGTATTGGTGTGCTCCACGGGCAGTGAAACTTGGAGTAGCTGTCTCCGTGGGCCCCAGCGAAAGCGAGGAGAAGGAGGGCGGCACGTGCCCGGCACAAGCGCGGCGGGAGCTGCGCCGCATTAGGAAGCGCGCAGGAGCAACCGAAGGAGCGAAAAGAAGGAACCAAAGAGGCGATCCCAGCGACGCAGGCGGTTTTGACCTAACCCTCGGAGAGGACGTCGGGCAACCGCGTGCTCTGAAAGAGGAGTTTCTAGAAAGAGCCGGCGCAAGTGCGCCCGAATACGGAGCATAGGAGCTGGCAGAGCTATAGAGGAGAAAGCAGACTTCGTGGTGAAATTGCCGTAGACTGTTGTTGCTGCCCGCAATCCACTCGCGTTCGGCGATTGCTCCGAAGTAGAAGGCAGATCCAGGAGCAGGCGATGACGTAGAGACTCTTTCCTTGTTAGTCTTAAGAATATCGGGAAGCATCTGGCGACCCTTAAATTTTGTACCACTCCCCTACAGGTGGCATGAGGAAAGCGCTTTCATCATCGCAACAACAGGACGAAGTGGTGAGTGAGAAAACATAGTTAAATTTCCCCGAGGTAGAATCATTCGTTGCCGTCTGCATCCTTTGGAGAATCCCAAGCTCGGGCATGATCCACGCGTTGAGTCTACAGCGGTAGTCTGAATCAGTATAAGCAAATAAGTCATCTCGTCGCTCCCAAGCTCAGGGGCCGGAACCCCGATTCCATCCCACGTCCCTCACGCGAATTTTCTCACGCGGGCGTGCAGGTTAGCGGGTGTGAAGACATCCAACCTTCTCTTTACGGGTTTTATTGCCAAATTGTTGCAATTAAGATTCTCTAATGTTCGAATATTGAAGTTTCGCTGTAATTTAGTTCCTATGCCTCAGATTTAAGAGATTTTGATTGAAGTTTTGTTGTAATTTAGTACCTATACCCTAGTTTTAAGAGATATCGAATGAAGTTTAGCAGTTAGGTTAAGATTGTAAGGTTAGGAGTTAAGGGTGGATTAGAATGTGGATTAGAAGTAATAAAATGTTTATAATGTGCTAAGAAAGTACAGCCGAGTCTGATTTGCAGCCGCCATGCCGTCACCTGATCGATCCAGGGGGCTACCTTGGACCGCTTGCGGGCCGAAAGTTTTTGAGAGAGTGGATTGGTAAGCCTGCGCTGTTCGACAGGCGAGGCACGCGTTCGATCAAATTCGAGATTCTATGATGGACAGCAGGGATCCTGTAGGGAGAGAGAGGAGTTTTAGAGGGACCCACCCACTAGCCGACGAGGTCTAGGCCGGCGACAGCGTGCACCTCCCGTCTCACCCGAATTTGTCAGTACAGGATTCTCGCGCCATGACTGTTCGTTACACGCTTATCAGCTTTATTTGGGCATAGAAAACATCGATCATTCTAGAACTAAAGCCAACTCTCCACAGACTAATGGCATATGTGAAAGGTTTCATAGAACCATGCAAGATGAGTGTTAGAGGTTGTCCGGAAACAAGTAAAAGGCTATAATATCTGAAATTTTAGTACGGGGTAAAGATGAGAAAAAAGTATCCAACAGATCTAAGCGAAAGGGAATGGGCAAGAATAGAAAAACACTTCAGAGTATCATACAAGAAAGGAGGAAGGCCGCCAAAGTATAGCAAAAGAGAAATATTAGAAGCAATTTTCTATGTATTGCGTACAGGGTGTCAATGGCGGTATTTACCAAATGATTTTCCACTATGGAAGACTGTGTATGAGCAGTTCAGGCAATGGAAGAAGCAGGGAATTTTTGAGAAAATGAATTATGAAATTACAAAATATAGTAGAAGAAAAATAGGAAGGAATGAGCAGCCGAGTGCCTGTATAGTAGATAGTCAATCTGTAAAGACTACAGAAAAGGGGGGATCAAAGGCTATGATGGAAGTAAAAAAGTAAAGGGTAGAAAAAGGCATATAATTACAGACACTCAGGGTTTTATACTAGGTTGTTACGTAGGCGCTGCTAACGAAAATGATAGAGATGGTATTAAAATAGCATTAAACAATATGAGAACAAAATATACTAAAGTTAAAAAAATGTGGGCTGACATGGGATACCAAGGAAGAAATTTAAAGAATCACATAAAGGAAGAATATGACATAGATATTGAAATTGTTAAAAGGCCTCCATGTAGATTTTGGGTGCACAAAGATACGCCACCTGAGCTACTACCAACAAGAGAACAAGGGTTTAAAGTACAGCCAAGAAGATGGGTTGTAGAAAGGACTTTTGCTTGGGTTAATAGGAATAGAAGGCTATCGAAGGAGTATGATTTACTCACAACATCCACTGAGAATTTCATATACCTAGCTATGAGTAGGGTTATGTTAAAGAGGGAATATGCTTGAATTTACTAGTTTCCGGACAACCTCTTATACCAATTCCCATTACACGGCAAACAGATGGACAAAGATGGAAGAAAAGCCATAATGAAGTAAGTAAAATAGTTGAGGTATAAATGGCATTAAGATCAAAATTATTGGATGAAAAAGTAGTAGAATCAGCAAAAGAAATGCTGAAGAAAGTAAGGAATAATGCATATGTTTCAAAAAAACTAAATGCTGTAATTGCAGCAAAAAAGTACAGTATAACGGCTGTAGCAAAAATATATTGCATTTCAAGAAGCGCACTAACTTCGTGGGTAAAACTCTTGAAATTTGGCAGAGAAGAAAAACTGTTTGCTCCTCCACAACGCCGTAGAAAAACTAAATTAAATCAGGTTCAACTACAGCAAATTGAAGAGTGTATAGAAGAAAATCCTAATATTACCATTAAAGAAATGAGAATAAGAATCCAGGAAAAGTTCAGATTAAATATCAGCAAATCTACAGTACACCGCTATATGCAAAAGATGAAATTCTCATATATTACACCAAGACCAGTTCATAATGGACAAGATAAAAGCAAACAAGAGGAATTCAAAAAAAAATCTCAATGGAGCTATTAGCAAGTATCCAGAAAAAGAGCTATTTTTCTTTGATGAATCACGGTTTGGCACACATTCAAAGGTTGGACATGGGTGGTTTAAAAAGGGGATTAGAACACAGGTTAAAACAAAATTAGGTAGGCAAAATTTCTATCTCTATAGTGCGGTTAATCCTAGAAATGGAGAGAGTTCTAGCTTATTTGCACCAAATGTCAACACTGATTGCATGAACATATTTCTTGAGCAGATGTCGCAATATCTAGAAACACGAGAGGCTTTTCTTGTTATGGATTGTGCTAGTTGGCATAGGTCAAAAAATTTAAAGGTACCTAAAAATATCGATATTATATACCTACCTCCGTACTCACCTGAGCTAAATCCTGTTGAGAGGCTTTGGTTATATATAAAACAGAACATTTTGCGCAATAAAATATACGATACAATTGCTCTGCTTGAGGGTGCTTTGTGCAAATTTATTACTTCTCTTGCCAGCTCCACAATTAAACAACTCTGCAATGTCTCCTATTTGACTGGCCAACAATGAGAGTTGGTATTACAATATCATCTTTAGAAAGAAAATCTACAGTTCTTTGGAAGATCTACAGATTGATGTTGATCATTGGTTGCGTTCTTATAATGAGACAAGACCTCACTCGGGTAAATATTGCTATGGCAAAACGCCTATGCAAACTTTTCTTGATAGCAAATATATTGCTTTTCAGAAAAATATTAGTAGCATTACACAAGAGCCTGATATTAGTTTTGACTACCTCAATTCTTCTGTCAGTTAATTCTTGTCTGTCAGATCAAATCTTGTCTTTTACATTTTAGTTCTGCAGTGCACTATCGCATCATCCACATATCTTTCAAATGGTACTGTTGGGTGATTTTGTTTCATCCATATATCAAATGCATGGTGCATAAATATGTTTGAAATGATTGGGCTTATTGAACCTCCTTGCGGAACTCCTTTTTTCCCTAACTACCTTACTGCCATCTGCTTGCTGAATAGGGGATTTCATCCACCTTTCAACATACAGTATGACCCATTTGCAGTCTGTGTGCTTCTTGATAGCCTGCAGTGCTAAATTGTGGTCCAGATTGTCGAAAAATCCTGTAACATCAACAGCTTTCTTGGTAATCGTATCCTGTCTCCAATAAACAGCGGTTTTGCTATGTATCCTTGATCAGCAAAAAACTTACGTAAAGTTGGAGCCTTGTATTTAGCTTGAGTGAAAAGATTTAGAGCACCATCACGATCTTGAACACTTGCACTATGAACATCAGCCGCAATAATTAAGCCCACTGTATCTACAACAATATGACGTTTTCTACCCTTTATTTTTTTTTCAGCATCATATCCTCTGGATCCCCTTTTTGAGTGGTTTTTACTGATTGACTGTCAATTATTCCTACTGAAGGTGTTTCATTTTTACCAAACATTTTTCTTACCTCTTTTACTAGCATATTATGTATTTTTTCCAATTTGCCATTACTACGTCACCTGAGAAAATAGTCATACACCGTCTTCCATGGAGGAAAATCTTTCGGCAGCATTCTCCATTGACAACCACCTCTCATTATATACCTTATTGCATTAATAATTGTTCTGATATTGTGCTTTCTTGGCCTCCCTATCTTTCCTTGTGCAACATGTGGCTCCAAAATTTCCCATTCCTTATCACTTATATCACTTGGATACAATTTTCCCTCCTATTTTTTACTTACACTATCATATTTTTTTCCTCATTCCTTTTCAAGACATACTCTTAGACAACTGGACGTCGAGCCTATCCTAGTGTTGCATATCAAGCTCATACTCAGTATGTAAATCTTTGACCAAAGCTACAACGTATTCTTTTTGAACAATTATACTGATTTTGATTTCGGATGTTGTGATAGCAAGTATTTCTATCTTTTTTTCGCTTAAAACCTTGAGTGTACGGTGCATCACTTCAGTGTTAGACATAACACCAATACCAATTATTGAAATTTTAGCTACATTATCGTTTATAGCATAATTTTCATTCTTATTCAGTAACTTTTCCATTAAATCAATATCAAATTTGGAGATAACAAAACTTGACCCATGTACCATATCAATTTTAACGTTTGCCCCTACTATATCTCTTAAAGTACGCAAGTTATTTGCAAGGTTAGTGAAAGTTACAAGAGCTTCATTAGTGCTATAAGTTATTCCAGTAATTAAGTATCTCTCTAGTACATCCCTTTTGTGTAGCACTGTGGTGCCTTCTACTTCCTTAAAAGTGGATAGCACTTGCACTTTAATGTTATGTTTCATTGCAAGTTGTACTGAACGATTATGCAGTATTTTAGCACCAGATGACGACATTTCCAACATTTCATCGTAAGAGATAAATTTGAGCTTGCGTGCCTTTGGAACAATTCTCGGGTCTGCTGTATATATTCCATCAATATCAGTAAAAATTTCGCAAGTTCTAACACCAAAGGCTACCGTGAAGGCAACTGCTGATATATCAGAGCCTCCTCTTCCAAAAGTAGTGATTCTATCATCATTTATACCCTGAAAACCAGCGATGATCGCAGCAGTATAACCCTCAGCAAAAGATCTTTTCACACGGTCAATCTTTATTGTTTTTATTTTAGACTCAGAATAAAAATCATCAGTTACAATTGGTAACTGCCAAGCAAGCCACGATTTAGCATTAACTCCGATCGATTGGAGAGTGATAGCTAATAGACCGCAAGAAATTTGTTCTCCTGCTGAAAGCATAACGTCATACTCTGATAACTCTTGTCTGCAACTTAAATTTGAGATTTGCCTAGCCTGAAAAGCCATTTGGTCAGTAAATCCTGCAACAGCAGATACAACAACGATTACATTACAACCTTTCTCAATATCGTTTTTTATCAAATTTGCAACTCGGTTTAAATCAGTTAGCGAAGTCCCACCAAATTTTTTTATGATTATTTTGTCCATAGTTACAATATAACTCTCTTCTGAAGAAAAATATAGTTTTTGTAGAGATAGCAGCTTGCAAGCCATTCAGAAAAGGGAAGACAAAGCTATAGCTAACGCGTCATACCACGATTCATTCCATAGCTGTACGAACATTCATTTTTGAAGGTAAATTGCACAGCAAATGGTGTCATCCCAGTGCCTAGACACTGGGATCCAGAAGACTTAATTTCAACCAAGTGGCTGCATAATAAAGGCTGGATTCCAGTGCCAAGCACTGGAATGACACCCTCCCTTGTGGAAATTGCTCTCAAATCACAATGTTCGTACAGCTATGGATTCATTCGCGGTATAGATTCCGCTAACTAGTAGCGGAATGACGAATTTGTTGTTTTAAAATTGTCAGTAAATCTAAGTCAGTTTAGCTATATAGCACGAACTAAACCACTAAGCAGCAGAAGACCTTGCATGACCTCCAAAAAATGCTTTTACTCTTTCAAGATAAGTAGGTGGTTCTGCAGGGATTTCTATTTCATCTATTTTAGAATATATTGCCGCGTCTACGACTTCATCCGTTATTAACTCCCTTAACCTTTGTTTTATCTGCCCTCTCTGAATATGCTCCCCATAGTCGTTATAAAACTTTACATATAATTCCTTAAACACAAATTCTTTTATAGCATCTCTTGTATAAGAAATGCCGTCCTTTACTTCATCACTCACGTTGCTCAAATCCACTTCAGAACTTGGTGAATACAAATCATCAAAATTTTCTTTCAAAACTTTTATCTTATAGTAATGCTTATCCACATATCTCTCAAAAAATCTTTTAGTAGTATACCTAGCCAACTCTCCTATTTGCCAAGGCTCTAGTTGAGCTGCAAAGTTGTTTTCTGCTTCAAGGCCACTTAATGCATAAATAATGCGGAGAAGCATTCCAGGACCACATTGGCGGTTACTTTCATCAAAGCGAACCAGTAATATAGATTTCAATAGTTCTACGTCTGAATTTTGCTTTCTTGCCGCAATTAAAACTAAATTTATAGCCTGTGTCAATGTCAATCCGGTTTTTGAATCTACCCAATTTACCCACTCCCCAGTTTCATAACCATCCAATCTTAGATAAGGTTCTATCATTCGTTTTTGCTGACTTGTTAAACCGCTTATATAACTTTTAAACTCTTCATCTAACTCATTTGATGGTGCCCCATATTTTTCCTTTAATTCTTTAGCACATTTAATGGTGCTTTCTTCAAAACTTCTAGTATGAACACTTTGACTACCAGTGCCCACATCACTTACATTAAACAAAAAGCTTAGCTGCTTTACATTCAAACCCAAAGGTGAAAAGAGTTTTACTGATGGATATTTTATTAACTCAAGAAGTGCTACTGGAATTAGCAGTGCATAATTTAACAATAATAAACCAAAATTAAATATAAGAAACTCACGTAGAGCTGATACCTTTGATGCAATGTACAAAAATGGAAGCTGTAGGTAATATATCAAGTGTATACTGAAGAATAAGATTTTGTCCTTTAATTTTATTGTTGGATCTTTATAAACCTCAAACAACATGCTATTGCTATCAATATTGTTGTTTTTAAAGGAGGTATAGTTGTTTATGATCTTCTCTTGCAAGGGAAGAAGCATTTTATTCAGGCAAATAAACGCAGCAATAACAATAAAACCTGTAGCCAAAAATGCTAGTGCAGGGCTAGAAGTGCTTGTAGATAAATAGGCATAAAGACCATCAACAATTAAGTTTTTGTATAATCTTTCAAAGGGACGAACTAGAATCGGGTCAAGGATATAGTTAACAAGAAGATTTAAATAATACACGAGAAACAAAAGTGCAATCAAAAATGCAATAATACTACAAACAACCAAAAATGCTTTTAATCTCGGATTCATAACCCCCTCTTAATAATCTGTTAATATAATCTATTTTAGGAATAAATTGAAAAAAATGCAAGTTTTTATGTTAAAAGATCAATTGAAATTTCTGAGTTTAGGGTATATTGTTAATCTATTTAGATAAGAATTATTGTGTCAAATAAAATAGATTTTTGGGCTATTTTTGCCTTAGTGATTAGCAGCCAAATTGGCTCTGGAATTTTTATGCTTCCAATTAGCCTTGCTCCATATGGCATGTATAGCCTTATAAGCTGGATAATATCAGGGCTTGGTGCTATATCTCTTGCTTTAGTTTTTGCCTCACTCTGCGCAAAATTTCCGGAAACGGGTGGCCCTCACGTCTATGTAAAGCATGCTTTTGGCCCTGCTGCAGCTTTTTTTGTTGGTTGGACGTATTGGGTGATCTCATGGGTTAGCACAACAGCCGTAATAGTTGTGGGTGTTGGTTATCTTACACCATTTTTCCATGAAGATATTCAAAACGTACATCTGTTTTTAGAGATGTTATTACTTACAATTATTACACTAATAAATTTTAGAGGAGTAGCTACTGCTGGACGTGTTGAGTTTTTATTGACGGTGATAAAAATTTCTGTATTGCTTGTAATACCTATAGCAGCATTGTTTTTTTTTGATAGAAATAACTTCATCATAAGTGAAGAAATATCAAATCTTACAACATCGCAGATTCTTGCCCGTTCTACACTTATTACTCTATGGGGTTTTATTGGAGTTGAATTGGCAACAGCACCTGCAGGGTCAGTTGATAATCCAGCTAGAACAATACCAAGAGCAGTGGTACTTGGAACAATCTCTGTTGCTGTTGTGTATTTTATCAACAATCTTGCAATTATGGGATTAATAAATGGCAATGATTTAGCAAGTTCAAGAGCACCATATGTTGACGCAATAAAAATTATGGCCTCTGGCAATTGGCACTTGATTATTTCTATAACTGCGTTCATTTTTTGTGTTGGTACTTTAAACGCTTGGGTACTAGCTAGTGGACAAGTGGCCCTTGGCCTTGCAAAAGATAAACTGATGCCACAGTTTTTTGCTCAAAGAAACAAGCACGGTTCTCCTTTCTGGGGCATAACAACTAGCTCAGTTGGAACTGCAACTTTACTAATCCTCACTTCAAGCAACAATTTTGCTAAGCAGATCACATCAATTATCGACTTTTCTGTAGTTTCATTTTTATTTGTTTACCTTGCATGCAGTCTTGCTTTTCTCAAAGTTATTGTGCAAGAAAAGAGTTGTTACAAATTTTTAATTGGCAGTATAGCAACAACCTTTTGCTGCTGGGTAATATTTGAAACTTCTGTGAATACCTTGCTGATCGCAAGCTTATTCACTGCAAGTGGCGTACCTCTTTATTTATTTTGGTATCGCAGAGTTTCTGTATAGCAAATGTTATGTATCTGTTCAGCAGAGTGGCAAAATAAGGTAGACGAGAAAAGACAACTATAGGAAGAAATGGGTGTCATGCCAGTGCGTGACACTGGCATCCAGTTCTTTCGCGCAGTTCCATCAAAAACGTTGTAAAGGATTAATCGCTTTCGTGTTTACCAACTTAGTGCCCAATCTGGATCCCAGATACTGTCTCTGCTGTCAAACAAATTATCCAACAAAATTACAATTAAATGGTTGATTCTTTTTAAGAATACCAAAAAAGACATGCATTAATTTTCGCATTAACGCAAGAACTATGACTTTTGGACATTTGCCTTTACTTGCTAGACGCTGACAAAACTTTTGAAAATGATTATTATGGTTTTTGACTACTATAGCTGGCATATAAAGAGCTTTTCGAATACGCTCAGATCCTATTTTGCATATGCAACTTCTCTTACTTACTGACGATCCCGATTGATAATGTCCTGGCAGCAAAAGCTGTAAATTGTTTAGCATTGTCAAAGTTATCAACTGATGGCATTTCTGCGACAACAGCAACAGCAGTAAGATATCCTATACCTTTTATAGTCTTAAGGTTTTCCACCATATTTTTTAGATGTGGATAGTTATTTATATGCTCATTAATTTCTTTTTCGAGAACAATAATTTGCTCCTCTATTGCCAAAATTACTTTAGATATAGCTTCTTTGCAACTGGAATGCATATTTTTGTTTTCCAAGCGATTTGTCTGTTGCACCTTATCATCTTTTAGCGATTGCATGCAACGCCCTCAAATGCCTCATTTCAGGTGCAATGGGCTTCCAAAGAGCAGGTTTGTTGGCGATACAAAATCTAGCTATCATAGCTGCATCTGATTTATCTGTCTTATTTCTGAGCAGCTCACTTTTGCCAAAAGCTTTCTGGGTTTACTATACTGACATTATGTCCTAAATCGTGCATAAAAGTAGCCAAATCTTCTCCATACCAACTAGTTGCTTCAAGACATAAATGAGTAAGATTTGCTCCATGGCCATTGCACCAAACTACAAGTTTTGCAAAACCATCTTGATTATTTTGAAAGACTTTGTGTCGTTTTTTACTGTCCACTAACAAACAAACATCAAATTTCTTTTTTGAAATATCCACACCCAAAATAGCATTTACTTGCATAAAATTGCCTCCAAGACTATAAATAAACTGAGAGTTTAGACTAACCTTGTAATACGGGATATAATTCCAAAAGATACTGTTCAGTCTTTAACTCTATGGGAGGGAAGCAAAATCTGGCTTAATGGCATTAGTGTCGCATCAGCTTCACCCTCCCTGTGAGGTATTTTAGCTCTAATGCCTCACATCATAAAGATACAAGTGTCACGCACTGGGATGACAAGAAAGGGAGCACTGGAATTTTTGTTTCAATATTTGTACATGAGCCATGCATCTGAACAGATACAATGTTATAACTAGAGATAATTTTTAAATGATTGATATTTATGAACTACGACTTTTCTTGTTGTCCACTTGTTCAACATTACCCTTCTCAAGTTTACTATCTACTTCTTTTGTGTGTTCATCATCTATACTAGTTTCATCTTTTATCTTACTAGGGTAATCTTCCTGCGATTTTTTATATGCTTCCATGTTGTCATATATAGGGTTACTGATGATTTCTATTTTTTCAGGTGTGAAAATCCTTGCTAAAAATCTCCTTATTATTGGTATTGACCCTAAGAAATCTCTTAGCTTTGAAGATTCTTGTCTTTTGTTTAGAGACTGTTGGTCTATTTTAGAGGTTTTTACACCATACTTTTTATCATCAAAATTTATTGTAGGCTTTCTTTTATTCGAAAGAACACTTTGGGCCTTTGATCCATTGGTTCCTTCAGGCCCTTGAGGTGTAGAAATTGCAGGTTTAACCTTAGTTTCATCGTATTCCTTACTCATCTTTCATTTCATTATGTAATATTACTAATATTGCATAATAATAGCTAAATTACAATTAATTGCAAGGTAAAAATATTAAAACAATTGTAAATTTTGTCAGTAAAAATATAATAGAACTTTGAAATTAGAGGTTCATCTATATGGGATACAAAATTGCTGTTATTGGAGCAACCGGAAGAGTAGGGCGTGAGGTATTAAGCACGCTTGCTGAATTTCAAGATGAGGCGATAGATTGCGTTATTGCACTTGCATCGAAAAAATCAGAAGGGAAGAAGGTGAGCTTTGGTGACAAAGAGTTAACAGTTTTATGCCTTGAGGATTATGACTTCGTTGGAACTAATGTAGCCATTTTCTGTGCTGGATCTCATGTTTCTGAAGAGTATGTACCAATTGCAACACAGGCTGGATGCATCGTGATAGATAACAGTTCCCATTTTAGAATGAAAGAGGGTGTGCCACTCATTATTCCAGAGATTAATAAAGAAAAAATTATGGAATATAAAAACCACAACATAATATCCAATCCAAACTGTACTACAATACAGATGCTGCTAGTACTACATCTATTACACCAAAAAGCAAAAATAAAGAGAATCGTTGCTTCAACTTATCAATCAACTTCTGGTGCAGGCAAAGCAGCAATGGATGAGCTCTATGACCAGACAAAAAAAATCTTTATGAACGAAGCTAAAAAACCCAAGATATTCTCTAAGCAAATAGCATTCAATTGCATTCCCCATGTAGGAGAATTCATGGAAAATGGTTCTACAGAAGAGGAATGGAAAATGCAAGAGGAGACAAAAAAAATTTTAGAGGAAGATATAAAAGTTACTGCAACTTGTGTAAGGGTACCCGTCTTTATCGGTCACGCTATGGCAGTAAATGTGGAATTTGATCAACATATCACTGAAGAACAAGCTCGTGAAGTGCTAAGTGAAGCCGAAGATAGTGGAGTTTTAGTGTACAACAGGCGTGAAGATAGTGAATACATAACTCAAATTGATGTTGTACAGGAGAATGCTGTATATGTATCGCGTATTAGAAGAGACAATACTGTTGAGCACGGATTAAATATGTGGATAGTGGCTGACAACCTGCGCAAAGGCGCAGCATTAAATATAGTGCAGATTCTTGAGATTTTGATAAGAGAGCATTTGTCAATCAAGTGCATATAGAGCGCACGTACGTTGTAATTCGAAGGAAATTTGTATACCACATGGCAGCGCGTGACGCTGGAATGGCTTTGTTGCATCGCTACTTATGAAAGGCTAACTATAATTAGGATTATAAGCAACTTATTGAAAATCTTGTTTTTTTGCAATCAATCTGATCAAATTTAAGAATAGTAATTTGTTATTTATATTAATAAATTTAATTCTATTGAAAATAGCTAAAGCATTGAAATTCTTGAATTTTAGCCGGATTAGTGAGTGGTAGTGAAATTTCTTTTACTCAAATTTAGGTATTCACTGACCGTTCTTGTTATAAATACCAGAATAATAAGCTACTGATATTCTCCACCTTTTTTATCTTTAATCCATCATAGCTAGCGATGCAACAAAGCCGGCTGGATTCCAGTGTCAAGCACTGGAATGACACCATTTGCTGTGCAGTTTACCTTCAAAAATGAATGTTCGTACAGCTATGGAATAAATCGCGGTATGACGGTTCGCAGCGGTATAGTAACTCGTCACCCCGCTACTTGTTAGCGGCTGAGATACCGCGGCGGTATGACGTAGAAGCTATACTTTTATACTCACCAACTCAGTATCCAATCTGGATCCAAGTAGTCAAGCTATTCGGATGACACCCTCATAAAGTGAAATGAGATCCCGCTAACACGTAGCGGGATGACGGGAAAAGAGGTACTGGGAGACATCCTTCCTGGTAGACCCAAATCACAATGTTCGCACAGTTGTGCGTCACGCGCTGCCGAACACTGTATGGTTATACAAGAAAAATTAAGGCTTAAAAGGAAACTTAAGCAGCTAATAGGACCTAAGCCTTCTTAATAAAACATAAAAAGCTCCTTTACCACCATGTTTTTTCGTAGCTTGCTGGTAGTATAGAACCATATGCTGGATTTTAGTATCATTTAACCACTTATTTAAGTTATTCTTTATAGTGTCTGTTTTATTTGTTGCACTGCCGTATCCCGTAATTACCAATAAACATCTATTCCCTGCTCGATAATTTTTGATAATAAAATCTATCAATTTACAGTAAGCATCCTCTATATTATAGCCATGCAAATCGAGCTTGTCGCTTATAAAATATTTACCCCTATCAACTTTTGATTTTGTGTTTTGGTCAAGACAAAATGATGAGTTACCATTATTGGTATTAAGAAAATTCCCTTGTAAGTCGGAGGTACCTTTATCAACCATAGACTTTATATTTACTTTATGATCAACTTTCAAAGTAACTTTTCCACATTTTATTGGCTTAACATTTTTTTGCCAATCCAACTCATCGTCCGACATAAACGCATTAATCGAATTGTATAATTTTACAACAATATTCAAACATAGTAAAATGTTGCTTATTCTATAAAAACCAGATTTTCGATAATACGATGAAATCGTCAAAAACTAATGAGAATTTTTGGCTGTATGGAAAGCACACCTGCATGTCAGCACTGAAGAATAAAAATAGGCGGTGTATAGAACTGTTAGCAACAGAAAATTTCTATAGAGAGCACAAAAAAGAAATTAGGCAATGTGTAGACAGTAAGGGCATTAAAGTTCGATTAGTAGAAAGCAAAATACTTAATGACGTTTTACCCAAAGGTGCTAACCATCAGGGAATTGCTTTAAATGTTGCCCCTATTCTTTATAACTTAAGCATTGAAGAAATAGCTGAAAGCTCGAACGATAGCTCTACTATAGTCATTTTAGATCAAGTCACTGACACGCACAATATTGGGTCGATTTTAAGAACTTCAGCTTGTTTTAATGTCGACGCATTGGTTTTACCACATAACCATTCACCAAGTGAAAATGCATCTATTGCAAAAGCAGCAAGTGGAGCATTGGATATTGTCCCACTAATATACGTTACAAATATAGTAAAAACTATGCAGTATTTAAAAAAGGTCGGTTACTGGTGTTATGGGTTTGATTGCAATACTAAAGAAAATATAGATGAAATAAAGAGTTTTGAGAAAAAAAGAGTAATTATTTTTGGTTCTGAAGAGAAAGGGGTACGAAGACTAGTTAAAGAAAACTGTGATTATCTTTTAAAAATACCAATGTCAAATGCAATTAACAGTTTAAATGTTTCAAATGCAGCAGCAATAGGCCTATATTCTATTTATATTAAAACAAATGCCAGCGCATAGCTGTTTATAATAAAAACACTTGATAAAAATATGGTTTTATATTATAATGTGTTAAGTAATGGATAAAAGGAGTTATATTATGTCTTACATGAGAAATGAACAGGATATTCGCTCTCAAGGCGTTTATTATAGTGCTGGGCTTAGAAGTTACCTAACCAAAGTATATAACTACATGGCTTTAGCTTTGGGCGTCACAGGGCTTGTTGCATTTTTAACAGTATTTTCTGGTCTTTTTCAAGTAATTTATTCTAATCCCGTTCTATCGCTTGTGGTAATGTTATCTCCGGTTGCATTGGTGTTCTACATGTCTTATAGAATTCAACACCTAAGTGCTCAGTCTGCCGTTACTATATTTTTCTCGTTCTCAGTGTTAATGGGGCTTTCCTTATCTTATATTTTTATAGTTTATACTGCAGAAAATATAGCAAGAGCGTTTTTCATTACATCAATTATGTTTGGCTCTATGGCTTTATATGGTAATACCACAAAAAGAGATCTTACAAGTATGGGCTCTTTCTTGATTATGGGAGTCTTGGGGATAATTATAGCATCCATAGTAAATTTATTCCTTGGAAGTAGTCCTCTCTACTTTGCAATATCGTTCATATCAGTAATAGTCTTTACCTTAATGACTGCATATGATGCTCAAAGAATCAAGGACGTTTATTATAAACATAATGACGGATCAGAAGTTGCTACTACTAAATTGGCAATACTCGGTGCAACTAATCTTTATTTTGACTTTATTAATATATTTCTCAATCTACTCAGGTTACTTAACTTGTTCAACAATAGGGATTAGATGTTTTCCTTTTTAAGGAAAGGCAGTAAGAATTCTATAGTTTTCTTTCTAATATCTCTAGTTGTATTGATGTTATGTCTTGCATATGCATCGGTGCCTCTATATAGCATTTTTTGTAAAGCTACTGGGTATGGTGGCACAATAAGAAAAGTAACTAACACAACAACAAATATAACTAACCAAAAGATCAGGGTCCATTTCAATGCTGATATAATGTCCGATCTACCTTGGGAGTTTAAATCAGAAACTAACTACTTTGACGTAAACATAGGAGAACAAAGTTTAGCGTTTTATTACGCAAAAAATCTATCTGATCAGCCTTCATTTGGTATGGCAGTATATAACGTTACGCCTTTCAAAGCAGGTAAGTATTTCAACAAAGTTGCATGTTTTTGCTTTGAAGAACAAATGTTGCTAGCAAAACAAAAAGCAGCTATGCCCGTATCTTTCTATATAGATCCTGAGATAATGCTTGATAACAACACAAAAGATTTGAGCGAAATAACACTATCATACACATTTTTTAAGCTTAAGTAATAAACTTTTTCCTATTGTCACCCAAGCAGCGTGAGCTATAGCTAAACTGACTTAGATTTACCGACAATTTGAAAAACTGTCATTCCGCTACCCGTTAGCGGGATCTATGCTTTGAGATACCGCGAATGAATCGCGGTATGACGTGTTGAAACAATCCGATAAGGTAAACCTCGTCATCCCGCTACTTGTTAGCGGGATCTCCGCGGCGGTATGACGTGTTAGCTATAGAAGGAGTGCGTTGTTATTCAAATAATGATTATGCAACAGATCTGTTGAATTGAGCAGGAGTTCTTATTTGCTTTTTGCGCACCGACTACTTGTGTCTCAGTGCTTGGTGTTATCAATTCCCATCCTTCATTCTTTGCTTCACAAGCATTCCAATATTGAGCCAATTCCTTATTATTTTTTACAGAATCTGGCATTTTTTCATGAGGTTTTTTTTCCAATGTATGCTTAATTAGAATCTTACAGCAATCTTTGCATTCAATTGACTTCTCTGCATCATATAATTCAGTAACACAATCTAAAGCGGTATTTCCACCGTAGTGTTCATGTGGGCTATCACTTACCCCCGCTTCTATGAGAGCCTTTAACACATCTGGAGAACGCGTCAAAGCGCAGGCATGTAAATATCCTTTCTCATTTTGCACGTTAGCCCCTGCTTTTATTAAAACTTGCGCTAGATTTGGTAAAGCGTGAGGCTTGTGATTAATAGCAATAGAAAAAAGACTATCTACTGGAAAGCCATCATAGTCTTTCAAATCAAATTTGTGATTAATATCAAAACCTTTTTTTTCCCAAGAAGCATATAAATATTCATAATAGTTTTCTTTGCTTGAAGTTCGCATTCCACTTTCTAGCCTTTCTTTTATTTTTTTTATTATATTACTAGTATCTAAATCGTTATCTTCATCCACTTTGTACAACACATTATACAAAACACTATAAAGCCAAGTTTCTCTATTCATTATAATTTATACCTTAAAACTATTAATATACACTTATGTAGTATATAAACTCTAAATAACATTTTGCAAAATATTAATTGTTAGATAACATAATCAAAGTTTTTATCTTACATTCACCATGGTTAGAGCTATACAAATAAAAAAAACTGGGGGACCAGAAGTATTAGAATTTGTAGATAAGAGTGTAGGTGAGCCAAAAGGCGAGGAAGTCTTAGTGCGTCACACAACTATCGGCTTAAATCGTTATGATTTAGAGCACAGAAAAGGTACACGCAAAATTAAAAATTTACCATCAGTGCTTGGAGTGGAAGCAGTGGGAGTTATTGAAAAGCTTGGTAAAAAAATCAGTGATGGGTTGAAGGTCGGAGATAGAGTTGGATATTGCACAGCTCCTCCAGGGGCATATTGTGAAAAGCGCATTATACACCAGAAATATCTGATAAAAATTCCAGATGACATATCTGATGAAGTTGCTGCTGCAGTGCTGTTTAAAGGTATGACAGCTCACTATTTAGTTAATCAATCTTATAAAGTTAGGCCTGGTGCTTTCGTGCTAGTTCATGGGGCTAATGGTGGCTTAGGACAAATAATATGCCAATGGGCAAAGGATAAAAAAGGTGTAGTGATAGGTTCTGTAAGCTCTGATGAAAAAATGAAGATAGCTTTACAAAGTGGCTGCACATACGCAATAAACTACAATGATAAAGACTTCGTTTCTAAAATTATGGAGATTACGCAAAACAGAGGAGTAGGTGCAGTATATGACCCCATAGGTTACGCTACAAGCAAGCTCTCTTTTGAATCTTTAGGCAGGTTCGGCATATACGTTTCCTATGGGCAGATATCAGGTAACGCTCCTATTAGTTTTTCTTTACTTAGTTCACGTTCATTATTTGCAACTGGAACCTTAATATATCATTATAAGCATGATAGATTCACATTAGTGCTTACCACAATGGAAATCTTCGAGATGATAAGAAAAAAACTTTTAACTGTACGGATCAATAAAAAATATAAATTTGATGAAATAATTCAAGCACATCGTGATATGGAAAATAGAAAAACGAGTGGGTTAAATATTATTAAAATCTCTCAAATAAATTAATAGTTAAAATTAACCATTCATTAAATTATATCAACTAGAATTTCACATATTTAATTCTCCTTTTGGGGGAATTAAAAGCATATAGCTAAACTGACTTAGATTTACCGACAACCGTCATCCCGCTACGTGTTAGCGGAATCTGTAAAAGACAAGATTTGATCTGACAGACAAGAATTAACTGACAGAAGAATTGAGGTAGTCAAAACTAATATCAGGCTCTTGTGTAATGCTACTAATATTTTTCTGAAAAGCAATATATTTGCTATCAAGAAAAGTTTGCATAGGCGTTTTGCCATAGCAATATTTACCCGAGTGAGGTCTTGTCTCATTATAAGAACGCAACCAATGATCAACATCAATCTGTAGATCTTCCAAAGAACTGTAGATTTTCTTTCTAAAGATGATATTGTAACACTCATCTTGCATGGTTCTATGAAACCTTTCACATATGCCATTAGTCTGTGGAGAGTTGGCTTTAGTTCTAGAATGATCGATGTTTTCTATGCCCAAATAAAGCTGATAAGCGTGATTTTCGGGCTTGCCACAGTACTCCGTACCCCTATCAGTTAAAATGCGTAATAATGGAATTTTCTGCTCATCAAAAAATGGAATAACTCTATCGTTGAGAAGATCTGCAGCTGTAATAGCTGTTCTGTCCGTGTAAAGTTTAACCATTGCAACTCTGGAATAAGTATCAACAAAAGTTTGCTGATAAATGCGCCCTATACCTTTGATATTGCCCACATAATAGGTATCTTGAGAACCCAAATAACCTGGATGTTGCGTCTCAATTTCACCATGAGCTTCCCTTTGTTCTTTCACTTTTTCTAAAGCTGCAAGTTGTTCTTCAGTTAAAATGATTCCGTCTTGAGCTACTTTTGTCTCTAGTGCTTTAAGTCTCTTTTTGAGAGTTTCAAGGTCATTTCTTAGCCATACAGACCTTACTCCTCCCTGAGAAATTATTATACCTCTTTTTCTCAGTTCATTTGCAGCTCTTTCTTGCCCATATGCTGGAAATTCTGTTGCTATACCAATCACTGCTCTTTCTATATCGTCGGAAACTCTGTTTGCTAATAGCGGTTTTTTCTTACTTATTTCATGTAATGCTTCCTCTCCTCCATTTTCATATAACTCCTTAAAGCGATAAAATGTATCTCTTGAGTATCCCATCACTTTGCATGCTTGAGACACATTTCCTAGTTGTTTTGCTAGTTCTCTAGCTTTGGTTTTAATATTTTTGTCTGTATTGTACTCATATCTAACACTCCTTTATTTTTATTATTTTTAACTTACTTTTTTAAAGTGTCAGGTCAAGTCTTATTTAATACATCTAAATCCGATAGAGCATTGTTGGCACACCATCAAAAGTTGCCTCAGACCTCTAATGCATCAATGTACAGACTTACACCTTTTAGTTGGTAATACCATTTTAGACGTTTATCATTCGTTTTAGAAAATACTATAGTTGAAATAGCGCAGTTACTCACCCCATAAATTTGGTGCTCTCTTTCAATCAAAGGTGTCTTGCTGCTTGAAATGTTTTCTTTGTAAAAATTTGGCTTATCTTTATATCATCTCATTCAAACAGCATTAACATAACTTATGCCTTTTTTGGATGTAGAAATTTTCTAGGAATTGTCTTTTTGAATTCTATGGTATTTTGTTTAACATTGAAACAAGAGGCCAGTGTCACGCACTGGCATGACACCCATTTGTTCCTATAGTTGTCTTTTCTCGTCTACCTTATTTTGCCACTCTGCTGAACAGATACATAAAGAAAGTGGAAAATTGGACATTCTCAACTCGGCTCCTGCAGATTAAAAATTAAGTTGAATAAAAATTGGATTTGACGCAGTTTTTTCCCATAGTTTAAGAAATTAAAAGTTTAACGATTAGAATTATAATTACAAACCACAATAAAAAATAGACTTTTCCATTTGATTTATTTTTAATTTGGATGTTTTCTAATTTTTTATCAGCTATTAGGTTCAATTTTTCTATAAGGCTAAATATCCCTTGGATTGTTTTTACAGGATAAGAACTTCTAATTTTTTCCCTATACCCTATTTTACTTTCATGTTGACTGCTTATCCACGCTTCAACTACTTTCCACATATTGATTTCTGGGTAGATCTTTCTACATGTCCCTTCCAGTAAAATCATAGTTTTCTGCAGCAATAACAATTGTGTTTGAACTTTCATATCAAAATCACCAGTTATTTTTAATAGCTGAGCAAGTAAACTAGCAAATGAAATCTTCTGTATAGGCTGCCCAATAATGGGTTCACCTATTGCCCTGCAAGCTGTGACAAAATTTCTATGCTGTGATGAAACGTAACCAGCTTTAAAGTGCATTTTTGCAACGTGATCATAATCCCGATTTAAAAAGCCTTTGAGTATCTCTATAACGTAATAGCATGTCTCACGATCTATTCTACCCATGATTCCACAATCCAGAGCAATAATATTGTTATTACTATCAACCATTAGATTTCCAGGATGCATATCAGCATGAAAAAAACAATCCCTGTATACCTGATTACAAAACGATTCTATAAGATTGATAGCTATTTGCTTATGATTATTCAGTTTTTCAACTTCGTATATTGGCGTTGCTTCTATCCATTCTAATGTTAAAACCTTTTTTGCAGTTCTATTCCAATCTATTTCAGGTACATAAAAACCTCTGTCATTTTTTGTGTTTTCCTTTAGTTCCGAAGAGTGAGCAGCTTCAAAACGTAGATCTAACTCTAATCGGCAAATTTCAGCAAAAGTTTTAACTAATTCAATTGGCCTCAGCCTTTTTGATTGTTCGCTAAATTTTTCTGCAATTTCTGCAAGCCAAGAAAGCATTTTTATATCTCTTGAGAATGTTTTCTCAATATTTGGCCTTAAAACCTTCACAGCAACTTCCTTACCCTCAGTTGTAACCGCTCTATGCACCTGAGAAATCGATGCTGCTGCAATTGGCTTTTCAGAAAAGCTTGAAAAAATGTCGCTCAATTTACAATTAAACTCACTTTCTATAGTTTTAACTGCTATTTTATGTGAAAATGATGGCAATCTATCACATATCAATAACAAGTTATTTGTTATATCTTCATTTAAAACATCAGTACGTGATGAGATAGACTGCCCAAACTTAATGAACACCGGACCTAATTTTTCAAGAGCACACTTTAGCTTGTGGCCTTGTATTTTATTTATTGATTTTTTTGATGGTGGAAGTAAATAAGGTAATATATTGTAACGCGTCAGCACCGTAGTTATGTGCAGAAGACGCAGAATATTTTGAATCATTTCGCTGCGTAACTGCTAAATATTTCATTTAGGGTTCTATTTTTCATAATCTCATCAGGCTTGCCTTGGCAATAGATAGTATTATTTATACAAATTATGTAATCTGAGGATGGTAGAGCAGAGTTAAGATCATGAGAAGTCATAAGAATCGATACCAATCGTTTTTTTGCTATTTTATTTATAATATCATAAAATTTAGCCCGCGCGTTAATATCCATTGCACTAACTGGTTCATCTAGAATGATCAAGTCAGGCTCTGCAATTAAACAACGTGCAAGTAGCAATAATTGTGTTTGCCCTGCAGAAATTTCTAACACTTGATTCTTCAAAATGTTACCGATACCAACCAACTCTATCGTTTCTGTAATAATGGATTGATTTTTCTTTAGTCTTTTCAAGGAGCTATTTAAAAGGAAATATTCAACTGTTATTGGCATCAAATTACTAATACTAAAATTTTGCGGCATATAGCCAATTTTTATGTTGTCAGCAAATACGATATTACCGGTACAGCTTTTATTTATGCCAGCAATTGCTTTCACTAAAGAGGTTTTACCTCCACCATTTGGACCAAGTATTGTAATTATGTCTCCTCTTTCCATGAACATATTGATATTGTCAAGGATTCTTTTACCATCATATGCGAGAGCAAGATTTTCTATTTTTAGAACACGATTATTGACATTATTCAATTTATTGACAAAATTTAACTTCTTCTCAACGTTTATATGAGACATTTACTGACTTTTTTTCTATTACTTTCATTTACACTATACTATAATATCGCCTTTTCATCCAATTTAAAAGTTGTAGCTACAATCAAACCTATCCACTCACTTGTAGCTTCTATTACAGAAGGGATTTTAGAACCGGAATTGCTTGGCTATGCAACATCTGCGCATAATTATATATTAAAGCCATCTGATGCGAGTAATTTAGAATCAAGTGACGTTATATTTTATGTTGACGATAACTTAGAGACGTTTGTTCAAACTTTCGCCAAAAATAATAAAGAACTAGTGCAATTGTCAAAGGCAATCAACCTACTTCCTACTCGGCCACATTCATTTTCTAGAAAAATTACTCACATTAAAGATGAAAAAGATTTACACATTTGGCTGAGTCCCGAAAATGCAAAGAGCATGATACTTTCTGTAAGTGCAACATTGTCTAACATAGATAAAGAAAATTCCCATCGATACAACTCTAATGCAACAAAAGCTATAAAAAAAATAGACCAAGAAGTAAAAGAAATTATGAAAGAACTGAATGATTTTAAAAATCAAAAATATATCGTCACTCACGATGCTTATCAATATTTTGAAAAATATTTTGGTTTAAATCACCCAAGTGCCATTCTTTCCATAGAAGAGGATTCTTACATAGGTATGAGGAGTTTAATGAAGCTAAAAAAGATAATGAAGGAAGAAAACGTTAAATGTATATTTGCTCATTCACAGGAAGACAGCATAAAGCCTAATGCTCTTTCTAATGACGCAAAAATGGTAGTTCTTGATCCTATTGGATCAGACATAGAGCCTGGAAAAGATGCATATCTAGCTATAATCAATAACATTGCACAAAATTTTAAGTCTTGTTTTGTTGAGTAATAAGTTCCCTTTTAGCTTACTGTTTTATTGTTCTGCATTTATTTGTCCTTTACATATTATGCAGGTTTAGAATTATGCTTTATTCTTACGTTTATGTCTTGGCCCAATACAATCAATAAGTTAAGCAAGTATTCTAAGGAGAACCCTTCGATTTTTGACCTATTGATTTGAGATACTTTAGGTTGATCAATCTTTAGAGCGTTTGCTGCTTTTTTCTGTGTTGTGTACTTCTTACTCATTAATTGTGCAATGACCTTTATTAATTTCAGTTTTGTATCTTTCACATCCCCCAACTCTATTATTATAGGATAACTTAATTGTAAATTTTGCATAATAATAAAATCCCTTATAAAAAAATTACTTTAGTTTTTCTTCTTTAAATAATACATGCCTTCTGACTACTGGGTCATACTTCCTAAACTCCAGTTTTTTGGTAAGCTTTTTTGGATTACGCTTTTTTACATAAAAATAACCTGTTGATTTTTCTTCACCAGTTTTTGTTGTCTTGATTGCAGTGCTAACTAACTTAACGAGCAAAGAAGCATTTTTTTTCGCCATACTTATAATGATATAATAAATTCTATGCGAGTTTATTACGCAAAACACTAAAAGTCAACCGAATAATGCAGATCGTAAAATTCTTGACAATCAACAGTGCATTAAGTAGCATGAAGTTAACTTCAGAATGAAAAGCAAACGGTAAATAAGTGGTAAATAGTGGTAAAAGGTTATTATTGATAGAAAATTCCACCTGTTCTAATGAGGTAAGAGTTGCCTTGTCAGTTAATAATAAGGTTGTAGAATTTGAACAAGAATTCAAGGAAAAAAAACAATTAAGAGGTAATATATACGTTGCTTATATAAAGCGTATAGAGCCTTCTTTGCAAGCCGTATTTATCGAATATGGAAAAAATAAGCAAGGTTTTTTGTCTTTTTCCGAGATATCTCTAGATTACTTCAATATTCCAGAAAAAGAAAAGGAAACTATCTTTGAGAGCTACTCAAATGACGATTATACAGAAAAAGGGAACGATACCATAGCAAATGTCTCTTCAGATTCTGCAGCTAGTAAGAATGTCAATGAGTCAGGTAGTGGTTTTGTAAGAGAGGTACCTTTATATAAAAAATACAAATTACAAGATGTTATTTCAGTAAATCAAAAAGTATTGGTTCAGCTAACTAAAGAGGAACGAGGCAATAAAGGAGCTTCATTTACAACATACATAACTTTAGTGGGTAGATACTGTGTTTTCATGCCAAATTCCATGAGTAAAGGTGGAGTGTCTCGCAGAATTGAAGATGCTAATGTCAGAAAGCAGTTAAAGGAGATACTGAGTTCAATAAACTTGCCAAAAAGGTCAGGTTTAATAGTAAGAACTGTTGGTTCAGGAAAAAATAAGAAAGAAATTGAGCAGGATTACAATTACTTATCCTCATTATGGCAGAGCATTCAAAAAAATGCCTTCTCTGTAAACGTTCCATCATTAATTTACAATGAAGCAGATGTAATTATGAGATCTGTTCGTGATTTTTGTAGCGATGGTATAGAAGTTATAGTGTCTGGAAAGGAAGCTTTTGAGGCAGTTAGGCAATATGCTAACAATGCACTAAAAGGTAGTAAGTTGCGCTATAGATTGTATAGAGGTTATGCTCCGATCTTTACTTACTACGGAATCGAAGATCAAATTTCTGAGTTATATAGCAATAGAGTAGAATTGCCATCTGGTGGGTCTTTGATAATAACTTTAACTGAGGCGTTTGTTTCAATAGACGTAAATTCAGGAAAGATGACAGGAGAAGATAGCATAGAAGAAACAGCTTATAGAACCAACATGGAAGCAGTACCTGAAATATCAAGACAGGTGAATCTTAGGGGCCTATCAGGATTAATAGTAGTCGATTTTATTGATATGTTGAAATATCAGTATTGCAGAGCTGTTGAGTCTGCTATAAAGCAAGCGTTTAAAGATGATAAAGCTAAAGTTCAATTTAGCTACATAAATGACTTTGGTTTAATGGTATTTTCAAGACAAAGAATTAAACCAAACATACAAGAAATTAATACTACAGAGTGTTTACACTGCAAAGGTACTGGAAGAGTAAAATCAAACGAAGTAATTGTTTCATCAATACTAAGGGATTTACAACATATTGCTAACAAGAATCGAAATAAGTCTTTTGATTTAGTAGCACACAGTGCAGTTATAGCGCACATTTTTAATAACAAACGCAATACAGTTTCTACAATCGAAAAAGAGTTTAATATTACATTCAACGTTAGTATTGATAACAGTTTAGATGTAAATACATTTGTTTTAAAACAAGGAGATGATGTTAATTTAAACGGTTATAAGCCATTACAGAACTCTGGATACCAAATTGGGGATAGCAGCAATGAAGAAGCTGATAATTCAAATAAACTACGAGGCAATTTTTGGCTGACTAAGTGGCTTTCGCGCCTTTTAAGTTCTAATAACTAATTAGAAACCTAAATTGGGCTTGTAATTAATGAGCCCTATACTTATATATTCTTATATCAGATAATATTTACAATGGGGTACTCATTATGGGAAGAGCAATAGGCATAGATCTCGGAACAACAAATTCTTGTGTTGCAATAATGCAGGGCAAGGATACAAAGGTAATAGAAAATAAAGAAGGGGCAAGAACTACTCCATCTATAGTTGCATTGACTTCTTCAGGAGAAACGTTGATTGGTGCTCCAGCAAAAAGGCAAGCAACCACCAATGCAAGTAATACCTTTTTTGCTACTAAGAGATTAATAGGCCGTCAATATAGTGATCCTGAGATGAAAAATCTAAGTGTACCATACAAAGTATTTGCAGCAAAAAGTGGTGATGCATGGGTTAAAACAACTGATAATAAAGAATATTCTCCTAGTCAAATTGGTGCATTTATACTACAAAACATGAAAGAGGCAGCAGAAGCTTATCTTGGAGAGGAAGTAAAAGATGCTGTGATAACAGTGCCAGCATACTTCAACGACTCTCAACGTCAAGCAACAAAAGATGCAGGAAAAATTGCCGGATTAAATGTACTCAGAATAGTAAATGAACCGACTGCTGCAGCACTTGCTTATGGTCTTGATAAGAAACATGGGCACACAATAGTAGTATATGACCTTGGTGGTGGTACATTTGACGTTTCAATACTTGAAATAGGTGATGGAGTTTTCGAAGTGAAAGCAACAAACGGTGATACCCATCTTGGAGGTGAAGACTTTGATAATGGAGTAGTGAGTTATTTACTAGATGAATTCAAGAAAAGTAATGGCATTGATTTGAAAAATGATCCAATGGCTATGCAAAGAATCAAAGAAGCTGCTGAAAAAGCGAAAATTGAATTATCAAGTGCAATGGAAACGGAAATAAATCTACCGTTTATTACAGCTGATGCAAGTGGTCCAAAACACTTAAATATGAAATTAACGAGAGCAAAACTTGAAAGCTTAGTGAATGATTTAATCGAAAGAACTATGGCTCCTTGTAAAAAAGCTCTTGAGGATGCTGGTTTATCTGCTAGTCAAATTGGCGAAGTGGTTCTTGTTGGTGGCATGACTCGTATGCCAAAAGTCATAGAGAAAGTTAAAGAATTCTTTGGCAAAGATCCACATAGAGGAGTTAACCCTGATGAAGTTGTAGCAATTGGAGCTGCAATACAGGCGGGGATCATTCAAGGTGATGTAAGAGATGTGTTACTACTTGATGTGACCCCACTTTCTCTTGGTATTGAAACTCTAGGAGGAGTATTCACTCCACTTATTGAGCGTAATACTACAATTCCTACTAAAAAATCTCAGGTGTTTTCAACTGCAGAAGATAACCAAACAGCTGTTACAATTAAGGTGCATCAGGGTGAAAGAAAACTGGCAGTTGATAATAAGCTACTCGGTCAGTTTAGTTTGGAAGGGATACCTCCTGCTCCGCGCGGAAGGCCACAAATTGAAGTGACATTTGATATAGATGCAAATGGAATAGCACACGTTTCTGCAAAAGATAAAGCTACTGGAAAAGAGCAAAAAATACGCATTCAATCTTCAGGTGGTTTATCTGATGATGAAATAAATCGCATGGTAAAAGAAGCTGAAGAAAAAGCGCAAGAAGATGAAAAGCGCAAAAAGTTTATTGAAGTGAAGAATCAAGCGGATAGCTTAGTCCATTCTACAGAAAAGTCTCTGACAGAGTATGGTGATAAAGTTTCACCAGAAGATAGATCTGCTATTGAAAATGCAGTTAACGAATTAAAAGAAGTTAGTAAATCTGATAACATTGATGACGCTGATTCAATACAGCAGAAAGTCACTAATCTTTCTCAATTATCTATGAAACTTGGAGAAGCTATGTATCAAGCATCTCAACAAAATAGTGCTGAAAATGGCTTTTCATCAGAAGGAAATCCAAATGATAAAGAGGAAAAAGTAGTAGATTCTGATTATCAAGACATAGATAATAAAGAAGAGAATAAGTAATTGCGATTGTCATCCAAGTAGCTGATACTGGGATGACAAGAGGAGCATATTGTTGCTTAAAGAAACCATTATGGATATTATTAAAACGATAGAAGAAAAGATACACGATTCGATAGATGTAATTGATATCAACATTATCGATGAATCAGCAAAGCATGCTGATCATTATTTTGCTTCATCTTCAACACTACCTTCACATATCAAGCTAATATTGATATCTGACAGCTTTATCGGAATGAACACTCTCAAAAGGCATAAATTGATCTATGAATTATTAAAGAGTGAGATAGAGCTAATACATGCAATTTCTCTTCACTTGTATACGCAAAACGAGTACAATTTAAAAAATAAATAATAAAAATGTGAAGGAAGAGTCTTTATTAGTTAAAGCAGGAAGAAAATTTAAGGACTATAAAGGTTCTATGAACCCGCCAGTTTATCATTCTTCTACCATATTATTCCCTACTTACAAGGACTACTTAAATGCAGCAAATGGAAGTATATACGATGTAATCAACGATGATGTTGCAAGAGATTACAGCTATAGTAATGTTGGTACTCCCACTGTTCATTATTTTTCAAATGCACTGGCTGAAATTGAAGGGAGTGGACAAGCGCTTATTTTTCCTTCCGGACTATTTGCACTTACTTTTGCTATTTTGACTTTCACTAAAGCAGGTTCTCATGTTTTAATTCAGGATAACAGTTATTACCGACTCAAGAGATTTGCCGAAAATGAGTTACCAAACAGGGGAATAGAAGTAACTTTTTATGATCCAACACAGGATATAACTGATTTAATTCAGAGTAATACTTCATTGATAATGATCGAGACTCCTGGTTCTGTAACGTTTGAGATTTCGAATATAGAGCATATAGTAAAAGTTGCTAAAGAACGTGGAATCGTAACCGTTTGCGACAATTCATGGGCCACTCCTTTGTTATTTAAGCCGCTTGATTATGGAATTGATGTTGCACTATATGCGGTAACAAAGTATCTAGCCGGTCACTCAGATTTATTGATGGGGACTATGATTGCTGAAGGTGAAATTTTTAAATTGCTTTATGAGAGCTATAAAAATTATGGAGTAACCATTCAATCGCACGACTGTTATCTTGCACATAGGGGACTAAGAACACTGCACACACGTATGAAAAAGTACCAAAATACAGCAATGGAAGTGGCAAAGTGGCTAGAAGCACAGCAAAAAGTTAGAAAGGTTTTATATCCAGCACTTCCCTCCCATCCTCAACACGAATTATGGAAAAGTTACTTTAAAGGAGCAAGCGGCGTATTCAGTATAGTATTGGGTAGAGAATATTCATGTGAAGAACTAAGCTGCATGGTTGATCACATGAAAATTTTTGGTATCGGTGCTTCTTGGGGAGGGTGCGACAGTTTGATATTACCAATAGATCGTAGATCTATGTCAAGATCTGTAATGAATTCAGATTATGGTGGAAGTTTTATACGGATATTTTGTGGACTGGAAGATCCTGAAGATTTAATCTTTGACCTTAATGACGCACTAAAAAGGTTACCATGTTTAGACTTTCAAAACGATGAAGTAGGACATGAAACTGAGAGAATTACTGCATAACATTATTGATGTTAACTTTGATATTGAAATCAAAGGCGTCACATGTAATCCCAAGAAAATCAAGGAAGGTTATCTTTTTGTTTGTGTGTCAGAAAGGGATAGGATTTACATAGATCAGATATTATCTTGTGGAGCTAAAGCGATAATTGCAAGTGATTGCATAACAGAAGCTTTAAGCCTTGGTATCATTCCAACGCGTGATGCTGGAATCTGTATCTTCCACCCAAACCCTCAAGAAATATACAGCGAAATAGTCAGCAGGTTTTATCAATTCAAACAGCCAAAATATGTTGCTGCTGTAACAGGCACAAATGGCAAGACTTCAGTAGTAGAATTTTGCCGCCAGATCTGGCAAAACTCTGGCTATAATGCTGCGTCTATTGGAACACTTGGAACATGCATCAATAATGGCAGAAAAGGTAATAGCAACAGCCTTACCACTCCAGGTGCAGAAGACCTTTACGCAACATTGCGTGGTATAAGTGTAGAACACTTAGTGTTGGAATCATCAAGTCATGGGATTGATCAATACAGAATCCATGGATTAAAGTTGAGTGCTGCAGCTTTTACTAATTTCTCGCAAGATCATTTAGATTACCATAAAAGTCTTGGTGGATATTTAGAAACTAAAAAAAGGTTATTTTACGAAGTATTACCAGAAGGAAAAACAGCGATTTTAAATGCGGATATAGATGAATACGGCGCATTGCTTAAAATAGCTGAAAAACGCAGTAATAAAGTTGTGACTTATGGAAAAAAAGGCTCTGATATTACTTTATTAGAGCAAACATCAACCCCTAATGGTCAACATCTTACAGTAAAAATTGATAACCAAATTTACAATACATTTTTCCCAGTTTTAGGAAAATTTCAAGCATATAATCTGCTATGTGCAATTGGTATATCTGGATTAAATTACAGAGAAATATGCGTAGAAAAACTCGTTTCTCCACCAGGAAGAATGGAAAAAGTGAAACCTTTTGCATTCGTGGATTACGCTCATACTCCAAGTGCGCTTAAACAAGCCCTATTGTCTTTAAAATGGCATATCAACAAAAAAATAATTCTAGTTTTTGGATGCGGTGGAAATCGCGATCAGACGAAACGTTCAGAAATGGGCAAAATAGCACAAATGTATGCAGATAAAGTAATAATTACAGATGATAATTCGCGTGATGAAGATCCGGCAAAAATTCGCCACGATATTTTGCTACATTGCCCTGATGCACTGGAGATAGGAGGTAGGAGAGAAGCTATAGAGAAAGGCGTAGATATTGCCTATAACGAGGGTATGATTCTGCTAGTTGCAGGAAAGGGAAATGAGAAATTTCAAATTATAGGCAACCAAACTTTTGAATTTAGCGATGTTGAGGTTATTAAAAATCATGCCTTAACATACTGATTTTCGCAATGGGCTTACCTCCGCTAATGTGCGAATATTGAAGCAAAAGTGATGTCATCCCAGTGCTTGACACTGGGATGACACCCTCCTTGGCAAACAATGTTCGTACAGCTATGTGCGTGACGCTGGCGCTGGAATCTAGAAAAAAATAGATCCAAGTAGTCAAGCTACTTGGATGATACTGACTGCTAATTTTTTATGCAAGAGGTCCAATCATTCACCGTTCTTGCAAGTGATAGCACTCTCACTTCTTTTGCACCGGAGTTTAAAATTTCCTGAGAGCAAGATCTTACAGTTGCTCCGGTTGTTACCACATCATCAACTAATATCACGATTTTATTTTCGATAATTTTCTTGTTGCTTGTTTTAAAAGCCTTCTTTAAATTTTTTTCACGCTGTTTAAGTGAAAGACCAGCTTGAGGCGCAGTATGGCGAAGGCGTTTTATTGCAAATGGCGTATAGGATAAATTGGATAACTTAGTCAACTCTTTTGCAAGCAGTGCTGCTTGATTATATTTACGTTTAAACAAGCGCATTTTATGTAACGGTATAGGAATTATGATCTCTGCGTTCTGAAATGTATCCTGATTAGCTTGGTGTATCCACTTTGCATAGATTTTTACGTAATTCAAATTATCAAAAAATTTGAAATTTATAATCATGTTTCTACTATGTTGATCATAAGCAAAAACTGATCTTAATACTTTAAACGGTGGAGGATTGATGATGCACTTACCACACGTATAAATATTGTCTGAGATTACTACGCCACAAACATTGCAGTAATGCTTAGTTAGAAAATTGATTTTTTTGTTGCATTCACTACACAGATTAAGATTTTCATCAATGATACATTCGCAACTTACGCATACGCTTGGAAATATGAGATTTGTAGCTTTTTTTAGTAAGAGAAGGTTCACAACTCATTAAATATATTATAAAATAATTTATATAGTATAGCTAAAGTAACTTAAGCTTACACTCTTTCACTTTTTATTCCATTTCAATATAGTTCATGCTGCTGAAAAGCAGAACTTATAACTCAGTTTGTGGTATACCATTGACTGAAGTAGTCTTTGAATTATCCTTAGATAAAAATTGATGTTTTTCTGGCTTCTGTACTTCACTCAACTTACTTTGCACTTTGTCACAAGCCCACACAAGTGGCGTTATGATTGACGCGGCAGCCCAAATGATAGCAGCGCAAGCATAACTTACAATCTTGTTAAATACTCTAGCTACTGCATTAGCACAATCTTGCCCCATTTCTAAAAATATGTTTGAATAATTAACGAATGATTTTGTATCCGTTTTAAAACAATAGTCCCCTGTTATTTTTGACAATAACTTGACTGGAAAGTATGACAAACATGCCACTATCAAAAGTAAAGGTTGCAATATTATGTTGGCTGCTAAAACAGCACCCAGTGTACACAATGAATACACTCTCTCTGCTCTGTGGCCCACGTATTCATATTTATCATTGTTTTTATAATACTTGTTATAATCGTCTTTACTCTCAACTCCACAAATTACATCTTTCACAGATCCTAGCACATTATCAACGTAATGTACGGACTTATAGAAACTATTTTCTGGAACTAGTGTGTTATCTTCTGCTTTCTTAGCAGGTACAACTCCATATTCAACGTACCTTCTAAAGTATCGATATACTGACATTCTTATCTCCAAATCATAAATATGCAACCTAGCCTAATATAATTAAGAAATAGTTTATAATAAATACGTTTTAAGATACCTGCCTGTAACACTTTCTGGAATTTTTACCACTTCTTCTGGAGTTCCAGTAGCAATCACTTCTCCGCCTTTTATTCCGCCCTCTGGTCCGATGTCTATTATATAATCTGCAGTTTTTATAACGTGCAAATTGTGCTCGATAACTATAACAGTGTTTCCCAGATCGACTAATCTATGGAGTATTTTTAGTAAGTTATTTATATCTTCAAAGTGTAATCCAGTTGTTGGTTCATCAAGAATATACAATGTTCTTCCGGTAAATCGTTTTGATAGCTCTTTAGATAGCTTTATTCGTTGTGCTTCCCCCCCAGACAACGTTGTTGACGACTGTCCGAGTTTTATATAGCCAAGTCCCACTTCCTGCAAAGAAACCAACTTTTCTTTTACCATTGGAAGGTTTTCAAAAAAAACACAAGCTTGATCTATCGTCATATCAAGCACATCAGAGATTGATTTTTCTTTATAAGTAACTTCCAATGTTTCCCGATTATACCTTCGCCCTTTACATTGCTCACACTTCACATAAACGTCCGGTAGAAAATGCATCTCTATCTTTAAGTGCCCATCACCTTTACAAGCCTCACACCTTCCCCCTCTGGTATTAAATGAAAACCGGCCTATATTATATCCCCTTGCTTTTGACTCTGGAAGACCAGCAAACCAATTCCTTATATGAGTGAACATACCAACATATGTTGCTGGATTTGACGCTGGAGTTCTACCAATTGGCGACTGATCAACTTCTATAATTTTATCTACGTATTCAAGACCTTCTATCTTATCGCATTGGCCATACCTTGCAGACGAATGATGTATCTTATGTGCTGAATATTTATATAACGTTTCTATGATTAAACTTGATTTTCCTCCTCCTGATATTCCAGTAACACAAATAAGATTCCCTATAGGAAATTTAACGTTTACATTTTTTAAGTTATTTTCACATGCATTTATTACTTTTATGAACTGAGTTGCTTGCTTTCTTCTCCTTGGAATTAAAATTTTTTTCTCTCCACTCAAATATTGCCCTGTTATGCTCCCTGAATTTCTTTGCACCTGGTCTGGTGTTCCTTCTGCAACAACTTTTCCACCATTTACGCCAGCTCCAGGACCAATATCAATCGCATAATCAGCAGCCATTATTGTATCTTCATCATGCTCAACAACGATTACAGTGTTACCCATGTCTCTTAAGTTTTTTAGTGTGGCAATTAACCGATCATTATCACATTGATGAAGGCCTATCGAGGGTTCATCAAGCACGTACAGCACTCCTGTTAAACCAGAGCCAATTTGTGAAGCAAGTCTGATCCTCTGACTCTCACCGCCAGAGAGAGTGCTAGATTCTCGATCAAGCGTTAGGTAATTCAACCCTACATTCTTTAAAAATGCTAGCCTCTTGATTATTTCATTTAATATTTTACTTGAGATTTGCTTCTGTTGTTCTGTGAGCTTGTCTGGCAAATTTTCAAACCATTTAAGGGATTCATCGATGCTGAGCCCTGATATTTCACCTATATGTTTGCTATCAATTTTTACTGTAAGCGCTTCTTTTCTCAATCTATAGCCAGTGCATTCTCTGCAGTGAGTAACAGAGCAATATCGCTCAACAAGCGTTTCATCATAATCCATCTGGTTTTCTAAGATACTGACCAAACCTTGAAATTTACCGAAGCCAAAGAGTATCATATCTTTTACTTCTTGATCTATGTTCTTCCACGGAACATCAAGGCTAAATTTACAATTTTCAGCCAGTGATAGAATTGCACTTTTTAAAAATCCATAACTTGTGTGCACTTGACGGAACATTGATCCCACTGGCTTTAAAGCGCCTTCAGATATTGAAAGAGTTTCATCTGGCACTATCAGCTTTACATCAACAGCCAGCTTTTTACCAAGCCCATTACACGAACCACATGCACCGTAAGGGCTGTTAAAAGAAAATAATCTTGGTTCTATTTCCTCAAGAGTGAAACCAGACTCGGGGCATGCAAAATTCTCTGAAAAAATCAGAATTTGACCATTTTTATACTCGGAATTATGGTTGTCAGGTAGGTTTACTATTTCTACATACATTAGACCATTACCAAGTTTTAGTGCGGATTCTATACTACTTGGCAGTCGATTTCCTATATCGTCCAATATTGATATTCTATCTGCAACCACAAAAACGTCGTGTTTCTTGTTCTTATCGAGTTTAGGCAAGTCATCTACATTGTACACTTCACCATCTATTTTGAACCTTACGTAACCTTGTCTTTTAATTTCCAATATCTCTTTGAGATGTTCTCCTTTTCTACCACGCACAACAGGGGCAAGTATATATATTTTAGTTTCTAAAGGTAACGCAATTATAGTATCTACAATTTGAGACACCGTTTGTTTTGTTATTGGTAATCCAGTTGCAGGTGAATAAGGAACTCCTATTCGTGCATACACTAAGCGCAAGTAATCGTAAATTTCGGTAACAGTTCCAACGGTTGACCTTGGATTTTTTGAGATAGATTTTTGGTTGATAGATATTGCAGGAGAAAGGCCTGTAATCGACTCAACATCTGGTTTATCCTGAATGTTGAGAAATTGACGTGCGTAAGCTGATAGGCTTTCGACGTACCGGCGTTGGCCTTCCGCATAAATTGTATCAAAAGCAAGGCTAGACTTGCCAGAACCACTAAGCCCAGTTATAACAACCAGCTTATTTTTCGGTATATTGACGTCTACACCTTGCAGATTATGTTCCCTTGCGCCCTTAACTCTGATAAAATCGTCCATATTATACCATATAGCGTATTAACCATTATAGCCTCAAAATACGTGAATTTATAGTGATATATTGATTTTCTATTGATTTTTTCAACTGTTACGGAAAATTAAGCAGCGTTTGATAAATCGTCATTCCGCTACTTGTTAGCGGCTGAGATACCGCGACGGTATGACGGTTAAGTAGGCCAGTGCCCCTATGATGTCATCCCAGTGTCAAGCACATAGCTGTACGAACGTTGTAGTTTAGGAGCAATTCCCACCAGTGGGCCAGTGCCCAGACACTGGTTCTATGCAACTTAATTAAAAACGTTTGTTTTAGCGTAAGACAACTACCTTTAGCTCATCAGCTCAGTTATAAGCAAAATTTCTGGATTCCAGACTGGAATGACACCATTTGCTGTGCAATTTACCTTCAAAAATGAATGTTCGTACAGCTATGTGTCAAGCACTGGGATGACACCATTCTTTTTTCTGGATTCCAGTGTCTGGGCACTGGAATGACACCCCCCTGATAGGCTCAAATCATAGTGTTTGTACAGTTGTGGGTTTAGGCTACCTATAAATTCTAAACTGTTGTTACGTATTAGGACCACCAAATACACCCCCAGGACCCAAAGTCAGTTTAGCTATATCAGAAAACAGGTTATGTGGAAATCTTAAAATACTTCTTGTTCGCCAAGCAAAATAAATACATTCCTACAAACAAGCAGATGCTCAATACTGACACATAAGAAAACTTAAAAATTAAATCTCTAATGTATATTGATAAGCATTTACCTGCAGAAAATTTGTATAGTAATCCAACACATACAACGGCACTATCAACCACTGATGCTATAATTAAAGTAATGAAATTTGCCATATGAAAATTCAACTTGGACTTCAATTTTTCAAAAATAATTATGCTTGAGAGAAGAGATACTAAAATTGCAGTATATGAAATCAATATCATCAAATTAAAACTTTGCCATTTAAAAACACAACATAGCGCTGTACACACTATTAAGTTGTACGTAGCTTTGCTTCTGCCATAAAATTCAACCATTGAATTTACAACTAAAGCAGCTCCCACAAATAAGGCAGCACATATCATCAATTTATTTGAAGTGTTGAGTAAAGAAAGACTGATAAACAGGAGTATCGATAAAATAGACATAATTACCTACCCAAAATTAATAACATACATTCATTCTAAATAAACATTACATATAGTAAAAGAGTTATTTAGCATAATAAGAAAAATATTTTATATTAGCATGCCACATCTTTCAGATCTACTTTTAAAACATCCTTTATGTTTAGCACCTTTTTCTCTGTTACTTTGCCAATACATGAATAAACTGCACCTTCAAACAATTCTTCAAACCTCTTCTGATTTTGTGGTGCAATAGTAACCAAAATTCTACTTTGCGATTCAGAAAACATTATTATCTTGTTTATTATGTCTGTATTTTGTATTTTTCCTATTGGCACTAGTGAAAGATCGATTTCAGCACCAAGGTCTCCTGCAATTAGCGATTTTGCCAGAGCAATAACTAATCCGCCTAAGTTTGGTGCAATTGCAGAGGCAATTATGCCATCTTTTATTGCCTGGTTGTAACGCTCATACAACTTCCTAGCGCTCTTTGCATCAACTTTTGGTACGTTGTTATTACCTATTCCACTATATAACTGATATTCAGATCTACCAAGTTCATCAAGTGTTTCTCCAAGCACGTATATTAAGTCCCCCGGCATTTTTACATCAAGCGATACTGCATTTTCAATATTTTCTATAATTCCAATTGCTGAGATGAGTAATGAAGGTGGTGCAGAGATTATCACTTTCTCGCCATTTTCATCATATCCCTTGAAGTCATTGAACATACTGTCTTTTCCGGATATGAATGGTGTTTTAAATGCAGTTGCGAAGTCGTAACAAGCCTCTGCAGCTTTCTTTAGTTGCCATAGCCTTTCTGGATTATAAGCATCACACCAGCAAAAATTATCGAGCAACGCTAGATGATTTATATTTCCTCCTGCGGCTACATAGTTGCGTATCGCGGTGTCAATTGCACATGCTGCCATGTGGTAGGTGTCAATTTCTCCATAACTTGAGCCAAATCCTTGCGATTTTACAACACCTTTATTTGAAGAAACAACAGGCCTTGAGACAATAGCTTCGCTGCACATTCTTCCCTTGCCTTGCAGTGGTTTTAACACTGACGATCCTTGAACCTCATGATCATATTGCACCACTATGAACTCTTTACTGCAAATGTTTGGTCTGCTTAACATTTCTTTTAATTCAATTTCTAAAGAAGGCGAACTTGTTGTCATTCCAGCGCGTGGCGCTGGAAGCCCCTTAGACCACGGCTTTGTCTGTAAATGCATTTTAGGATTACCATCATGCAGAAATTCAGTTCCGATATCCATTATTACTGTCCCTTTAGGACATTTAACAACGGCTTTACCACTCTCATTAAACTCTCCAATCACACAAACCTCCACATCATGTTTTTTCATGATTTGCTTGAACATAGGGAGATTTTCTTCTGGCACTGCTAAGGTCATTCTCTCTTGTGATTCTGATATCCATATTTCCCACGGAGCCATACCATCGTTTTTAAGGAGAACCTTGCTCAAATCAACTTCAAATCCGTCTTTTCCCATTTCACCAATAGACGACGACAGCCCACCGGCTCCATTGTCCGTTATTGCATTATAAAGACCAAGATCTCTTGCTTTTATGACGGCATTGGATAGTTTTTTTTGTGTTATGGGGTCACCAATTTGCACAATTGTTGAAGGGCTGTTTCCCGACAAAGCCTCTGAGGAAAACGTTGCGCCGTGAATTCCGTCCCTTCCAACTCTTCCACCAATAATTACGATTTTATCGCCATTTTTTGGTCCTTTAATGTGTGAAGGTGCGTTATTTATGTTGCGCGGAATAATTCCGACACTGCCAACAAAAACTAACGGCTTGCCACAAAATCTATCGTCAAAATATACCGATCCAAGTTGCGTTGGAATACCAGAGCAATTACCAGCAACATTAACACCGTGGATCACTTCTTTCATTATATATTTTGGCGGTAAGATCTCATCAGTGCGCTCTTTGTCCCTATAAAACTTGCCTTTTGCTTCTTTGGCAAAGCAAAAGTAATAGGTATTCATTATAGGCTCCGCGCCTTTCCCGAAACCCACTATATCGCGATTAACTCCAAGCACTCCAGTCATTGCTCCACCAAACGGATCAAGCGCCGAAGGGCTATTGTGAGTTTCAACTTTATCTACAATTAAGTAATCGTCATCAAAAATTATTCCTCCGGCGTTGTCGGAAAAAACTGACACGCATATGTCAGAATTTATCTCACGCGTTGCACGCTTAATATAATGCTCATATAGGCCGTCTTTTATTTCATCAATGGGAGAGGAGAAAATGTTATGCTTGCAATGTTCAGACCAAGTCTGTGCCAGAGACTCAAGTTCAATATCATATGGATTTCTACCGAGTTTTTTAAAGTAATCCTTTATAGCTCTCATTGCTGCCAGCGAGAGCCCTAAAGTGCCGTTACCATCGATTCCATCTCTGCTGATTTTCTCAAGTTCTTGGTCAATTACATTTAAGTTAACAGATTTGGCTTTGCCATTAATGGTGTCATTTGAGTAGCTGACACTGGAATCTACATCTTTTTTCTGGATCCCAGTGTCTGGGCACTGGGATGACAAGTAAGAGAGCGCTGAAGAGTTTGCTTTGTATTTACCATAATATTTCCAGCTATAGTTATTATTTTCTTTACAGATAAGTGTGCAATACTCAGTGATAGGGTTGAATTCTTGTTTTATATCATCTTCAGTTGCTTGACTTAGAATCAATTTTGAACTTCTTGCTTTTATACAAACATTTTCATCAATGTAGTCCTTGTTTATTAAATATTCTCTAACAATTTGTTTCGCTGTGTTGCCTACATTGTCAGTCATGCCAGGTAAAAAGCTTATCTCCAAGCCCCACTTTGCTTGTGGTTCTATGAAGTTATATTGAACTTCTTCAAGGTTTTCATTGTAGGAATAATAACGGCAGTCTTGTATGACTTTATTATAAAATAGCCCACAAATTTCTTCATGTAATTTTGATGGTAATTCTTTGCTTATGTAAATCAAGTAAACATTAACTACCCTTCTGCGGCCAACTTGTTCACATTTATTTAAAACTTCTATTCTGATGTTTGCCATGTAATATTGTGAAAGACTTTAATATATCATAGCATAAGAAACTGCGAGCACATTTATATTTTAAATAATTTCTATACAATAAAAGTATTGTATTAATTGTTACTGTTAGTGGGAAGAGTTTTTACTGTTAATGTGGATGAATCCCTTTTTGATGTGCTGGTTCAGCACATATTTTCTGAATATGAAAGAGAAAAAATTCCCGAGATAAAGGTCATACTTCCTTGCAAGAGGGATGTGATAGCGCTACTCAATGCATTCAAGAATTATAACGCTGAAAAATGCATAATTTTGCCAGAGATAGTTTCGCTAGAGAACATTGATGAGGAAGATTTAATATTAAATCTTGATAGAGTTAAAGTTATAAGTCCAATAAAAAGGACGCTGCTACTCATTCAATTCATATTGGAATGGAATAGAAAAAATAATGATAATTTCCCAATTGATTTAGCTTATAGCCTGCCATCATTGCTTGATAAAATTCAGTATACCCAAATGGCAGAGTTCGATGAACATTCAAAAAAAATAGAAAGTTTCATAAATTTACTTATTGAAACATGGAATAAAATTTTAAAAGATTTAGGAGTAGTAGATATATTAGAACATAAGAGTGATTACATAAACAGTATGATAACCTCTTTACAAAAAGACCAACATATAATCTTTGTTGGAATCGGAAAGGATAAGTCGTTAATTAAGGCTATATATGACCTGCCGTTTGGAGAAATAATTTTGCCTAACCTGAATTTGAAAATTAAAGAGAAAGACTGGAAATTGCTTGATAAAAAACACTATCAATATTGTTTGAAAGATCTGCTCGATTATTTAAATGTAGATAGAAGGGATGTGAGTTTTCTGCCAGAAGCGTGTTCTCCAGTGCTCCGACACTGGGATCCAGAAAACTTAACTTTAAATGAACGCACCAGGTGGCTGTACAATAGAAACTGGATTCCAGTGTCAAGCACTGGAATGACACCATCTACTACTCAAATTACCTGCAAATTACAATGTTCGTACACTAAAAATCAGAGGGCTGGGATGACAGGAAGTCCTGAGCTAGATTATGTCTTTGATACAACTGCCGATCTAAGCAAAGTTAGTAGTGGACATATTGGCAATATTGAAGTCATCACTTGTGATTCCAGAGAGGAAGAAGCACAAGTGACATCATTAATTATAGAAAATGAAGGTTATGAAAACGTTTCTTTGGTTGTCTTTGATAAATTACTTGCAGCTCGTATAGCATGTTTATCAAGGCAACACAGTGCCATACCGGAAAATTATCCTTATATAACGCTTCTACTTTATAGTATCGAAGTTTTGACCTCAAATTGGAGCAGTGTGGCATTACTTTCGCTCCTTAAACATAGGCTAGTGACTTTTGGTTACACTCAAGAAGAGTACTCTCGGATTTTATCTGAATTTGAAATAGAGATATTACGCAACTTTAGTACAAATGGCCTGAGCGATATTATAAATGCTATCAATGCTCATAAAAAGCTAAAACATAAAGAAGATATATTACTTATTATCAGTAAGTTAGAGATTATATTTAATCCTTTACTTAACATTATAAATTGCCCTATTTCTGATGTGGTGGCAACTCATTTGCAGTGTATTAATGTGCTATCTGGTATAAATTTTTCAGAGCTAAATAGTGAAATAGGTAATTTCACCTGTAATTTCTTGAATGCATGTGAGGGTATAGAAATTAAGTGCTCCTTAGAGTTATATAGCCAAATTCTGACCTTATTTTTAGAGAAAGAGTTTTTCTCTGTAGCAAGTGACTTGAATAAATTCAGCTTATATCACAACAAAGTTGTAATACTCGCTGGATTTAATGAAGCGCCAAGCTTTCAAAGTCCGCTTTTGAATGCACTTACGAGAGAAAAATTTAACCTTCCTTCTGCGCAAGAAGAGCAGGGGTATTTTTTTTATACTTTACACAATTTGTTTTGTGCAAGTAAGGTTTATATTACAAGATCGCTAAGCCATAGAAAACCAATTCTATTGCAGCGTTTGGAAATTCTGCTTAAGGAGGGGAAACAGCCGTATCGTGATTGGCTGAGGGTATTAAATACGCCTGAATGTACTGTTCCATGTACTCAGCCTATGCCAAAACCTCAAACCGAAGTTAGAAAAGAAAAAATGCAGGTGATGTCTTGCAGTGCAATAGAAAAGCTAATCCGCAACCCTTATTCATTTTACGTTGAATATATACTGGGCCTTAAACAATTAAGAGACTTGAATTTTAAGCCATCGATATTGGAATTTAGCACTATGGTACACAACATTCTTGCAAGATATTTACGCAACAAAAAATCTCCAATGAGCATTGCACGAGAAGCATTTTCGACTAGTCAGTTTAATTTTTCAAATATGTGGTGGGTAAGACTACAAAAGATAATTCAATCTTTTGTCGAATTTGATGAAACTCGAAGCAATTATGTTGAGTTGGAAAAGAACTTTTCCTGTCCGATATTTCATATTCCAGCGCGTGACACTGGTTCTTGTGATCAGTATGAAACTGCTTGGATGACAAATAGGCCACAAGAAATCTTACTGACAGCAAGATGTGATAGAGTTGAGTATCTACCAAGTGGGCAAGTAGCAATTATAGACTATAAACTTGGTTCACCACCTTCCAATGAAGAAGTGATGTCGGGGTTTTTTCCGCAATTAATTTTGCAAGCTTTAGCGGTAGAGTATGTGACCGGAAGGGAAGTCTCAGAACTTGCTTATTGGAAACTTGATTATGATAAAATAAAAGTTATTTCTTTGCGAGATTATAGACAAAAAATGCAAGAATTTCAGAATGATCTGCCAGATTTTTTATCTAATTATTTAAGTAATTCCACACCCTTTATTGCCTCTCCATATTTTGATAAATTCCTGAGATTTAACAGCTATAAACAGCTAGAAAGGGTAGGAGAGTGGTTGTAAATGGTGTCATCCGAGTAGCTGACACTGGGATCACCGCGAACCGTCATACCGCCACGAACCGTCATATCAACTATGTTTTTTTTAAATTTTTTGAATTTAGTTTTATTACAACTCTTGTTTATAATTTTGTATTTTTATTCAATTAGAAAATGCATTTTTGACAATAAACACCCTAATTTATCATAGAAAAATTTTATATCAAACAACAGTTACTGCTTAGATTTTATGGTTTGTGCTTTAAGTGTGTGTGGACGCACATATTCGTTAACTTATTTCCTATGCAGATTTTTTTAATTCATATTAACTGCTTCTTTAAGCCTGGCATTAGCAATAACCATAATTTTACGCATTAGAGCTTACCATCTTCTTCTTACCACTTTCAATGAGCTTGGAATAAAATGCACCAAGTGCAGATTTGAGCAGCCATTGCAGCCGTTAGTACGAACATTGCTTCTACCGCCTGTTATTCTTCGATAACCAATAGCTTTTCCACTTTCTTTTGGATGCGCCAGCAAGACTTGCTACTTCTTTTCTGTTTAAGTAGCCAAGCTCTGGCATTAAACACAGAAAGTCTTGAGATAACTTTTCCAGGAACTGTTTTAAGGATTTTTTGACGTTGTTGTAACTCACGGCTTTCATCAATAATTTTTTGTATAGTATTATTGAGTTCATCTATTTGACTATTAAAGAATCCGATAGTTTTTTGACAACTTTCTTTTATATGGTCGTTTTCAGGTGCTTCCAGTCTACATTTTTCCTGAGTTCTCATTTGCGTAATGTCATCACGACGTTGACAAAGTGCAACCAAGGTTGATTGTTTTTCAGAAGTGGGGAGAGAGAGTTCCATGACGCATATTGAGCAAGAGCCCTTGCATCTGATTTATCGGACTTTGCTAAAGTTCCGTGTGACAAGATGAAGCTTTTTACTTTACGGGTATTAGCTCGATGTACAGCGATATTCTTGTCAATAAGAAAATGCGATAAACCAATTTCCTGTATTTTCTAAAGTTACTAAAGAATTAGGTAAGATATCTGAAAACTTTTTAAACAATTGTTGCCAACCAGAAGCATTATTATCAAATTCGACAACACTCTTCTGTGTGTGAACCGCAATAACATTTTTAAATTTTCCGATGTCAATACCAATAAAATTTTGATAAGATGTAACCATATTAATAACCTCGATAGTTTATTGATTTAAGATTGTAAACGGGTGCATACATATGTCCCATGCAACTATTCAAACGTATCGAGGGATAGCCTTGATATAAACGGTTGTCAACGCCGCGTCGGTCGCACACGCCCGCTATTCCTATAGTGAGTAGTTCCCTCTTGTTTCTTTTATAACATATTTGTATCCGTTCAGCGGAGTGGCAGAATAAGGTAGACAAGGTGATCTAAAAAGATAATCATAGAGCAAAAGTGAAATAATATGGTAAACCTTTTAGAACTTTGCAAAAATTTACAGCAAAAAATAGAAAGGTTAGAAGCAAAAATAGAAAGATTGGAAAAAGAGAATGAAAGTTTAAAAGCAGAAAATAAGGCTTTAAAGATAGAAAATGCTGAGTTAAGAGAAAGACTCGGTTTAAGCTCAAAAAATTCATCAATACCAAGTTCCAAAGAGTTGTATAAAATAAAAAAGAATAAGCCGAAAAGCGAAAGGAATATTGGCGGTCAGGTTGGTCATAAAGGAAGTTTTCGCGCCAACATGGATGCAGATAAAGTAGTAAAGATAGAGTTGCCTAATACTTGCGAATGCGGAGGAGAAATTGCAATATGTGAAAAACCATATATTCATCAGAAAGTTGATCTTCCAGAAATCAAGCCTTATGTAGTGGAATATCAGTTAGAACATGGCCGTTGTCGGAGATGCGGAAAGAGAAGAAGTAGCAAGTTACCGGAAGGTGTTACGCCAGATACATTTGGTCCAAGGGTTAAGTCAATAATTGCAGCGTTCAGCGGATTCTACAAAAATTCAAAACGCGAAATAGCGAGTGTCGTAAATGATATCTTCAATTTGAACATAAGCGTCGGTAGCATATCAAATAGTGAACATAGAGTTGCTTCAAAATGCAAAAAAATGTATGAGCAGATCGAACAAGAGATAAGTAGGAGTAAAGTTCTACATATTGATGAAACGAGCCATTATAACAAAGGTAAACTCGCTTGGTGTTGGATGTTTGCAAGCAATACGGCAAGTTTTGTAAAATTTACAGAGTCAAGAGGAATGAAAGTTTTACAAAATAGTAAATTCTGCAATCGCAATAGCTTGGTAATAACTGACAGGTATGCAGCATACAATTATTTTGCCGATAAAAACAGGCAAATCTGTTGGGCACATTTATCAAGAGATTTTGAAAGATTAGCACATAGTTGGAATATTGAAGTTAAAGTTCTGGGTTGTTACTTGAGAAACGTGGCCACTGAATTATTTGCACTAAAAAAAGCTTTACTAAAAAGTGAGATAGATGTTTTGAGGTTTGTCAGACGTGCCAGAAAATTAAGAAAACGTACAAAGTATTACTTGAAGGAGATATCTCGTTTACCTGAAGCAATTGGAGCCTCTCGAGTTGCAAAAAATGTTCTGAGATCTGAAAGAATGATGTGGAAATTTTTAGATGACCCAGAAAATATTCCGCTGACAAATAACCACGCTGAACGGCAAATTCGGCATTATGTCGTTTATCGCAAAAACTCATATTTTACACAATCAAAGCGGGGAAATACATTCCTTGAGCGGATAATTTCATTATACTTAACTTGGAAACAAAGGGGTCTCAATCCTTTCCAAAATCTCCTATCTATTGTTTCTTAAACCACTCTCCTGAACGGATACCATATTTTACACAATCAAAGCGGGGAAATACATTCCTTGAGCGGATAATTTCATTATACTTAACTTGGAAATAAAGGGGTCTCAATCCTTTCCAAAATCTCCTATCTATTGTTTCTTAAACCACTCTCCTGAACGGATACAAAGCTGTTTTTACGATAAATTACGTACCGTCTAATTTGCCGTTCTGCAAGGTTGTTGGTTGTTTCTATCACTTCAGGTTTTCTTAAAAACTTCCACATCATATCCTCAGACCGTAACATCTTAGCGGCCATTCTTGAAGCTTGAGTGCTATTTACAACCCTCGTCATTTTACGCAAAAAATGTTTTACCCTTTTCCGAATTTTTCGCATCAGTCGATAAAATCTCAAATTATCTATCGAATTGTGTTTTTTTTCCTTGTCTACTACAAACACCTTATTGCTGAGCGATTTTAGTGCTTGGCCAGTTTTGCTCACTTCAACATTTTTACTATGGGCAAATCTCTCAAAATCTCTTGCCAAATGTGTCCAACATATCTGTCTATTTTCACGATTGAAGTAATTGTATACAGCGTATCTATTGCTCACAACTATGCCATCATATTCTGGCAGTAAACTCTTCAACACCTTCTTACCACGAGACTCGCTTACCTTCAAAAGTGTCAACGCTTTGTTCGTTATTACCCAACTCCAGCCTCTCTTTCCTTGATTTCTGTGTCCTGTTTCGTCTATATGCAAATATTCGCTTCCTTGTAACTCTTCCTTCATTTTCTCATATTCAGATGCACACTTCTTCGATGCCCTGCGTTCAGTATTTGAGACTAAACCAAGGCTTATATTTAGATTAAAAATACTGCCTAAAATTTGCTGTACCTCTCTTTTTGAGTTAATAAAAAAGCCGCTAAGGCTGCTTATAATTGTTTTAGCATTAGATCCTAGAAGATCTCTTGCAACACCTTCGGGTAAATTTGCTGTAATTCTTTTATTACATACTCTACAATGTCCTCTTTGCAATCTGTACTCAGTTACAGTTGGCTTAATTTCTGGCAATTCTGCCTTCTGATGAATAATTTCATCTTCTAAAGTAACCTTACCTCCACACATACAAATCGTATCAATTGTGCAGCTCACTACCTCGTCTGCAGCCATTAATTCACGCTTATGCCCCTTATGTCCTGGCTGACCTCCTGGTTTTTTATCACTTTTCTTTTTTGCTTTCTTACGATATATATCTCGTGATGGTGGCAGCGATGAATTTTGCGAATTTAAGCCCAATTTGTCTTGTAATTCAACTATTTTTGCTTTCAAGCTGTCATTTTCTCTGATCAGCGCTTTTATTTCTTCCTTGAGATTAGCGTTTTCTGCTACAATCTTTTCTTGCAGCACTTTTGTCATTTACCCATTCCATATTTAGCTTCCTATTTCTTTACACTTTTATATTTACTTTGTAAATCACCTTATCTCTGTGAGCGATTACGGAAATTCTTGGCTTTTTAGAAGAACCAATTTCTGGCTTGTTTTCTCCAGTATTTGCCCTTTTTAGAAGTGAAGCTCTGCCTAATTCTTGAATAATACCTTCGTTATTAAGACTTTTAGCAATATCTAGTGGCATTTTACCTTTACTATTCTTGATTTGTATTGCTCCATTTTTGACAAGCAGCTTAACTACTTTAGGTTCCTGTTTGCGAAGAGCCGCATGTAACGGTGTATTTAACTCATAATTAGCGTCCTGAAAATTAATGTTCGCTCCTTTCTTCAAAAGATCTTCAATGTCGTTTGATTTTTATTTTTCTGAGGTGCTACTCTTAACAATTTTTATCAACTCCTCATTAAGATTGGCTTGACTCATAATATCATTATAGTCAGAAGAATGAGAGCTCCTATGTTTAAAAATATAGCTTACCTCTTGATTTTTAGCTAATTCATATGGCTCTTTACCCTCATTATTTTTGATATCACTTCTTGCTTGTTTATCTAGAAGTAGCGATACAAGTTTTTTGTTATTTCTGGAAACAGCAATATGCAAAGGTGTATCACCTTTATTGTTTTTAGCGTTAACATCTGCCTTCCATTCTTGCAGTAATTTTCTAACTATTTCTTTTTTATCCCTTTCAACAGCATAGTGTAAAGGTGTATTATCTTTATTATTTTTATCAATGATGTTAAGCTTTACTCCTGCTTTTAAAAGATCTTGTACTTTCTGCAGGTTGCCATTTCTTATAGCAGAAAATAGCTCTGTATTTTTCTCTCTTTCACCATCACTATCAAACCTACGATAACGTTTAAGTTCAGAAGATTTATAAGCTTGTCCTATACGTTGTACTTTCTCTAATATTTTGGAAGCTTCTGAATTATTTTTTTCTTTTTCTAAGTAATCTATTGAACGCTCCACTTTGAGCATAAATTCCACTGCCTATTTTATATAGAAACCTATATTAGATTTGATTATATGCTAATGAATAACATTAGCAATGCAAGTAGTTTTTATGCATACCTCTTTAGGTTTTACAGAATAGGCAGTTAGAGTAGAAAAACAAGTTTCAAAATAATATAAGACCTGCTGTAAAGTAAATCAGATTTTTTTTGAAAATAACTACCGTAAAAAACAGCAGCTTTCCTTTTGCAACAGGTCTATAGAAGTTGTAATTATAACAAGTAACAAATTTAACTCTATTTTTAGAGAATCTATTTGGATTCACTCTATTTCTAGGTGTCTTTCAAACTGTGTAACTAACTGCTTTACGTTTACATGTGTAATTAAGAGAGCTTTCACAAGGCTCATGATCAAACTGCTACTTTGCAGGATTTTCTAGAGATCTTTTATTTCTCATAAAGGATGACTGAGCTTGGGAAGCAACTTTTAATGGATTTTTCTTTATACCAACATCTGATTGTGCTGCTATAATGGCACTACTTTTAGCGGGTTGCATACCTACACATTCTCTTGCTTGGTTTTGCTCAAAATTTTCCACTGTTGCTTTTACTTTACTTTTCATCTTGCGATTAACCACTATAACAGGCACCTCCACTTTTGGCACTACTTGTCTATAATCTTGATTCTCAGCTCTTAATGGTACTATCGATTTACTTTTAACTGATTTTTTAAGAACCGCTCCCACTATTTTTGGTTTTGCGCTTATTTTTTGATTGTTATAGCCTAGATTTTTAGACTGTGATGATAACGTAAGTATATCTTTTATCGCTTGTGATTCTTGTTTAACTTCTTGAACGGTAAAGGATGTTTTCTTTTGTATTTCTTATAATTCCAATAGAATTTTTGTATTTGTTCGAACATAGAAAATATTTTGCATGGAGTTTTTTCTATCTTTGGTGATTTTAGTGTTGCTATTTAATTCTAACTTTTGCATAGTACTCTCAATATTTTTATATAGGAGGTACAATGCCAAAAAAGATGGAGCGTCATGCTGCAGTGCTTAGTAAGTTAAAGAGTGTTATTCAACATACAGATTCCAAGGTCATGGCTGAAAGGCGTTCAGCTATTGAAAGATGGGTAAAAACTTACATTAGGCAGGTAGAATATCTTAAAGATGATAAGCTACAATTCTTATACAACATATTTCGCGATGAAAGTTGTTGGTCAGGTACGAGATTGAACAATACAATCTTAGGACAGAGGTTTACTGAAGAAAAAATAGGCGAAATAAAGAACCCTCTTCCTATATATGATATGGCATGTCGATACTGCGTGATAGATAAAATTCCTTTGCTCTTTCAGAAGCAGTTTGAATCTTACAAAAGTAGCTTCTCTTCTGAAGAGATAGATGATGATGGTAAGCCTGCAACTAGCAATAACAAATATGTAAAGAGTGAGTTGTTGGGTTATATGAAGAGTCAAGACCCTGTATTTAGCTTTTGGGTTGATAAAAAATCTGGAGAATTTAAGAAGCATGTCAGCGCAACAGAAGGATTTAAGAAAGCTATAGAACTTAAGTGGAGCGAAGGAGTAGAATATTTTTATAGCCTTCTAAATGAAAAAGAAAGAGAAAGGAAAATTACTGATGCAGTTACTATATTATCCTCTGTTCAATGTGACCATAATGGTGCTGTTACTTTAGACTTTTGTCTTAGTAAAATGAGCGATCAAGCAAAAAACAAGCTGTTTAAAGATTCTGAGCTATCAAAAAAAGATAAAGGAGTGTACTCTCTCTTTAGCGCGTTGATACATCAAGGTTTTTTTGATACGATGCAAGCTATACTTCCGATGTTTAAAGATAAAATACTGGAGGATAAGATACTTTCACCTAGGAGTTATACTCTTCTTCTCTCCTCACTTTCGGACATGATGCTCGAAAATTCTGAGTCAACTATTCAAGCTAGGGAAGCTATAATGAACCTTATAAAGTGTGGTAATTTCAATAATCATGAGGGGCGTGAGGAAAAAGCTGCGGTATTTTTTTCTAATGGAAGGGTTCCGATTAAGCGTGCGCTTGCAGGATTGATTGTCGATTGGCAACTTGGTTGTACAAAAAAGGAAGAGGTGTTAAAGGTACTACAGTTTGCCAAAGAGTTTTGTGCAGTTGAAAGTTTTATGTATTTTAAAAAATCTGTTGTTGATAACCTAAAAATGGTTGGTAGGGATGGTATGAGAAAAAATATAGACTATGGTAAATTAGCAGAAAAGTTGTTTGCTGAATTAGATACGGTATCCGTGCCTAACGGAAGAGGTGATTTTGGTGGAGCTGGTGACCCACAGTCTACACTAGGAAGCACTGAAGTTAGTAGTTTTTCTGGTCGCAATAAGTAGGAGTATTTTATGCATGGGTTAGTTAGAAGTTTAATAAATGGAAATTGTGGAGAATTCACGGAAAAGTTTGAATATTTCTTGGATTCATGTCCATCTTTTCTGCATTCAGTTGGCAAAGATCACTTTTTTCCTGCGTTCTTTTTTGGCATGTTTGCTACTGCACATGATTCTGGTGTTGCAAACAATGATGAAAGAATCTTCTTTCGTTTTGATAATGATCCAGGTAGTCCTGGAAGGGGAAATCTAAAGGTTGCAATTCTAACAACTGATGGAAATAACAGAAGAGTTGTAAGGTGCTATACTATTGCTGACAGAGAGAATAGCTACGGTTCTAGGTTTAGCCAGCAGGAAAGGGAGCAGCTGGAAGGTATCCTGCGAGATGAAGAGCTTGAATGGCAAGAGTATAAAACATTTATATGGGCGGATAATCAAGGTGAAGATGAAGAAGAGGAAGCAGTAAGATGTAGGATATTTCAGGCAGGACAAGGGCCGTTTACTGGAAATCATGCATCTTATTTAACTCGTAGACATAGTTTTCAAGAGATTACCAGAACACCTGGGCTGCAAAATAATTATTTACCGGATTTGATGAATCAGCTAGAAAGTGATGATGCAGATGATGTACACGACACTACTGAGGAAGTGTTTCAGCATATTATTGGTGTCTACGATAGATATAGTCAGGCATTGGACTTCTATGGTAGAGAGTCTGACTATCATGGTTTTGTTTCCGGTGTTTTGATGCATTTTAGATATCGCAATGTAGCCAATATTTACCTTGAGCTGTTTGTAGGTGGTGGATATGCAGATATTACTTCTATTGTACGTGGTACACAGAGGTTAATTAATTCTGTTCCCTGTGTAACTGAACTTAAGGCAGGCAGAAGAGCAGATAGGAATGCTGGCCGTGCATTAGAGCAGGCTGGAAATTATGTTAATGGATGTCCCGTTTCATCCATATCTATTCCAACATTATCACCAAGAGCTGTCTCCGCTGGAGTGAATTTCGATTTTGGTAACCCAGGACGTTTACAGCTTGGTGTGAGGGCTTTTTTAGCAAAAGGTTCTTCTTTAATGGAAAGATTATTTGAACCTGTAGAGGATGAGGAGATTGGAGAAAATGTTAGGGATTATCTACTCCATCCAGCCTTTGGTGTACCTGCTGTACCAGGTATTAGGAATAGGGGTGGTGTTAACGCTAGAGATAGAAGAATATTTCTCTATACAAGTGGATTTGCTTTCGCAAGTATTGCATTTGCAAAAGGAACTGTGCCAATAGAAGGAAATCGTGCAATAGTAGATAAGCACTTGTTTCACTATGACGGTAATGCAAAAATGTTAGATGAGCAAAGATACAATACACAAGTAAATATTGGAGATCGTGCTTTGACTATGGTTTTGCATGTATCACGAGGTAGAGACCAGAAGGAGGAGGTGATCGTATTTCATGTTCGCCACGTATTGGCTAATCAACTTTTTCCGGACAATGGATTGGATCTATCGCGTTGGCCGAATGCTATGGTACATGAAGTGGTGTGTAATTTGACCATAAATAGAAGGACAAGAGGAGTAAATGATAATCTTGGTTTAACTGTTAATGTAGAAACATTTGACTCGCCTGCTGACTACCTGCTTGATAGAGGTAATCAGCCTTTTCAAGGTGAGCTTTTACGAATAGGTGGCGTTAGTAATGTGCATCGCGCTGCAAATGTAATGATGAATACTGGCTGGGAAAATGAAGATCCAGACAGTCATGAACGGTTTTACCAAGCAATTTCCAACGTGCTAAATCCACCCCAGCCAAATAATGCAGGACTCCAATCATTAGCATGGGTAGTGAACAGAGATAATGCTAGAGAAGCTGGGTTTCATGCTGCATTGCATGGATTATTTTACACTTGCGATAATCCTGCTAGGGTAGTTAGTGAATTTCAGGTTGGAGGAGGAGGAAAGTTAGACTTAGTATTGTCACGAGCTATAGGAAGGATGGGAGGTACTTATCCGATTGGAACAGAGCTAAAGTTTGCTGCCACTGAAGCAGACGTACAAAATAGAGAAGAAGAAGCAGATGAACAGGTGGAGGGTTATCTGCAGAGTAGAGGGTTTGATCGCATTACTGATGGAGATAAAATGGTTTTCTCGTATGCCGTATTTAATGATCAAGCGCCAGCACCAGCACAAAATGTCCCAAATACCCTTATAGCAGTTAGTAATGTTCTACGCATAAAAGATAACTTAGGAATTGACACTGTGGACGACTTTCCTTATAGATAAAAGGGATTATTGAGAGTTTAATTGTCTGTCATAAATAGCAGACGCCGTCTTGTCAGTCAACAAAAAATTTATAAAAATTGTCTCATTGCCTAGGCTGTATTGTAAAACTAAAAAATACTTCCAACTCACATCCTGTATAGCGGATACAGATTATAGTTATGTTGATAAGTAAATTTCTGCTGTCTTGTATATATAAAACTAATTTACTTATCAACATACCAATTACATTCAATGAATTTGTGTAAGATGCCATTTTACATAAGATAGAATGGAAGCATTTTTTGATTTTAAAGTACTAAACCTTCAGTTAACCTCCTGGCCCTGTAGTTTTTGATATGGTCAGGATCAAAAGCCTTTTTTGATCTTAAAATACCAAAACAATATGAAGTAACTTACGCATTGCAGACCCAACTATGGCCATATTATGCTTACCCTTTTCCTTTAATCTCTGGCAAAAGCTCATAATAATAGGATTGTGATTCTTAGCTACTATGGCAGGAAAGAAAAGTGCCTTACGTAATGGTTGTGAACCGGATTTACTTAATCTGGGTTTGGCATATACAGATGAACCTGATGTTATATTTCTCGGTATAACTCCTGCATATGCTGCCAATTGTCTGGCATTTCTAAAAACTTCTATGTCAGGAACCTCAGCTAAAATAGCTACTGCTGATTCCTCTCCTATTCCTGGAATAGTCAGTAGAAGTTGAAAATTTTCCAACAACTCTTTGTGTTGCTTTAATAGTTCACGTACGGAGTTTTTTATTGTTTCTATTTTTTGAGCTATATTCATTGCAAGGTCTTCCCAAGCATTTGCAACTTCTTTGGGCAGTCTCTCTTTTTTTTCTAAGTGGTTATTTACTAATATCAATTCATCTTTTAACGCAACCGAGCAACGATAAAGATGTTTTAATTTTTTCAGTTCAGGAGAAGGTGGTGTCCAACGAGTAGGTTCCTGTCTTTGGCAACAATCAGCAATAATTTCTGCATCAGTCTGATCATTTTTTTGCCGTGTAAGCTTACTTCTTGCGTAGGATTTTATGCAATAAGGATTTACAACACTAACAAAATGTCCAGTATTGTGTAGAAATTCAGCCAAAGCTTCACTATAACAACCGGTAGCTTCCATGCAGGCTTTTACTTGTTCTACATTATGTTTTTGTAGAAAGCTCAGTAAACCTTGAAACCCATGATCATCGTTCTTAAAGCTCCTTTTCCTAGTTTCACGTTTTCCTTTTTTACTTATAAATGAGAGAAAAACATCAAAGCGATCTTTTGATACATCTATGCCAAGAAAGTTGTTGATCATATATAACCCCATACGTTACCATTAAAAATGAAAAGTAAGGCTAACCTTGTTAATACAGAATTAGAACCATTTAGGTCTTTCTAAGACGCCGTCCAGCCTATACTTTTGAGAGGGAGCTCTTATCTGCAAAACAGATTTTATATCTAAGGTTTATATCAGAGTTCCTCCCTTCTCCAACTAATGCTTAAGCTTAAAACATTAGATGCTTTTTTCAAGATACAAGGTTTATAGTTAGAATTGGTTGATAGTGTTATATTGACTACTTCATTTTGTAACCAGATCGGCTTTATTGAGTAGTGGATTACAGATGGGCAGGCAAAAAAATCCGTGTAGTAAGTTCAAAATCAATGTCGGAGAATTTTATAGAAGTGTCAAGTTGAAGTTGATGTGGAAGGAAAGAGACTATAAATTCTGCTATGTTGATTGCTTAACACTCTGAATCAAGGTTGCAAGTTTACTATCCTATCAGGCATCTTTATTAGGTTAAAAGAAAGTTTATGTAAACACCTGAACTTACTACAAAAACTCAAAAATTGCAAAATAATAAAAATATTATATTAAAATCAGCTTGACTCATATTATATATTGTACATAATATATCAAGCTAGGAGGAAAATATGGTTATTGCTGAAGCTATCAACGGGCAAAGTAAACAAGCGAGCAAAAAGCTAGAAGAGAAATTAAGTCCTGGACAAGAGTGGTCAGAAACAGACAAACTATTGGATGAAGAGTACGAGTTAATTAAAAAATATTTATGGGTTCCATCTGAATTAAATGGAGGTAGATCTCTAGTTGATGGTCAATGTTCATTTGAGGAGCTGGTGTGTATATGGCTTGCTCATACAACAAATTTGAACGAGAATCAAAAAAAGTTAAATAAAGAATTACTAAAAACTCTTAAGGGTATAGGTTCTTATCTTCATGAGTACGATACTAAAAAACTTGAAAATTTTTTAAAAAATAACAAGGACGATCAAGATTTAAAAGTTGTTCTTAACCTTAAAAGGGGAGAGTCAGGATTAACGTTATTGCATGCTGCTTCAAGACTCAATGATGATCAGAGCGGTCCTACTTTAGTCAATTTACTTCTACAAGCAGGGGCTGATCCTAATATAGAAAGCAATGAAGGGAAAACACCTTTACATTATGCTGCTGATAGTAACTATAGGTATCTCACTATAAATCTACTCTTGGAGGGAAAAGCTGATCCTAACATACGGGACAATAAACGAAAAACCCCATTACAAACTGCTATTGATAATAATAACTGCCACATTTTAGAATGCTTCTTAACTGACAATCAGAAAAAGTTGAGTAAAGAGCTGTATGATATACTTTTAGGTATACTCTCGCCTGAATATTATAAAAAACCTCATGTTATAGGTGAAGTTTTTAATCGTCAGGCTATTGAAAATTTAGGCAAGTTTCTGGATAAACATAAGAATAGTCAGGATCTCAAAATGATTTTCATTGTTCAGGATAGAGTAGGTATGTCAAAAGTACTTAGTTATGCTAGAGCTACTTGCAAAGAAGCAGTGGATTTACTTCTAAAGGCAGGAGCAACTGATCCTAAAAAAGATGCAAATATGTGCAATAAGAAGAAAAAGTGTTTGCTTCCACCTAGGACTTTATGGAGTATCCCAAACCAACAGATAGTGCTAGGTGGATTTTTAAATGACATATCTCAAGTTGAAAGTATGGATCAACTGGAAAAAGTTGTAGATAGAGCTATAGATTTCGGAGTAATGTTAAATTTCGCTAAAAAATCTTCTCAAGGTGAAAAGTACAACTTTACAGATTATGTAATAAAAGAAATTAGTAGATTAGAAAAGAATCCTAAAGTTGCAAGTGATATAGTATGTAAGTTGGTATCGTGGGGAGCAGCGTGCTATACTAAAAACAGTATAGATGTAATTGGCGAACTGGAATTAGAATTTAAAGATCACAAAGCTAATATGATAAAAGCTCATGAAAAGTATGTTAATTGTACTCAGAAATTCCTGAAAATCGCAAAAAATGCGACCAACGGCAAGTTAAATCGTGCAAAAATGGATAACGCTACTTTTTACTTAGAATATTCAGAGGACAGTACAATAGATGTTGCACAAATTACAGATGGAACAAGGGATTTAGGGCTAACCCATGGAGATGTAAAGTGTGGAAGAAATATAGTAAAGATCGGTAATAGTGAAGTAGAGATTATCACAAAAGATGGTGTAAGGAATTACACAGATCTTACAGAAGGTGGTGATATAGTATTAACTTTCTATACCATTCAGGGGGAACTAGAGGTCAGGTTATATCCTGATACACAAAATAAAGATCTAATAAGAGTAGAGGTGAACGATCAAGATTTACTGGAGGAATTAAAAAATTGTAACGAAAAAATAGGTAAGAATTGCTTACTAGGGGGGTTACCAGTTGATCAAGCCATAGAACGAGGTTTCTTTACTAGATCAGGAAAACTTTGTCAATATTCCGAAACAGTTAGTTCAGCTGCTCAAACTGTAAATGAAAAGCAACAACTATTACAGGATTTACGCTATATTGAGTCTAATATTGTAAAAAAGGAGAAGAATTTTGACATAAAAACTCACCTGGTAGAAATCTTTAAAACTTTATCTAGATTCTGTGAAGAAAAAGGGGATATTTCTAAAACAGACTTAGCTAAAGCAGCAGAAAAGGAAAGTAAAAAATTGGGGTTAGAAGGTAAATATAACTGGAGTAAGATTTTTGGTTTAGAGAAAGGAGTTATTGAAAAAGCAGAAAAACAAGGTGATAAAGAACAAAAATCAAACATACCTGATAATTTCTATTTAGGACAAGCAATTGAAGATGGAAACTGTTTTTTTGATTCGTTTAGACAAGAACTAGAACAACAATTAGGGATAAAAGCTACTGTTGAGCAATTGCGACAATATTGTAAAGAGTTTGCACGAAATAACCCACCAGAATGGTTCATAAATGCTATTACTAACAGTCATGATAATAATGGCGTGGTGCGTAGGGAAACTCCAGATTTTTATGCAAAAAATATTCTAAATAACAATAGATGGGGTGATCCTGAGGTTGAAGGTAGAATACTTTGCGGAAAGTATGGTGTAAAATTGCATGTTGTAGAGAGTAATCCATTACATGCTACTGATGAACAACAAGATCCATCCTTGCATCAACTAATAGATAGTTTAGGATCAAGAAGTACAGGTGAGTATAATAGGATAGATTATGATGACAATAATGTCTTACATATAGTAAATAAGGGACATGATCATTTTGAACCACTGTTTAATAGTAATAAAATCTTGGCAAAATGCTATTCAAGCTTACCAAGGTGTAGTATGGACGAGTTAAAGATAGAATCTCACCAACATAAGTCACTACTTGTAAGTGGATCATAGCTCCGTATATGACTTGTTACACAGCAATGATGGAGGAAGTTTATTTAGATGGTTAAAAAAGAATTTACTTAGCACTTATGAATTTTCAAGTACGCTTTCAGGTTCAAAGGAAGCTGTAGATTAGTCCACATGTACTACTTTCTCGAGTTGTATGCTGGGATTTAGAGTATTGTACGTTGCATTTTTCGATTTCTATAGAATTTTTCCCCAGATCTATTATTAAAATGTGCAGCTAAAATTCGATACATTTTCTGCCATTGTCGTATCTAGCATGCTAAAATCTTCGTCATTTATATTGATATTTTTGCATAATTGAGTGTCAGCTTTTATAACATTGATTTGCTTTTTTACATCAATCTTGACTTCCTCAACATCTTTTGGAATGGCCCTTCGTATCAGCTCCTTCTGGCACGTACTCTTTCTGTTACTTTTGTAAATTAAGACGCCATTCCTTACAATTTTTCCATCTGCTCACTCCACAACACCGGTATTTCTCTCAAATCAACTAATTTCAAATTTCTTGGCTGCCTCCCATTTACTATATCTTCTTTAATCTTTGGTGCTAAATAATTTCACCTTTTCTTTCCCTATTAAGAACTTCACAAACTCAAGATTTTCATGGTTATAACTGACAGCATGGTGCACAGCCATCTTCTCGACGTACATAATTAACATTAGCCCCTTTATCAAGTTGAGCTTCTACTCCACTGCGGTCTTTTCTCTTGACAGCATCAAGAAGTAATTCATTTCTTAGTAAACTTTCAACTTCTTCATGTCCTCCATCATTTGCAAGTTCCAATGGTGATCTATTATTGGAATTTTTAATATCAATTCTTGCTCCTTTTTCTATGAGAAACTCTACAGCTGATAAATGTCCTTCCTTGGCAGCATAGTAGACTGATCTGTGGTTTTAGAATTAATAAATGATTCTTGTTGTTGCTTTTATATTAGAAGCTTTACAATCCCTAGATATCCTTTATTGGTAGCATAATGCAAAGGAGTCCAATTGTTTTTACCTTTTGTACCAACTTCTACTCCCTTATTAAGAGAAAACTTTACAATATCGATATTTCAAAAATCAGCTGCAATATGAATAGGCTTGTTTTCGTCATTAGTTTTAGCGTTAAAACTTACACCTTTATTATTTACTAAAAATTTTGTTACTTCTAAGCTATCAAACTTAGCTGGATGGTGCACAGCCACCTTGACCAAAAAATCATCCCCCTATCGCGTTCTTATCATTATGCCTTATACCCTGTATTACACCTTCAGATATAGTCATTTCTAACCTCCAACATCCTTGCTAATAGACCCTCACTAAAACTGCCGAAAAGACTTTATAAGTTAATATTCTAAATCTCAATATTTTATGGTGCAGGTTTTTATTTTTAAAACATTATACTTTGTGTAGGGTATAACTACACGCATCAAAGTGAAAGAAAAGCAAAATGATGAAGAAAATGAAAGTTTAAGTTTTCTTCAACGACTCAAGGAGAGAATTTATGCTTTAAAGCCTGTATTAGCAAGAGCCTTAATCACTAAATGAACAATGTCACGCAGAGTTTCATCCTCAATTTTTCTATATTCCCTCACTAGCCTTGATATTTCTTCGCTGCCTACATCGCTATGGAAGGCCTTATCATGTAAGTCTTCAGAGGCTTTGGTAAAAAAATACGACATATCAACCGATAGTACTTCTGCTAATTTATATAACCTATCAACTACAAGCCTAATCTCTCCGCTTTCATATCCTTGTACATGCTGAAATGAAATTTCAAGCTTTTTTCCTAAGTCTCTTTGACTAAAACCACACATTAGCCTTCTTTTCCTTATTCTTTCACCTATTTGTTTATCGATAGGATGTTGTATAGTCATTTTACGTATCAGGTAATATTAACTATGTATTATCACTTTGAGAAAAAGATTTTACCAATATATAAACTGCACTACGTAACCTTTTGCTCTTAATTTCGTTATATCCTTTGACTAACTTTAGTATTTCTTCATCATAAGCTTCATGTGAGTCAGTGTGCATATCAGTAAAAAAGTTAGCAACATCTATCGATAGTGCTTTTGCTAAATCATATAATCTACTGGCCAAAACACAATTTGAACCATTTTCGTACTTTTGTATCTGTCTATACGAAACACCTATTCTCTTTCCCAATTCGGTCTGTGTCAAAGCACGATCTAACCTAAGTTGTTTTATTTTTTTACCTAATTGCACTTTTCACCTCTTATTCAAATTTACAACAAATTTTATGAAGTGGAAAAAAAGCTAGCAAAGTAATTGCTTTAATAATTTCTGCCTCTCGCTAATTAAATCGTTTGGCCTTACGTATTTTTTCTCAATTTCCCTCATCTCTTTTTCTCGTTCTGCAATGCTATTTCGTATTACTTCAGCCGAGTATCTGCTTTTGCCACTTGCAAACTCTGATCTTAATCTTCTAACCTTGTATTCGAGCTCAGCAAATCTTTCGTGTTGCTCAAGAAGTTCTATCATATGACTAATTTCAGAGTTTAGCTTTTTTTCCTCAACATCTCTTACAATAAAAGAAAGTAGAAGCTTATCTATTTGGTAATCAATATTTGGTTGAGCAGCAAATAGATCAATTATGGCTTTTACGTCAGTAGGATTTGTAACTAGTAAGTTAAAATTACTACATAAAAAACTATAGAACTTTATCGTCTTCTCAAGATAATTTTTCATATCTTGTGATAATTGCAATTCTTTGTGAATTCCTGACAGCAATATTTTCAATTCTTCCAAGTATTTCGTGTCAAAATTACTTACTTCTGTAGGTGAAAGGATCATTAGCAGCTTTTTTACAAGCTCAACATCATTTAACTTTACTGCATTATAAAGAGCTTTTTCTTTATCTTCTTTTAAATCATAAAGCTCTGATGAGTTATCTATGCTGAATAGATATTCAGTATTTCCTTGAGGAGAGTAGATTAAAATGTCCACTTCTCTTAGCGGGTGATCATCATTAAACTTTTCTAGTAACTGCTTATCGGTAGTTTCCTCTATTGCTACAACTGCTTTGCTTACCTCTTTCAACTTTGCAATATCATCTCTTGAGTTTTCAAGTATATCTTTAGCCTTGTCTAGCAGCTGCTCATATAGAACTATTTTTTCTTCATCATCAAGTAGCTGACAATGCTTTTTCAGCTTTTCAGTAGAGTAAGATAGGATATCCATTTTTTTCAATTTTACGATTACGATACCCCATTTTTGTTGAAACTGAAATAATTTTTATAGGATGTGTTTTTCTAGTGTAGATGCCCGCAAAACTTGTTATTATAATATATAGTAAATCAATAAGTCGTATAATATTAACAATTAAATAATATTTATCACGATATGATCGAATAGTAATGAAATTAAATGAGGGTTACAATGAAAAAAATAAACAGCTTTCTTAAATAAGGTGTGCGTTGATTTAGTTTAATAGGAGTCTCCTAACCTTATAAAAAAACTCACAGGAAGAAAAACATGCAAAAAGGGGAATTAACTATTAATTGCCGTTATGAACCTCACAGATTGGCGAGTACATATTTGGCAAATGCTTATGAACAATTATTGAAATATAAAATAAAGGAGGTAGAAGAAAATGGTAACGGTAAGCTTGTATGCAAGAGTTTCATCAAGACAACAGGCACAGGAGAATACAATAGAGAGTCAGATTGTAGAACTGGAGCGTCGCATTAGTAGTGATGGACATGAGTTATTAGATGAGCACAGGTTTGTCGATAATGGTTATAGTGGATCAAATTTAGAACGTCCTGGCTTAGAGAGTTTACGTGATAGAGTAGCAGAAGGTAAGATTGATAAGATATATATTCATTCACCTGATCGGCTATCACGTAAATTTTCATATCAAATGATCTTACTCGAAGAGTTTAAAAAGGCTGGATCTGAAATAGTATTTTTGAATCATAAGTTTGATGATAATCCTGATTCCCATTTATTTCTACAGATTCAGGGAGCAATAGCAGAGTATGAACGTGCAAAGATTATGGAACGAAACCGTAGAGGTAAACTTCATGCGGCCAAAGCTGGGTGTATAAGTGTGATGGGTAGGGCGCCTTACGGTTATCGCTACATAGCAAAACATGTAGGTGAAGGAAGTGCTCAATTTGAGGTTGATGAAGAAGAGGCAAATATAGTGCGTAAAATATTTAGTCGGGTTGGCCAAGAAAGAGCAAGTATAGGAGAAGTTGTACATGAACTGAATAAGATACCGATAATAACACGAACAGGAAAAAGGTATTGGAAAAGGAGCACTATTTGGAACATGTTAAAAAATCCTGCTTATATAGGACAAGCAGCTTATGGTAAAACTAGGACATGCTCAAAACCACAAGTAAAAAAATCAAAAAAAGGAACTTGTGGTAAACTTAAAAGTGGTCGCTTTAATAGTGATAAAGAGAATTGGACTTATATTCCAGTACCAAAAATAATCAATGAAAATTTATTTGATTCAGTGCAAACACAATTAGCTGAAAATAGACAAAGAGCAAGAGTACGGCAAAGAAGAGAAACATATTTATTACAAGGTTTAATGGTATGCCAACGTTGTCAATATACTTATTGTGGTACAAACCACGTTCATAAAAAGTCGACATATTATTACTATCGTTGCTCTGGTACAAACTCTAGCAAATTTAATGGCAATAAAATCTGCGATAATAAATCAATACGCACTGATGTACTCGATACAGTCGTATGGGAGGAAGTTAAGAGTATATTAAAAGAGCCAGATAGGATTGCAAATGAATATCAACGTAGATTGTCAGAGAACAAAAAACCTTTACATAATCAAACACGTGAAAAGCAAGAAAGTAAGTTAAGATTAAGTATCAAAAAATTTATCGATAGCTATGCCAAAGGGTTTATAAGCCAAGAAGAATTTGAGCCAAGAATTACAACAATGAAACAGCATTTGAAAGAAATTGAGGAGGAAAAAGAAAAAGTACTTGATCAAAAGAAATTACAACAAGAATTGAGCCTTGTTACAGATAGCTTGAAAAACTTTTCCTCAAGTGTTGAATCAAAGCTTGATCAAGTAGATTGGCAGACTAAGCAAAATATTATTAGAATGTTAATTCATCAAATTGAAATCAACCACAACCACTTATACATAGTATTTCGCATAAAAAGTCTTGCAAATTTTGATCAAAATAGGCATAATAGAATTATGCAATGTTGTACTAGCAGTCAATATTGTTGGATTGCCAGATAAAACTGTTGCGGAATCCAAAGAACGCATCAGAGCAGCGTTAAATTCAATCAATCTACTACTACCTCCAAAAAGAATTACAGTTAATCTCTCCCCTGCGGATTTGCTGAAAGAAGGCAGTCATTATGACTTGGCTATTGCTATTGGACTACTTGTTGTAATGAATGTGATACCAGTTGAAAAAGTTCAGTCTTATATAATCATGGGTGAACTGGCTCTTGATAGCAGAGTTATTCCAGTTTCAGGTGTGCTGCCAACAGCAATTAATGCAAAAAAGGACAATAAAGGAGTAATTTGCCCGAGAGGAAATGGTGTAGAAGCTGTATGGGTGAAGAATGTTTCAATTCTGGCTATAGAGAAATTAACTGATATTATCAGACACTTTAAGGGTGAGCAATTAATTCAGCCAGTAATTTTTAATTATAGTGATGCACCCAAAGAAAAAAGATTGGTTCCCGATATGAAGGATATCAAAGGCCAAGTTGTTGCAAAAAGAGCAGCTGAAATTGCAGCAGCAGGTGGGCATAATATGCTTCTTGTTGGCCCTCCTGGTACTGGAAAATCAATGCTTGCTAAGCGCTTTATAGGATTGCTGCCTGATTTAACCGAACAGGAGATGATTGATGTTAATATTATTTCCAGCATAACAAAAACTGGTAATGAAATATTCAAAGTAACTCGTCCCTTTCGTGAACCTCATCATTCATGCTCTATGCCAGCGATGATAGGGGGAGGAAAGAATGCAAAACCTGGAGAAATTACCATGGCTCACAATGGCGTGTTATTCCTTGATGAGTTGCCAGAATTTCCAAGACTTGTGCTTGATTCTCTGCGCCAACCACTTGAAGATAGAAAAGTTACCGTTGCAAGGGCAAATGCTCACATAACCTACCCTGCAAATTTTCAACTGATTGCTGCAATGAACCCTTGCAGGTGCGGTTATTTAGGTGATGCAAGCAGATCGTGCAACAAAGCTCCAAAGTGTGGCACAGATTACAAAAACAAAATATCAGGCCCATTGCTTGATAGAATAGACATATGCATTGAAATGCCAAACGTTAGCATACTCTCTCCTGAAATCTCTGTGGAGGGAGAAAGTACTAAAATCATAAGAGAAAGAGTGATAGCAGCAAGAAAAGTTCAAACTGAGCGCTATAGTGAATTAAATATTCGTTGCAATTCAGAAGTAAGCGGTGAAGCATTTAATAAATTTACTGAACCAGATCAGGCAGGGTTAGAATTGCTAAAATACGTACTGAAAGAAAATTACATTTCCAATCGAGGCTACACACGCGTATTAAAAGTTGCAAGAACTATTGCAGATCTTGCAAAAAGTGAAGAAGTAAAAAGAGCACACATTGCTGAAGCGCTCAATTACAGAATAAAGGTATATTAAAAAATTAGTTTACTTGACAGGCAATTTTTTTTACTATATGCTTCCTTAATGAAATTTTAACATTCTATTTAAGGAGTAGAGTTATGGCATTAACAAATTATGAGTATGGAAAAGGGGATGGCATTTTTTATGCTATTCCACAAGGATATATACAAGCTGAAAAATACTGGGGAATTCCCGGTGCTGCTAGTGGAGCTGGTCAGTACGCTATGCATAATAAAGGGAGAACAGCATTATTTCCGCTTGCAGTTGCAAGTGTTGTCTTTACAGCAATGCATATGAAAGCAGGCTTTGTTAGTGCAGCAGAAGCTTCTGGGTTTCTTGCTAAGACTGCCAGTTACTTTGTTGGAACAAATCAAGCAATAGCTGCTTCATTACCTGGATTTATCGGAACAGGTGTTGCTGGTCAGATAGTTGCGGGTGCCATAATGGCAATTGCTGCAGTTGCTGCTGTTTATGGAACATATCAAGTTGCCTCAAAATTAAAAGATGTTGCAGTTGAAGCATTGAAAGGGAAAGGTCAGGAAGTATAATAATCTTCAACAAAATAAAAAGGGATAGGTTTCTGTCCCTTTTTATAAACGTTTTCTATTTTTTGCATCGGTTAAGTGATGTCATCTAAGAATCTAGTTATTATAATTAACGGCACTTATTAGTATAAATGTTAAGAATAAGTAAATCCCGTTTACTGTTTACGCCTATAGAAGTGAAAAGTATTTGCATATTATTAAAAAAGCGGTAACTTATTATCAAGTGAATTCGCTAAATTTGAGTAATTTAAATGTCTATTGATCTTAGTCTGCCGGAGTTACCTATATTGCACCCAAGGATTACCGTTGTGGGAGTGGGTGGTGCTGGTGGAAATGCTGTGAATAACATGATCCAATCTAATTTGCAAGGAGTGAATTTTGTTGTCGCAAATACCGATGCTCAAGCACTAGAAAAGTCGTTATGTGATAAAAAAATTCAGCTTGGCATTAATTTAACTAAGGGGCTTGGTGCTGGTGCTTTGCCTGATGTTGGCAAAGGTGCAGCAGAAGAGTCAATTGATGAGATTATGGAGCATATAAAAGATAGTCATATGCTTTTCATCACAGCAGGAATGGGCGGTGGTACTGGAACCGGTGCAGCACCGGTAATTGCAAAAGCAGCCAGAGAAGCAAGAGCCGCAGTTAAGGATAGAGCGCCAAAAGAAAAAAAGATATTGACTGTTGGAGTTGTAACTAAACCGTTCGGTTTTGAAGGTGTGCGCCGTATGCGCATTGCAGAGCTTGGACTTGAAGAACTGCAAAAATACGTGGATACACTTATTGTCATTCCAAATCAGAATTTATTTAGAATTGCAAATGAAAAAACTACATTTTCTGATGCATTTAAACTTGCTGATAATGTTCTGCACATTGGCATCAGAGGAGTAACTGACTTGATGGTCATGCCAGGGCTTATCAATCTTGACTTCGCTGATATAGAAACAGTAATGAGCGAGATGGGCAAAGCGATGATCGGCACCGGAGAGGCAGAAGGAGAAGATAGAGCAATTAGTGCTGCAGAGGCTGCAATATCTAATCCATTGCTTGATAATGTATCAATGAAAGGTGCGCAAGGAATATTAATTAACATTACTGGTGGCGGAGATATGACTCTGTTTGAAGTTGATGCTGCAGCCAATAGAGTGCGTGAAGAAGTAGATGAAAATGCAAATATAATATTTGGTGCTACTTTTGATCAAGCGATGGAGGGAAGAGTTAGAGTTTCTGTTCTTGCAACTGGCATTGATGGTCGCAATAATAAATCAGAAACTTCACCTATAAGTCAGAGCGAAGACTCAGAGAAAGAGAAATTTAAGTGGCCATATAGTCAAAGTGAAAGTACACAAGACAAAACACTGGAAACAAAACCAGCTGAACAGGTAAGCGAAGGAGCTAAGTGGGGCAGCAATATCTATGATATACCAGCTTACTTAAGAAGAAAAAAATAATGCAATTTTGGCTACTTAAGTCAGAGCCAAGTGAATACTCATGGCAAAAAATGGAAAAGGAGCAGGTAGTTGAGTGGGATGGTGTGCGCAATTATCAAGCTCAAAATTACATGAAAATTATGAAAGCAAGCGATCTTGCGTTTTTTTATCATACAGGTAAAGAGAAAGCAATACTTGGAATCGTTGAAGTATTTAAAGAGTATTATCATGTTAATGATCCCAAGTTCGGATTAGTGAATGTAAAGTTTTTGAAACCTTTAAATAACCAAGTAACGTTAAATAATATAAAACAAAACCCACTTTTGAAAAATATGACTATATTAAAACAACCACGTTTATCAATTGCCCCAGTTTCGGAAATTGAATGGAATGAAATAATAAGGATGAGTGATGTGTAATACCTGTCATTTCAGTTCCTAAATGATGTCATCTCAGCACACAACGCACAGCTGTATGAATATTTGTCTCGAAGGCAGTGCATTAAACGTTATAGCCGATTTTGCATCAAACACAAAGGTGTCATTCCAGTGCTTGACACTGGAATCCAGCCTTAATGCAACCACATTAAAGCCGTTGTGTTTTAATATAAGATTAGCTACTTTTATATTCACTAACTTGATGTCTAATCAAAATTCCTGGATCCCAGTGCCTAGACACTGGGATGACATCCTTCTAGTGTACAATATTCGTACAGTTGTGTACATGACACAAGGGTCTATAACTCTTCTTTTTTGGATTCCAGTGTCAGCTATTTGCATGACACCCTTACTGATGTGTCACTCATGTTAGAAGTAAATATTCTTGACAAGAAATGGTGCAGCATTATAGAAAATCCTAAAAATTTTGTATTAGGTGTCATCAATGCTTCTCTAAAAGAATTAAAAATAGACCACTATAAACCAAATATATCAATAGCTCTGGCTGATGATGACTTGCTACATCAACTTAATTTAAAATTTAGAGAAATGGATAAGCCAACTAACGTACTATCATTTCCGTATGAACAATTGTCTAATGAGTGCGATTTAGGAGACATAGCAATTTCAATAGACACAATAAAAAGAGAATCGCATGAGTATTATATACCCATTCTTGCTCACATTGCACACATGTTAGTGCATGGATTACTGCATTTACTTGGTTATGATCACCAAAAAAAAGATGAAGAAATTATAATGAAAAATCTAGAAAGAGAGATTTTAGCTTCGCTTGGCTACAATATGTGTGCGATTTAAAAGGAATTTAATAAAAATATAGTAGATGATAATAAAATATGTTATCTACAAAGGGTTTTAGCTATAAACAATAAAAGGTAAGTGATATGGTTCAGTTTTCTTTGCCAAAGAATTCTAAAATTAATCAAAAGGGCAAAATTTATCCTATTCCTGCTAGAGCAAAAAACATCAGAAGATTTCAAATTTACCGTTGGTCTGCTGATGACGAGAAAAACCCTAGAATAGACACATTTTTTATTGATATGGATAGTTGTGGCCCTATGGTACTTGATGCATTAATAAAAATAAAGGATGAAATAGATTCGACTTTAACTTTCAGACGTTCTTGTAGAGAAGGCATATGTGGATCTTGTGCCATGAATATTGACGGAACCAATACTCTTGCATGTACTAGATCTATACATGATATAAAAGGTGACGTAAAAATATATCCATTACCTCACATGTATGTAATAAAGGACCTAGTCTCGGATTTGAGCCAATTTTATGAGCAATACAAATCAATTAAACCTTGGTTACAAGCAGATAAGCCTGCCCTACCAAATAAAGAATACTCTCAATCTTCTGAAGATAGAAAAAAATTAGATGGCTTGTCCGACTGTATATTATGTGCTTGCTGTTCGACTGGTTGCCCAAGCTACTGGTGGAATAGTGATAAATTTTTAGGACCAGCAATACTATTACAAGCTTACAGATGGATTGCTGACAGCCGTGATAATAAGACAGGTGAAAGACTTGATGTTTTAAACGACCCATTCAAGTTGTATCGTTGTCATGCAATAATGAATTGCACAAAAACTTGTCCTAAAGGACTTAATCCAGCAAGAGCAATAGCGAAAGTAAAACAGCTCATGGTAGAGAGAGAAGGAGTTTAAGTATTATCTTTTGCATTCTTCGTAAGAGAACAGCAAACCTTCCGAAGCGTAGGGTATTGTTAATACCCTGAACGCTTTTCCGTTTGTGAAGTGCATCGTATCATCGTACGATTCAAATAATTTTTTGAACAACTCATGTCTTTGGTTACTAATAGTTTGAAAATCCTCTTTTTCTAAAAGCTTTTTAGATTCGAAGAGGTAAAGCATAACTTCGTGATAAGTTGGGTAAGATGCCAAAAATTTTGGGTCAAATTGAAAGGTTTTTATAAAAGCATTATTATAAAATTTTAGCTTTTGATTCTTACTATATATTACTATAGCAACCGGTAACCTCTCAAGCAAATTTTTCTGTGTAGCTAAATCACTGTTTAATTCAGTATATAATTTCTCTGCATCACTAACATCTTTCCCATACATTACTATGCTACCAGAACCTTGTATTGGAATTTTAACAAAATCGAAAACCTTAGGTTCGTTCTTATAAGTTATGACATGTCTTCCTGGTTTTGTGCTATGAGCGCTACCGGTAATAGCAAATTTCTTAGAACCATCTACATATTTATCATAAAACAAGTTATAAAATTCCACCTTTCTACTCTTGTTATATCTTAGTATTGGAAATGGTAAAGAGTTGAAAACGTTTTTATAGCTCTCCACTTCCTGTGTAAGCTTACTATTTTCTAACTCAAGTCCGTTAGCCTTTATCTTACAGTCTGAGACATTCCTTATCCATAACAGCACACCTATCACATTGTTAGAATCATCTATTATGCTTCTACCGTAACATATGCAATAAACCTCACTGTCTTTTGACTTTAAATCTAGAGTAAAAGATTTATTTATTTCCTTTGCCTCAACAAAATTTTTGATTAAGCTTTCTGATTGCTCAAAAAAATTCACAAACTCATTAAATGAGTAAAAAACAGTATTAAGCAAAATTAGTAAATTGGGAGAGAACTTTTCTATACGTTTTTTTGCATCCCAAATATAAAACCCATCATTCACAGTATCAATTAAATTATTTATGATAACATTTTGATGCTGTAAGTTCTTAATCTTATTACTAATTTTTAATTTAGAATAAGAGAGAAAGAATAATATTAGAATCAATATTAAAACCACTTCATACAAAAAAAACATAGCACTTTTAAAACAAATGTAAAAATTTGTAACCGCTCAGAATTATGCTGAAGAGGTATATAAGTAAAGATTGCCTAACATTTGAAAGCCCAATCTCTTATAAAGGTTCACAGAAGATTTCATACAATGTGCTACTATATATTTGCATTCAAGCTGTTTAGCTATCTTTATTCTTTCTAAAACCATTTGGGTACCTATTCCACGATTCCTGTAAATTGGTAAAACTCCATCACTATAAAAACCAGCTACGCTATCTTGAACATAAAGACCGCATGTCCCAATAATTTCATTATTTAGTGTTACAAGAAAAAATCTTAATCTTGAGTTCTTATCATCATAATTTGATAATCCGCGAAAAAATGTGCTGACAATTCCAACGCCATGATAAAAAATTTTAGAAGTGTGTAGATCTAACTGTTCTAAGAGGTTGCTACCATTCACAGCATTTAACCTCAAGTTTGGAATAACATCAGCAGGTAAAAAGTAATTTTTCATATTAAGTAAAGCTTTTTTTGGTGTGCTAACGTGTTTTATTTCACACTTTTCTAAAATATCTCTTATTTTCATATGTGAATTTATTACCCATGTTGCTTCTATATCTCTTGTTCTGAGATAATCTAGAGTTTTTTGTATAGAAAGCTCGGTACATTGATCTCCACAGAACACAAAATTAAATAATGACTCCCTGGTACCATTTATTGTAAATATGATGTTATCAAATTCATCGTGTACTTCCCACTCAGATAAATTCGCTGTGTACAGTATATAATCCTTTAGATTTTGAACAATTAAGCTTGAATAATAAATTTTTTTATCCTGCATACACCAACAATAAACAATAAAAGGCTCCTATAAGAACACAGGCTAAAATTGCAGCTATAACGTCATCTAGCATAATACCTAAAGGACCTTTGGTATTTTTATCGATTAAATTTATAGGCCACGTTTTTATTATATCAAAAAACCTAAAAGAAAAAAAGCACAACAACAATGAAGAACAATTCATCTCTTGGCTTAACAATATCGAAACTAAAAGTATCGTCAGCAATTGACCAACCACTTCGTCAATTACTACCTCTTTTGGATCACATGAAGTCTTGTAATGTTTTATATAATTACCTGTAGACCATAATCCAATTAAGAATAAAAAAGAAATAATTGCTGCACCTAAAATTTTGTTGCTCAGGATTACAGGAACAAGCGGAAAAGAAGCCAAACTACCCACAGTACCTGGCATTTTTTTTACTGTTCCAGACAGCCACCACGTTGATATTAATTTATATAAAAATTTCACAATATATCCAAATACAAAATTAACTTATAAGAACAGAAATAGTATCCTCTATAGAGGCGCTTTCATACAATAATCTATAGACCGCTTCACATATAGGCATTTTTATCTTTAGCTTTCCTGCTAAATTAAATATGGACTCAGCAGTGCTAAAACCTTCAATCACTGACTTGCCTTCTGACAAAATCTGCTGAACATTAAAGCCATTGTCACTATTACCTATTTTAAACCCAAAAGATAAGTTTCTTGAATTCAAGGATGTGCATGTCATAATTAGGTCACCCAGACATGCTGGCCCAAGTAGTGTATTTATATCCACACTACCGTCACCAATTTTTGCTGAGTATAAAGCCTTAATTTCGCTCATACTTTTCGTAATCAATGCTGCATGAGCATTAAACCCAAGTTTACTACCTAGAACAATCCCACACGCTATAGCAAAAACGTTCTTTAACGCTGCACAAATCTGTACTCCTATAATGTCGTTACTAAACTCCAATTTAACATTTTCTTGTTGCAGCTCTGATACTAGCTTTGAACCTAATGTGTTATTTTGGCATGCAAGAACCATTGAATAGGGTAATTTTCTTGCAACTTCTACAGCAAAGCTAGGACCTGAAAAAATAGCAATAGGATTGTTAGGTAAAATTTCATTTACTATTTCACTAGGTAATTTTAATGTAGACTTTTCTATTCCCTTACAAGCTAAAATTATTGCTACATCTTTTTTCAGATTACAATTATGCAATTGCTGACATACCTTCCTCAGAGACTGAGTGGGAACAGCGAGGATTGTTACTGAAGCATTAATTGTGTCTTCAATAGCCAATTTTACTGACACATTATCAGAAATTCGACAACCGGGTAGCTTGTCACTTTCTCTTTTCCCGTTGATTGATTCAAATGTAGTTTCATTGCGAGTCCACAAAATCACATCTTTCTTACTACCTAATGAAATTGCGATTGCTGTACCCCATGCACCAGCACCTAAAATTGATATTGCCACACAATATTCCTGAAAATATTACTTATACTTTAAAATAGTAGGATAAGTAAATTAAAAATATAACACAGACATATAGAATAGTTAAATATTTATTAACCGAAGTATTCTTTTAATAATAGTAACTTTAATTCAATATTTACTAAAAATATTATTACTATCATGGTATGTCTATTATATTTTAGATCTATTTATATAACTTTGGAACAATATATTTACTATTAATTAATAAGTGTAATTTTGATCATTTGTTAATAAAAATTTGATTTATTACTTTCCTTAGTTATATATATTACTAAAATTATAAATTATTTATGGGGTGTAAAATATGCGTATATTATTAATTGAAGATGATCAAGTAAGTGCAAAGACTGTGGTTAACGCCTTAACTTCTGATGGACATTTCTGTGACGTTGTTACTTCTGCACAAGATTATAACAATAATATGGTTTCCTCAAACGGAGATTACTATGACCTAGTTATTTTAGATATACACTTGCCTGGTGATATTGACGGATATGATATATTGCTAAGACTAAGAAGTGCAAAAATCAAAGTTCCTGTCTTAATACTTTCATGTATATCCGCTGTCAATCACAAAGCTAAAGGACTCGGGTATGGTGCCGATGATTACTTAACCAAACCATTTCATAAAAGTGAGTTATTAGCTCGAATTAAGGCCATAGTGCGTCGTACTAAAGGCCATCCTGAATCGGTGATAAAGATTGGTAATATAAATATCAATTTTGATCACAGGATTGTTGAGGTGAAAGGTAAAACGGTTCACCTTACTAATAAAGAGTATTCTATGATAGAATTGCTAGCACTGCGTAAAGGAACAGTATTAACAAAAGAAATGTTCTTAAATCATCTTTACAATGGCTTAGATGAACCTTCAGATAACAAGATAGTTGATGTTTTTATGTGCAAATTACGTAAGAAACTTGAAAGTGCAAATGATGGAAAAAGCCACATAGAAACCGTTTGGGGCAGAGAGTATGTTCTGAAAGAGTATATTGATGATGATGAATATTCTAATGTTAATGTAGGCGAAAGTAGTGATGGCTATCAAGCAGAACAAGTGAAGGACAACGCATGAAATGCCTACACATTTAAATATAGCATGGCTTATATCGCACGTATCATGTGAACGCCTAGGTGAAATATAAGCCGAGTTCTGTTTATGTAGCTATTTATCTGGAGTAAATGTTACCATTTACCGCATGCGATTTACCCGAGTAGATATGAGGAAAACATAAAATCTACTTCTATTTAATCTTGCTCCTAGTGTTGGTTACTCGACTACCAATGTTGCCATTGCCATGGTGTGCTCTTACCACACCTTTTCACCCTTACCTAAAAATATTTTAGGCGGTAATTTTCTGTAGCCCTATATCTGGAGTTACCTCCGGCGGGCATTACCCGTCACTATTTTTCCTTGGAGCCCGGACTTTCCTCTGCTATGTTTATCACACAACAGCAGCTACTTATTTCACCTAGGAATTATACTTTAACATGAAAATCACAAAAGCAAAAGACAATTTCCTAACAGTCTACATATTAAAAACATTTAGACAAATAGCTAAAGGTGATATTCCGGCACATCATCACTATCCCAAGATAAGCTTTTTTCACTTTTAGACTCCGCTTCAGTTAGTCAAGAGCCTGGTCCACCGCTTGAAGACGATGAGCTACTTCTTGATCGACTACTACTTTCTACTGATATACTATTTAGCACTGTTTCAGATTGATATATAGTTCGCATTCTGTTACCAGTGGTAAAAATTTCTTCATCGCTACTTGAAGATGATCGCCTTCTATAACCCAAATCAGTTAGTTCTAATACAGGAGCAGCATTACGACCCTTAACATATCTATATGCTATGAATCCTATAATTCCAACAATACCTATTGCTCCAACCAAAGATCCCCCTATCATTCCTGCCTTATTAGACCCTATAGCAAGTTGAGTAGGTTGTGGTGAAGAAGTAGACTGAGGAAGTAAAGTCGTGGTGAATATAGGAGTTGTTGACTCTTTTGTTCTAGTACTTGGTATACTAAATACTGTTTGTGTAGTTTTCTCTGAGCTTGTTGTTGGCGCAGTTGGTTCCACTGTTACTGTGCTTGTTTGAGTCGTTGACTCTGTTGAAGGTTTATTCGTTGTAGAAGTAGGTGCAACGGCTTCTGTTGTTGGTTTCACTGTTACTGTACTTGTTTGAGTCGTTGACTCTGTTGAAGGTTTACTCATCGTAGAAGTCGACGCACCAGTCGCTGCTGTAGGTTTTACAGTACTTGTCTCAGTCCCTGAAGTTACTATCGGCACACTAGTTGACGTTGTAGCAACCGTGGTCGCTTGTGAAGTAGTAGTTGTTTTTGCTACTGTCGTTGACTCCGTTGAAGGTTTACTTATTGTAGAAGTAGGTGCAACGGCTTCCGTTGTCAATTTAGTAGTCTTCACAGCGTCGGTTTCTGCTGTGCTAGTAATTGCAGCAGTCGGCGTTTTCTTAGAAGTCACAACCGTTTCTGCAACAGTTATAGGAGCCACGGTACTACTAGAAATAATATCTGGCGTTAATCGACCGTTAATGATATTAACAAAATCACTGAGAGTTTTGATGCTATTTGCCGGTATTATTGTTGCTTCAGAAGATTTTCCAGAGCCGTTTTGATTAAAAGTTACAATATTTTCTCCACTTACCGCAGTTACGATAAAACCACCCTGACCGTTGCCTTTAATATATAATTGCTCTATAGGATCTGTAAATTGATAGATAGGAAAATCTGACACTGATCCATTTTTAAGTGGAGTTGCTATATGTAACCTCTGCTCATTAGCTGATTGGTCATTTTCAAGAAAAGCAACTAGATCATTTCCTTCCGTTTGTTCAACATACTGCAAAAAGCTTATTTCATGTTCTCTAGAAAGAGATAGTGCTTTATTATCTATTTGACCTTTTCGATTACCAAGTAAAAAGCCATTAACTCCATCCTTCAGACCCTGAATCACTTTAGCCATATCAAATTTAAAAATACGTGTTTTTCTCACCTCTTGATTTTCCTTAGTAATCCTTTTGCTCACTTGCGAATAAAGCATCGTGTTTCCATTTAATGCCAATTGCCCCTGATTATCAAAATTGAACAATTTTCTTTCTGTAACACCTTTTTCTCCAGTCAATACCTTAAATTTTCCGCTCTCGCTTGACTTTAAGTACCAAGAAACTAAAGTTTGATCCTTTAAGTTATGGGCGATTACAATTACGTCACCATTACCAACTTTCACTGCTCTTGGTTGAAAGTAACTATTGCCCACATTTGCAAGACTATTATTATCAATATTCTTTTGTAATTTTCTTTTATCTAAATGTTCAACTGAAGGAGTATTAACTGATTGTTTAATTCCGTAAGTGTTAAAAGATAAGCCTTTAACGCATTTTTCTCCTTCTTCGCTAATTCCTTCTTCAGGAAAGATAACTCCAACTTTATCTATTTCAGCTGAATCTTCTATTAATGTGAGAGATAATTGATCTTTGAATTCATTTGCTACGCTGATATTTGTACCACATTCGTATGTTTTTGATTGATATAATGGACTAATAAGTAATTTTACTTTACTGCTCCCATTACCATTATCTTGATAGCTGAGTCCGTAAGCAACTCCATTCCCCTCAATTAATTCTACGTTTGTTGGATTAAAACCTATCGCTTCTTTAATTTCCGGTGTATTTGAGTTGATCCCGAGCAATCTTCTTAATATAGACATAATTTTATTTAAAATATTAATAAAATGCTATTATGATTACTCCTGTGTGTTAATGTCAATGAAAATTTTAACTAAAATTAAAAAATTAATATAATATTTTATACTAAAAGGTAAATATAAGCTTGAAGAGGGCTAAGAAGCTTTATGCTATTTCTCAAAAAACCAACAATTGCAATCATTGGTTCTACAGGTATAATCTGTTAAAGTTTACACGAGTCTCATGAATGATAGAAAAAGAAGAGCAGTTTAGTTTTACATCAGAAAACCTCAAGAAAGCGGGAAAGTTTATAGAGATGTATCCCAAAGGTAGAGAAGGTAGTGCTGTTATGCCTTTACTATATCTGGTTCAAGAGCAATGCGGATGGGTTTCTGAATCTGCTATGCGTTATGTTGCTGATATGCTGCATATTCCACATATTCGTGTATATGAAGTGGCAAATTTTTACACCATGTATAATTTAAAACCAGTAGGCAAATATCTAATACAAATTTGTAGAACAACTCCTTGCTGGTTGTGCAATAGTGAAGAAGTTTTAAATACCTTTAAAAAAAAACTTGGAATCAATATCGGTGAGACTACTAAAGATAATTTGTTCACTTTAAAAGAAGTTGAATGCCTAGGTGCATGCATTAATGCTCCCGTTGTGCAGATTAATAATGACTTCTATGAAAATCTTACTCCTGAGAAAGTAGAAAACATCATAGCAGAACTTTCAGGCAAATAGATGAAAGAAGAATTTGCATTCAAGATAATCAAGCAATCAGGTTCTGCAAGAGTTGGCATTATTAAAACTCCAAATGGAAACATAGAAACACCAGCATTTATATTTTGTGCAACCAAAGCTGCTATTAAAGCTGCAGATATCGAGAGAATCAGAGAAGAAGGTACTCAGATAATACTTTCCAACACCTATCACCTAATGCTTCAACCAGGAGAGAATACTGTTGCAAAACTTGGTGGTTTGCACAAGATGATGGGATGGAATGGGCCAATGCTAACTGACTCAGGTGGATATCAGATATTTAGCTTAGGCCACGGATCAGTTTCGGAAGAGATAAAAGGAATAAGAAAAAAACAAAAAACTTTGATCAAAATTAATGAGGATGGGGCAATTTTTCGTTCTTACATCAATGGCAAAACTTATTGCTTAACTCCTGAAAAGTCTATACAAATTCAACAAAAATTAGGTGCAGATTTAATCCTAGTTTTAGATGAATGCACTCCATTTCACGTAAGCAAAGAATACACAGCAAAATCAATGCTCATGAGCCACAGATGGGCTGAACGTTCTTTAAATGAATTTGAAAAAAACAATAATGGCAAGCAGGCACTGTATGGAATTAGTCAAGGCGGAATATATCACGATCTGCGTAGAGAAAGTTGTGATTTTATCAACAATTTACCATTTTTCGGCCAAGCAATAGGTGGATCACTTGGTCAAAGTAAAGAGCAGATGTACGATGTAGTTTCTTTCACTATGGACCACTTGAAAAAAGACAGGCCTACTCATTTGCTTGGTATCGGTGGGATTGTGGACATCTTTCATGGAGTAAGTCTTGGAATTGACACGTTTGATTGTGTGCATCCAACTCGTTTGGCAAGGCATGGTGGTGCGCTTATTAAAGTAAAAAATAGAGATTCTATTTCTTCAAAGTGCAAAGAGCATATCAATTTGCGAAATCAACAATTCGAGCTGGACGATAACCCAATTGAAAGTGACTGTTTATGTTTTACCTGCAGAAAACATTCAAGAGCTTATATACACCATTTACTGAAAGCTAAAGAGCTCCTGGCTTACACGCTCGTTACCATTCATAATATTTTCTTTATGAATAAGTTAATGGCATCAATAAGGCAGGCAATATTAGATGATAGGCTAGATCAGGAGAAAAATAATTGGATTAGTGAAATACCATTGCACTTTGATTTGGCCTCTCTTTAAGTCTTTTCTTCATTAGACTTCTTGCATAACCATATAACGAACTTTTATTGGAAATAGAAACGAAAAAACTTACTTGACAAACTCCGCCAGCCCCCTTATCATGAAACTGAAGCTATTTATTTATCTTCTCTGTACAGATTAAATGACAAAAAAACTCACGTATCTGGCGTCTCATGTTTAATTTTTTGCACTATGTGCACCTTATGTCTTTATCAAACTTCTACCTACATAAGCTGAAACGCGCTTATAAAGCGTTTCAAACATAAAAAAACGCCAACTTAAAAAATGGATAGTGAATAACTAGCTACCCTAGGGTTTCTTTTGCCTTTTTTTCTGTTTAGTAAATTTCTTAACGTTTATAATTTAGATTAGTTGCGGTTTAAAAGCAACTGAATCGCGGTTATTAAGTGTTTAGAATAAAAAAACGCCATACTTGAAAGTATAATGTAAGTAATTAGCTAACCACGGGGCTTCTTTTGCCTTTTTTTTTATTTGGTAAATTTCTTAAATATTTATAGTTAAATGACAACCGTCATCCCAGCGGGATCTAGAGATACCGCGGCGGTATAGCTATACCTTTTTTCTACTTAGTTTGGGTTATGCAAGAAGTCTATTCTGTTAACTCTTCCTTTTATTATTTTTCCTTCAGAAGTGCTATAATAAATAATTAATCTATTAATGTTAGTCTCTACCCATATGATTTGTAAGGATTAGAGGTGAAGATATGGCTAAAGGAAATAATACCCTATTAATATTTGACTTTGATAACACTATCACTAATGGACACATGCACAATGCTCTTTCTAGGTTAAGCAAAAGTGACTTTAATTCTACTCAAAATAATGCAGCAACTGATAACGACATAAAAAATTTTCTAGAAAATACAGACGGAATAAAAAATAAAGAGGGGTTAAAATCTGTACTGCAATCTGCACTTTCAAGTGGAATAGAAGTTAATATTGCATCATATACAAAATATCCGGATGCTGTAAAAGAGGTTGTAAAGGATCACTTGGGTTTATTTGAAGAACAAACAGGTAGCATTTCTGTATTTGGTGGGTTTCCAGGAGATTATGATAATCAGTTGCAAGAGTTAGATGTTAGAGAACAACAAAGTCAAGTCGGAAAGAATTTGCACATCTGTGAGGCAATTGTGAAGTATAAGAATAAACACGGTGAGTTGCCAAAAACTGTCATGCTAGTTGATGATGATGTAAAAAATATTCAAAAGATTAATGAGTTTGTTGCATCAATGAGCAAAAGAGGGGGATGGCTTAAAGAAAATGGGCTGAGTGTTGAAGATATAAAAAACATTAAATTTGAAGGTGCGCGAGTGCCTAAAGAGGACAAAAATGTTGGTTATCTAGAAAGAGTACAAGAGTTTATCAGTCCTAGGAAAGAAGAGTCACCACAATTACCTCCTAAACTTAAGAATTTAAATGCAGTATCCCAGAATAATGAGGAGCCACCACAATTACTTCCTAAAAAAAGGAAATCAAGTGATGGTATGGTTGCTGATGGTGAGAATAAAAAACAAGATATTAAGGGCATGTTGTCATCTGAAACACAAGCAAACCCAACACGCTCAAAACGTCATGCAATGATGCTTGACCCTCAGCAAATAGAATCTATACACCAGAATGCTGAAGAGCCACCACTAGGTAAAAAATACGCACATACTGAAACCATCTCCTTATCAAAGGCATTTGATACAATCAGAGATTTTTTTCAAGATTGTGGTCAAAAAATAATAAATACTATTCATAGATTACTAAAGAAGGAAGTAATAACAGGAGTTAAAGAGCAAGGCTATGATGTGAATAGTGAAAAAGGTAAAAGTGAAATTACGATTTATGGTAATAAATTGATAGATATTGACAAAATAAAAACGGATTTTATTGATACCTCTCTAATTCGAATAATGGAATTGGGTGAGGAGAAAATCAAAGATCTTAACAATAATTATAAAGGTGATCAGCTAGGGCGAGAGATATCGAAATTACACAGGCCAACAGCAAAAAATCTCCACGCATAATTTTACCTGCTCCATAACCTTTAGGCTCCCCTGAACCAAAGTCCAGAACAAACATAGGTTCTATCACCCATCGTTTCCGCGGTACACCTAAGAGAAGAAATTGATCAAATTTTACCATATATTGAATTATGTAGGCCGTGAAATGGCTACGACCTCATTGTTTCCAGTACATTTCATTTTTGAAATGTATGTGTACCAACTAAAATTAAAAAATGGTATCTAGCAGTTACCATATCTTTGGAATACTCATCAAAAGTTGAAATCTCAGATTTTCTACGTTAAGTTTTGGTCTTCTATGATTTTTCCCCAAACATTTTTCTATGGAAGATTTTTATTTTCTTATTGAAATCAGTAGATCATACCATGTTTTAATTTTGGATTTAAGGAAAAACTCGAAATAATTTTATTGAATTTAATATAGGTGGTTCAACAATATTTTCTTCAATTAAATTGGAGTTTTTAATCTCATATTTTCAAAAAGTCATGGCTATCTACAACTGTTTCTATATTCAAAACGTATCTATTGCAGGTTCAGCTTGTTTAGTAAAGCTTTATCTACAGTTGTAGATAGCCATGACTTTTTGAAAATATGAGATTAAAAACTCCAATTTAATTGAAGAAAATATTGTTGAACCGCCTATATTAAATTCAATAAAATTATTTCGAGTTTTTCCTTAAATCCAAAATTAAAACATGGTATGATCTACTGATTTCAATAAGGAAATAAAAATCTTCCATAGAAAAATGTTTGGGGAAAAATCATAGAAGAGAAAAAATTAACGTAGAAAATCTGAGATTTCAACTTTTGATGAGTATTCCAAAGATATGGTAACTGCTAGATACCATTTTTTAATTTTAGTTGGTACACATACATTTAAAAAATGAAATGTACTGGAAACAATGATGGTCATAGCCATTACACGGCCAACATAATTCAATATATGGTAAAATTTGATAAATTTCTTCTCTTACGTGTACCGCGGAAACGGTGGGTGATAGAACCTATGTTTGTTCTGGACTTTGGTTCAGGGGAGCCTAAAGATTATGGAGCAGGTAAAATTATGCGTGGAGGAAAAAAAAAGTTGGAAATTGTCGGCCTGTGTTATTGAACGCTGGTTCGCAAAAGGAAAATATAAACTCAAACTATAATGATGGAGAGCCTATATTCCAGACTCGTAAAGAGGCATTGAACTATCCTCCGCAAAAGAAAGACATAAACTCGAACTCTGTGAGAGGAAACTATAATGGTGGAGAGCCTACACATCAGACCGTTCAAGAAGCACGGAACTATCATCGGCAAAAGAAAGGTATAGACTCAAACCCTGTAAGCAAAAAACCACTTGCACCACCAGTACCTCCTAAAAATTATACGGAAAAAGTTACGCAAAGCAGAAATGCAGGTGGGATTAAAATAGGTAAGTGATTCATGTATAAAAGACAAGAGTTAACTGACAGAAGAATTAAAACTAATGTCAGGCTCTTGCTTAATACATATAATTGCTTATATGTGTGGTTCATAGCACATTGTTTCAACTTTACGCTTCTTTAATCACTGTGCTATAGCTAACCCAAGAAAGGTTTTCCTACGTCATACCGCCGCGGCGCTAACAAGTAGCGGAATGACGAATTTTTGTTTTTCAAATTATCGGTAAACTTAAGTCACTTTAGCTATAAATTATGAAGATCTATTGTAAAGCAGCCAAATCAATATAACAGAATACACTAAGCTTTAAGCATAGAAACCACTTTATCGTAACTTGGCAGTGACTTAATTTCTCCAATTGCAGCTAGAGTGGCTTTTTCATGCTGAGATAATAATTCTTCTGCTGCTTTTTTTACGTTAGCAGTGGTAACTGCACTAATTTTTTCTATTAATTCATTTTTACTGATGTACCTATTATAGTTACCGTAGTAGTGCCCCAATGTTTCAGCACGTGAGCTCACACTTTCGCGTGACATTAAAATTTGGGATTTTACTCGCTCTTTCACTCTATTTACTTCTTCTTCCCTCAAATCATCTGTAGACAACTTCTTCAACTCTGTCGTTATAGATTTTAAAAGCTTATCTAAGTTACTACTGTCTGTACCAGCAAAAATGGAAAACATTCCTGTATCAGTATAGCTGGAATTAAATGAATAAACAGAATAAGCTAATCCCTGCTTTTCCCTTACTTCCTGGAATAAACGTGATGACATTCCGCTCCCTAATATAGAATCAAGCACTTGAAACGTGTGATATTTATCGTCATGGCGAGAAACACTAGGTAGACCAATTAGCAAGTGCACCTGATCTAATTTACGATGTTCTAAATACTCACCACCAGTGTGGCTCGTCGCATTTTGGCTTTTTTTCAGCTTTTTAGAATGAATCTTTGAGAAAAAATCTTTGGTTAATGCAACAACTTCTTCATGTTCAACATTTCCTGCAACGGCAAATAGCATATTCTCGCCAAAGTAATGCTCATTTATGTAATTATCTAGATCTCCTCGAGTAAAAGATTTTACAGTATCTTGCGTGCCTAAGATTGACCTGCCGAAAGGTTGATCTTTATAAGCTGCCTCAAAATATTTATCGAAAACAATGTCACTTGGTGAATCATTAGTTTGAAAAATCTCTTGTATTACAACGCCCTTCTCACGCTCCAATTCATCTTCTGGAAATGTTGAATTCATCAATATATCTATTAGTATATCAATACCAGTTTTGATGTCTTTCTTGAGGACTTTTGCATAATAGGTGGTGCTTTCCCTACCAGTGCTGGCGTTGAAAACCCCACCTATGTCATCAAAAGCTTTTGCAATTTCAAAGGCAGTTCTTGTCTTCGTCCCTTTGAAAGCCATGTGTTCTAAAAAATGGGATATTCCATTTTGCTTTGCACTTTCTGCTCTACTGCCAACACCAACTCGTATGCTTAAAGCTACGGAATCAATATCACGCACCTGCTCAGTTATTATGCGCAGACCATTATCTAATTTTGTTACCCGGGGTACATTCATCTTATGTGTTCTTTTTTAAATTCTCTTCTGCAAAATCCCAATTAATTAAATGATCAAGGAAAACTTTTATGTAGTCAATTCTACGGTTTTGACAATCTAAATAATAGGCGTGCTCCCACACATCCATAGTGAGTAGTGGCACTTGGCCATAAATTATTGGCAAATCTGCATTTGGAGTCTTGGTGATTTTGAGCTTTCCTAACCTACCTTTTTCGAGCACTAACCATACCCATCCACTGCCAAACTGGCTTACTCCATGGTTGGAGAATTCTTCATAAAATTTATCAAAGCCACCGATATCGTCCTGAATTTTTTTTGCTAAAAGACTACTATCTTTAGGCTTACCACCACCATTTTTTTTCATTGAGTTCCAATAAAAAGTGTGGTTCCAAACTTGTGCTGCGTTATTAAATATAGGCAAGTTGCTGCTATTACCATGAACTTCTGTTATTAATTCCTCAATTTTTACATGTTGATAATCTGTATTTTCAACTAGCTCGTTGAGTTTATTTAAATATCCTTTATGGTGCTTATCATAATGAAAATCTAAGGTTTTTGCAGATATATAAGGCTCCAAAGCTGTTTTATCGTATGGTAATTCAGGTAAAGTAAAACTCATAAAAACCTCTTTATTTCTAACCTACTTGGATGGTAGGGCAATATATGCTTTTGTGCAACATATAATTAATAGCTAAAACATTTAGGTATCTATTGCATTATTCTAAATTATACTACAATAATAATTATTATATAAGCCATAGAAACGGATTAAATACAAAAACTTCCTTGACAAACTCCGCCAACCCCATTATCATGAAACTGAAGCTATTTATTTATCTTCTCTGTACAGATTAAATGACAAAAAAACTCACGTATCTGGCGTCTCATGTTTAATTTTTTGCACTATGTGCACCTTATGTCTTATAAAATTTCTACCTACATAAGCTGAAACGCGCTTATAAAGCGTTTAAAACATAAAAAAACGCCAACTTAAAAAATGGATAGTGAATAACTAGCTACCCTAGGGTTTCTTTTGCCTTTTTTTCTGTTTAGTAAATTTCTTAACGTTTATAATTTAGATTAGTTGCGGTTTAAAAGTAGCTGAATCGCGGTTATTAAACGTTTAGAATAAAAAAACGCCATACTTGAAAGTATAATGTAAGTAATTAGCCAACCACGGGGCTTCTTTTGCCTTTTTCTCCGCTTGGTAAATTTCTTAATGTTTATACGGAAGGTGTCATCCGAGTAGCTGACACTGGGATGACAAAAAAAGGAGCACTGGGATGACATCATAGGGGCGCTGGCCTGACAATCGTCATTCCGCTACGTGTTAGCGGGATCTAGAGATACCGTGACGGTATGACAAGGGAGAACAGTTGTATTCCTGCACAATTTATTCTCATGACAAAAACGTCTTAACTTTCTCTCTACTTTTTCTGGATAAGGTCAATTTTGTGAAAAAATGGATTGAATTATAGGCAGATTTGGCTATTATTTGTAATACATGGGTATTAGGTAAAATGTTTAAATTTGATCCTTTATTATTAGCTCGAATTCAGTTTGCCTTCACAATAGGCTTTCACATTATATTTCCTGCTTTCACGATCGGGCTTGCAAGTTTTCTAGCCTTTTTGGAATGGTGTTGGCTTAAGACTGGTGATACACGTTTCCGTGATGTTTATAAATTCTGGATCAAGATTTTTGCCGTTGCTTTTGGCATGGGAGTGGTATCTGGAGTTGTAATGTCATATCAACTTGGTACCAATTGGTCGATTTTTTCTGACCGCATAGCCAATGTTCTCGGCCCTCTATTTTCCTTTGAGGTTTTAACAGCCTTTTTTCTGGAGGCATCTTTTTTGAGTATTATGCTATTTGGATGGAATAGAGTAAGTTCTCGTATGCACTTTGCTTCTACTTGTATTGTTGCAGTGGGAACGCTTATTTCAGCTTTTTGGATTATTGCGGCCAACAGTTGGATGCAAACACCCGCTGGATTCACGATTGGTGAGAATGGTCTCCTATATCCAACCAATTGGTTAGAGATTATTTTTAATCCTTCTTTCCCTTATCGCTTTATTCATATGGTAACAGCAGCCTATCTTACAACAGCTTTTGTGGTTGGTGGTGTAGGAGCATTTTATCTTTGGAGAAAACGACATGCTCCTCAAGCAAGAATTATGCTTGGTATGGCAACCATTATGGTAGCTTTAGCTGCACCATTTCAGCTGTTCATGGGAGATAGGCATGGATTAAATACACTAAAGCATCAACCTGCTAAGATTGCTGCAATGGAAGGTATATGGGAAACCGAAAAAGGGGCTGGCTTACTTTTATTTGCTTATCCGGATCAGCAAAATGAAATTAATCACTACGAGATAAAAATTCCTAATCTTGCCAGCTTGATCTTAACACATGATTTTTTAGGAGAAGTAAAAGGATTAAAGGAATGGAAAAAAGAAGATAGACCACCTGTAGTATGGGTATTCTGGTCCTTCCGTATAATGGTTGGAGTTGGAATTTTAATGATCATAATTGGGTCAGTAAGTGTTATACAGTATCTTCGTGGCAAATTATTCCAAAGTTGTTTCTTACATGGATGGTGGATATCAATGATGCCGTCTGGGTTCATAGCGTTACTTGCAGGTTGGTTTACTACTGAAATTGGCCGTCAACCTTACACTGTATATGGAATTATGCGCACAATTGAATCATTTTCATCTGCGATTACCGGTCCTCAGGTTGCATGGTCTTTGATTGCATTTATCGTTATGTATACCCTTATATTTGGAGCAGGTAGTTACTATATTCTGAAACTTATATACAAAGGAATTCCTGTCATTAAAGAAGAAGAGCAATTTTATAAACACGGTATTGGAGCTTCAGTGATTGATGCTGGTACATCTGGAAAGGACAACAATCATGTTTGATTTTTCTTCCTTAATTAATTTACCCCTAATCTGGGGATTACTAATTGCCATAGCTGTTTTACTGTATATTTTAATGGATGGGTTTGATTTAGGTATTGGTATTTTACTTCCTTTTGCACCGTCAGATAAATGCCGTGATCACATGATAAGCTCAATTGCACCATTTTGGGATGGAAACGAAACATGGTTGGTACTAGGTGGTGGAGGGTTGTTTGCTGCTTTTCCTCTTGCATATTCAATATTAATGCCTGCTTTTTATATTCCAATCATTATTATGCTGCTTGGCCTTATAGTGCGCGGAGTATCCTTTGAGTTTCGTTTTAAGGCAGAAGGAAAATACAGGCGATTATGGGATTATGCCTTTCATTTTGGGTCACTTGGTGCTGCATTTTGCCAAGGCATGATTTTAGGTGCATTTATACATGGTGTAGAAGTAAACGGACGCAACTTTTCTGGTGGCCAATTTGATTGGGCAAGTGCTTTTAGTGTAATGACAGGCATTGCTGTGATATTTGGATATGCACTTTTAGGTTCTACATGGCTCATAATGAAGACAGAAAATATAACACAAGAATGGGCACGCAAGGTTGCTTCTTATACGCTTGGTTTTGTAGGTATTTTCATGGGACTAGTGAGTGTAGTGACACCATTTTTAAATGAACGTATTAAAAACTTTTGGTTTAGCATGCCAAATTTTTATTATTTATTTTCTATTCCATTACTCACATCTTGGCTATTTTTCATGCTGTGGTTTGATCTTCAGAATACTAAACGGGAGTACCGTCCATTCTTTCTCAGTATTGCTATTTTATGGGATATTTAGGTTTAGGAATTAGTATCTACCCATGGATTATACCTTTTCAATATACCATTCTGGATGCAGCCGCTTCTGGGCCAAGTTTATCTTTAATGCTCATTGTTATAATACCGCTTTTACCAATCATTTTAACTTACACTGGTTATTGCTATTATGTCTTTCGTGGAAAATCAAATTATGAACACACATATTAAGGAGTTAGTGACCTTATGGTTAAAACGTTACCCTTAAATCAAGCAGTCGTTCAGGCAATGGCGTCAACTCAAGAACCTTCATTAGCAAACCCTCCTATGGATTTTCTGAAAAGTTTTTGAGTATATTGTATTTTTAATTTGTAGAATAAGTTTTTTTCCTTTTTGCATGCTAACCAAAAAGGGTTCTGTCATCCTTCTTGTCATATAAGTAGCTTGACGCGGGCATTCAGTTTTCTTTATAATTTTCTTTGTGAAAGAACAAAAATGCTTATTTGTAACCATAGCTGGCTTACCAAATGCTGGGAAGTCTACATTAATTAACAGCATCATAGGCAAGAAAATTGCAATTGTCACCCCTAAAGTGCAAACAACAAGGACGCAAATAAGGGGTGTTGCAACATGCAACAACACACAAGTTGTCTTTACTGACTCCCCAGGAATTTTCTCAGCAGAAACAAAACTTGAAAAAGCTTTAGTCAAATCTGCATGGTCGGCAGTTAAGGATAGTGACATCACTTTGTTGCTTGTTGATGTAAGCAATTATTTGAAAAATATAGAAAGAATTAAGACTATATTTATGCGGCTGCAGCGCACAAAAGGCAGATGCATTTTGGTTATCAATAAAACTGATTTGGTAAAAAGGCCTGAATTAAAGATGGCGCATGAGCATCTGAATTTGCTTTATAAATTTGAAAAGGTTTTTATGATATCAGCATTAAAGAATGATGGACTTTCTGATTTGATGAATTACTTGTCTGAAGTTGCATCGGTGAGCCCCTGGTTTTATGAAGAAGATCAAATAACCGATTCCTCGACAAATTTTTTATCAGCAGAAATTACGAGAGAAAAATTATTCTTGAACTTGCGTGAAGAATTGCATACTCCTACAGCTTTATAACTGAACAATTTGAGGAAAAAAAAGATAAGAGTTTAGTCATCAAACAGATCATATTTGTGTTGAAAGATAGTCATAAAAAAATAGTACTAGGAAAAGATGGCAGTAATATTAAAAAAATTAATATCGAAGCGCGTGCTGAACTAGAAAAATTATTTGAGTGCAAGGTACACCTCTTTTTATTTGTGAAAGTGCGACCTTGGATCGACCGTCCGGAGGAGTATATAGGCAATGCTTAATTCTTTATTGGTATTTGATATTGAAACTATACCAGATGTAAATTCCTGCAAAAATTTACTCAATATTAGTGATGATAGTAGTGTAGAAGAGAAGAGGGATGCATTAACAAAATATCATCTTGAAATAACAAACGGGCAAAACTCTTTTCTGCGTCAGCCTTTTCACCTTGTTGTAGTTATTAGTTTTTTACTTTGCAATATAAGCTACCAGAGTGGTTATGAGGTGTTCACACTGCAAGAAATAAGATCTGGAGGCACACTAAATTCCAGTGAAAAGGAGCTAGTGAAAGGATTTTTAACTACATATCAGAGAAAAAGCCAAGATTAGTTTCGTTCAACGGACGCACTTTTGATATACCAGTGCTGAAGTATCGTGCTATGGTCCATGGCATTCAAGCAGAATATTTTCATAAAGCTGGCGATAAGTGGAATAGTTACAATCAGAGATATAGCAGTGATTGGCATTGTGATTTGCTTGAATCCCTCTCTGATTTTGGAGCTTCTGCGAGAGTAAAAAATGAACGAAGTTTGTGCAGCATTTAATCTTCCTGGTAAGATTGGAGTTGATGGGTCACAAGTTATGGGCTTATACGATAGCGGCAAGATACAAGAGATTCGAGATTATTGTGAAACAGATGTAATTAACACTTATTTGATTTACTTAAGGTTCATGCATCATCAGGGAAGGATTACTACTGAAAGCTACAACAAAAGTGTGGAAGAGCTACTTTTAGAGTGCGAAAAAAAAGAATACCTAAAGAAATTTAAAGAAGAATGGCAAATAACTTGTGGTGGAAAAATTTTACTTCCATAGAATAAATAGTCGAGTTATAATGCACTAACAAGCGAACCTCTGTACTAAATTTTGGTTAATATACACGTTGAGCATATTAAGAAAGTTGCTTTTAAGGTATTGCATTTTACTTTTATTTTCGTTATAAGGTTGCTTTAAGTTGAATTTTCAACATTTTTATACTATTTACATTTAAGATATGATTTCGAAATTTTTTGGGGGCACTTCATGAAAAAGTCTATGTATACTAGAACTGCTCTAGTTTCTTTATTAACTTTATGTTCTTTCAGCAGTTTTGCAGCTGACTTTCCTGATGAGAGTATGAAGGAAATAAAAAAGCAAGAGAGCACAAAAACTTCTGGAAAAACAGAAGTTATGAAAACATCAAATAAAAAACTGAAAGAAAAGATGGACAGAATATGTAATGCTGATCCAAGAAAAAAAGCTGAAGAGCTTAAGAAAAAAGAGGAGCTAAGATTAGCAGCCGAGCAGAAGAAAAAAGAGGAGATCAGGCTAGCAAATGAGAAAAAAGCAAAGCTTATAGAGGATTCAAAAGCGAAAGCTCTAAACGCTAAGAATTCTAATATAGAAAAAGGTAAAGTTTCAAAAACTAAGCGTTCTAAAACTAAGAATGCTAAAGTTGAAGCTAAAGATGTAAAGAAGGATATAAAAGTTGTTAACAAAAATACAGAGGAAAAAGGTAAGGCAAGTCCTGTTGTTTCAGTTGGTGGAGTTGATATTATCGATACCAATCAAGGGCAAAGTAATTTAAGAATAACTTTTGGTGGTGTTGTTGATGCTCAAGGTTATGGCAAAGCTGGACCAAGTGGCGCAGATTATAAACGTTATAACGTTATGCCAAACAGATCTACAGAGTATTATAATGCCACTCCAGATATAACAAAAGGAGCAAATCCAATATTCTATGAAGGAATAGGAAATATTGGTGATTACAGCAACGATATGGGTATGATTGCTGATGCAATATTGCACCTCAGAGCAGAAAATAAGAATGAAGATTTAGGTCTTCTTTATGGTGCTGACGTGCAGTTTCATGTCCCAGTGACCGAAGGTAAGGGAGCTTCACAGGGTGTTTATGCTGCAAAAGGCAGAAGTGCGCATGTGTTTGTTAACTCAAAATATGGTGACGTGAAGCTTGGTTACCAATTTGGTCCTGAGGCTCTGATGAGGCTTGATGCAACAAGAATTGCGACTGTTGACGGAGCTGCAGATAGTGACTGGTTCAGAAAAGTGAACTTAGAAGGAAGCGCTGCTAGCTTTCCATTTATGTAACACCACGTCTTTACACTGAAAGTTTTTCGAGTGAAAGTGAAAAATTCTCTTTCCGTATGGCAGGGAAATATAACAAAGGCGTTATGACTACACTGCCATTTAGAGTTGCTTACTACTCACCAAATTATATGGGCGCAAGATTTGGTATCAGCTACTCACCTCGTTATGATAGTGGTTTGTTTACTGTAAAAGAAACAGTTTCAGAAGATAAAGGCGGTAAGATAGAACATAAGGAAACGATAAAGCATGTCGGCCCAGACTATGAGCACATAGTAAGTGCTGGTGCATCATATGAATATGACTTTGATAAACATAACATAAAAGTTAAAACTTCTGCAGTTGGTGAATATGGCTTTCCAAAGCAACCAAGTAAAGATAAGCATCTTTATAAGGAATTTGTGGAGTATAATGACCTGATGGGTGTTAATTTTGGTGTAAGCGCTGATTATAAGATTAATGAAGATCAAGGCGTAAAGTTTGCTGCCTCTTTTGCATACTTGGGCAAATCTGGTCAACCGAAGGGTATTAAAAAATTAATTGGTGATACCTATACGGAAATTGATAGTAAAGATGCTACTGATGGCAAAAGAGTGGAAGGGCTGAAAGCTCAATTTGGTAAAGATAGTATAGATACCATGTATTGGACTGTAGGAGCTGGGTATCAACATGAGAATATCTACACAAGTTTGACGTATTTTGGCAGCAGAATGAATGACAAAGATATGCTTCATGATGGTGCACTTGGCGTTCAATATGATCTGTCTCCTGCATGCAGTAAGAACAAATTTGTTCCTTACGCAGCTCTCCATTATTTTATGACTAACGAAACAGGTAAGCTGAAAGATGAGTCTGATGCTGATGTACCTTCTAACCAAGGAATTCTCCTTCTTACTGGTGTGAAGTTTTCTTTCTAACCAGCCAGTACACACCACAGTTTAATTGTGGTGTATTCTTGTCTGTTAGTGTTTATTTGTCGATCAAATAAACATATGGTGTCCCTCTCTCCTGTCATCCCAGTGCGTGACACACAACTGTAGCGAACATTGTGATTTGAGGACACTCCACCAAGAAGGATGTCATCCCAGTGCCCAGACACTGGGATCCAGCTTTTCCATGCAACTTCATCAAAAGCGTTATTCAGCATAAGATCAGCCACTTTTTATGCTCACCAAATCAGTTGCTTACTTACAAGCAAAATTCCTGGATTCCAGTGTCAAGCACTGGAATGACACCCTATGGTCACCGGAATGACGCTTTATGGCTACTTAGATGATGAGAAAAGAACACACTGCCCTTATTCTACTGGCCGTATAGCTACTTTCAAATTTAATCAATTAAGCAGGAGGACCCTATGCAAACCACACTAAAAAATCATTTAGCTGGAGAATTACTTACCACTGCTACGTGCTGGAAATTAACGCTTGCAGGTGGAGAAGTAATGGGATTCACTGACTATGATGAAGACTTAAATATTGATAATATACTCTATAAATCTTCAAGTGGATTTACAGCCAGTAGTATAATATTAAACAGCAATTTAAAGACTGATAATTTGGAAATTGAGGGAATATTAAATAGTGTTGATATCAAAAAAAAAGATGTTTTATCAGGAAAGTACGACTTTGCAAATATTGAGATATTTCTTGTGAATTATAAAGACTTGACCCAGGGAACAATGAATCTACATTCAGAATTTTTGGTAAAGTGACATTAAGTAGTGGAAGATTTATTGTTGAAATTAGAGGGCTTTCAGCAAAGCTTGAGAGAAGCATAGCAGAATTATACTCTCCTGCATGCAGAGCACAATTTTGCGATGATAAATGTAAAGCCGATACTAAAAAATTTAGTAAAATAAGTACAATCACTAAAGTAATAGACGAAAGAAGATTTGAAGACACGAATTTAACTGAGAGTGATGAATATTATAAGCACGGAGTAGTAAAATTCTTGGCTCAATAGCGTTTGAAGGTGTAGTAAAAAGATATAAAAATAAAGTAGTTACGTTGTTTACTTCGCCTCCATACCAAATTTTTGCTGGAGATAAATATTCAATACTCGCAGGTTGCGATAAAACATTTCCAACTTGCAGAAGCAAGTTTAACAATACTGTGAATTTTCGTGGTGAACCCTATATACCAGGTTTTTATATTGTTTAGCAGTACAATTTCAATATTATGAATAAGCATGGAAAGGTGGCTGAGTGGTCTAAAGCACACGCTTGGAAAGCGTGCACATATGAAAATATGTCGGGGGTTCGAATCCCCCCTTTTCCGTATGTTACTTCTAGAATAGAATAAAACCCCCGGTCGCGCACACAACTGTACGAACATTGTAATATGGTACAATGTTACAACTATGCGGTGGTAATTTACGATAAATTCATGTAGCCATTTCAAATTTTAGCCATACCAATGTCAGTAAATTGATTAAGCAAATAACACTTGAGTAGCAGTTCCTTCCACGATTAATTTCAGATTTGTTCCGAAAATTAAACCCGAATGTTTGTTTCAGTCGCGAGAAAAAACTTTCTACATAAGATCTTTTTCCGTAGTTTGTTTGCCTTTTCCACCTCTTCATTCCATCTTCGCTGTATGACTTTATTAGTCTAATTGCAGCATTTCTCTCTACCATACTTTGGATGCTCTGCTGCATTGTTTTTTTGGAGGAATTTTTTGTCTTTATTGCCGCATTCATCACACAATTTATAGAGTTTATGTCTGTCATATGCTCTGTCTGCATATAGTGCTTTTATGGCATGCTGAAAATTAACTCCTTTAAGTAAATCGCAAGCTCCATAGTGATCAGACCGTTTACTGTATTTTGCAGCTATGGCTTTTTTGCTGTTTATATTCAACATTACATGCAATTTTCTTGTCTGTTCATAGCCACGATATTTTCTATCAGCGCTATTTTCCTTGCTGTGTGTTGTTATAAATGCTGATGCTTGTGCTATCTATGGCAATTTCGATATCTTCCATATTATTTTTATCAATTCTGCAATCATTGATCTTAATATTAAGTTTTTTTGAAGCTTGCGAATAGCTGATAACTGCCAAATCTCTTCCTATTTGTTGCAAATATCCTTTTATAAACCCGACTGTTTGTCTTAAGCCAATTCTAAAAAGATTAACGATTATATGCACTAAAATCACAACTTTATCACTATAAATATAGTTGCCGCCCTGCATTTTTGGACTATTTTCATACCAATTTTCGATAGCTTTATCGATGTAACGAAAAATATTTCCTCTTTTTTCTAGAAATTTGTTATATTCATGGCAGTTACTAACTCTCATTTTTTGTGGCATATTTTTTCTTCAACAGTTAAATAGCTATTTATAATGAATTTTGTCAGTAGCCACCAGATTTTTTCAGTTGCTATGCAACAAAGCTATCCCAGTGTCAAGCACTGGGATGACAGGAAAAGAGGCTATTTGGATGACATCTTTCTTCTTGGTATAAATTATTTTATATCTCAATGTTCATACAGCTATGCACGTTGCTGCATAGTGGATGAGGTGTTCTACCTCTAAGAATATACATTATCTCACATAATAATATAATATTTCGTTCATAAATCAACGTTTTTAACATGCAGCAAGAACATTTCCGTTGTAATTAAGGTTCTTAAGATGTATATTAATGAATCTTGTTTTCAATAAATAATGAAAGTAATAATTGTCATGATAATGTTATTGTGTAGCAGTTACACAATGGCAAGCGAGAGAATAAGTCTAGTGGATAAAAAACTATCTCAAGGATATGTAGCTCCAGTGCTTATAGAAAATAGCGTTATTTTATCAGACAAGCACGGCGCTTTATATTCCTTTGATATTGATAACTCAAAGGCTATGAATTGGAAATTACACACCTCTCACATAGGAAAAAAATTGGTAACATGAGCCTATCACATTATGAAAAAAATGTTTTCTTTATAGTGGATAACACTTTACACGCAATAGGCGCAAAAACTGGCAAGATTGAGTGGGAAAAAGAATTGAGAGCTCCAGTAAGAGGAAAAGCAGCAGTAATAAATAATAAATTGGTAGTATTGACTATTGATAATTATCTGTACGTGTTTGATATAAAAGATGGCAGCTCCGCTTGGGCTTATCAAAACGGTATCAATGAGGTTCGAGGTTTGTATTCCATATCGCCAACAATTTCTAACGATAAAATAATAGCACCATTTTCAAATGGTGAGTTAATAGCTTTTAATGAAGACGGTAAAAAATTGTGGAGCCAAAAATTGGCTACAAACCTTTTGGATACACAGCTCACAGATGTAACTACTACACCGAGAGTGCTTGGCGATACTTTAATAGCTACAAATAATTCTTATATTTATGGTATTGACGTAAAATCAGGAAATATTTTATGGTCAAAGTCACTGCAAGTAAAAAGTGTATCAGACATTGAATCATATTACAGTCCTCTTATTCCTGCAGAGAAACAAAAAGAAGGCGGCAGAATTTTTTATAGTTACTAAAGATGATAAAATAATTGGCCTGGATATAAAAAATGGAGAAACAGTCTGGGCATCTGATTTAATAGAAAATACGCAATTGTTTGCTCCAATTATGCATGCCCATACACTGTGGGTGACAAGCAATAAAAGTTCAATGTTTGCTTTTCCGGGATCTGAAAGTGCAGGAAAGGTAGTCAAAGTACCTGGTAATGTGTTTCACACTCCAGTGTTTTACTCGCAATAAGATATATGTAACAACTGAGAAGAATGGTGTTTATTCTTTAGAAAATAGGTTTGTTTTTTATGACTGATTATGATTTAATTGTTATAGGTGGTGGCCCAGGAGGCTATAAGTGCGCTATCGCTGCTGCAAAGCTTGGATTGAAAGTTGCCTGTATAGATAAAAATAGCATTTTTGGTGGCACATGCCTCAGAGTTGGGTGCATACCCTCCAAAGCATTGCTCCATTCTTCCTATCAGTATGCTCACACGAAAAATGATCTGTCGAAGCTTGGCATAAAAATTAAGGACGCAAGTTTCGATTTAAAAGAAATGCTAGGTTATAAGGACGCCAGAGTTCAGGAACTTGGAAAAGGTATAGAATATCTGTTTAACCTTCACAAAATCACTAAAATCAATGGGCTTGCTTCTTTTGACCAAGGTAATCTTGAAGTTTCAGTTGAAGGTAAGGTGCTGAAGACAAAAAATATAGTAATTGCAACCGGTTCTGACGTTATTTCTTTGCCAGGAATTAATATCGATGAGAAAAATATTATTTCATCAACTGGTGCATTATCTTTAACTGAAGTACCAAAAAAACTTGTCGTAATCGGAGCCGGGGCAATAGGGCTTGAAATGTCTTCTGTATGGAGCAGGCTAGGGTCTGAAGTCACTGTAGTAGAATTTTTTGATAGAATCGCTGCAGCAATGGATGGAGAATTAAGTAAGTCTCTACTTTCTAGTCTACAAAAACAAGGAATAAAATTTTTACTCAGTACTAAAGTTGAGGAGATAAAACAAAGTAGTAATTCTTTGAGTGTGAAAGTTTGCTCTGTAAAAGATAATCAAACAAACACTATAGAGGCAGATAAGGTGCTGGTTGCAGTAGGTCGCAAACCATGCACTGAGAGTCTTGAAAAAATAGAGAAAGACAGTCGTGGTTTCGTTCAAGTTAACAACAGATATGAAACTAATGTAAAAGGAATATTTGCTATTGGTGATGTGATCGGTGGAGCAATGCTTGCTCATAAGGCAGAAGAAGAAGGAGTGGCAGTTGCAGAGATAATCGCTGGGCAAGTACCTCACGTTGATTATGAAATCATACCATCTGTCATTTACACTCACCCTGCGGTTTCTTCAATCGGTAAAACTGAAGAGGAGTTGAAAAGTGTTGGCCGTAAGTACAAAGTTGGTAAATGTCAATTTGCTGCAAACGGCAGAGCAAAAATCACTGATGATGCTGAAGGATTCGTGAAAGTGCTGACTTGTAGCAGAGCAGATACAATACTAGGTGTGCATATCATAGGAGCATACGCTGACACGCTAATAAACGAAGCAGCGGTTGCAATGGCATATGGCGCAGCAGCAGAGGATATATACAGAATTTGTCACTCTCATCCTGATATAAATGAAGCCTTTCGAGATGCGTGCATCGATGCTTTCTTTAAAAAATAATTGTGGACCTCGGTTCAATCATTGAAAAATGGTATGAGTGGCTGAGGTGCAACAGATCTTATTCACCAAATACTTTAGAGTCATACATGAGGGACTTGAAGGATCTTATAAGTTTCCTAAATACTCACATTGGCGGAGAAGTAAATGTTGGTACTCTGAAAAATTTAAGCATACCTGAGTTAAGAAGTTGGCTTACCTCTCGTTACGCAAGAGGTGTAAACGCAAGATCCAACACTCGAGCACTCTCAGTAATCAGAAATTTCTTCAAGTACATAAAAAATAACCACAATATAGACAATGAAGCTGTATTTTCCTTATCAAGGCCAATTCAGAGAAGAACTCTGCCCAAAGCATTATCAATACCTAATATAAAAACTTTATTGAAAGAAATGAAACTATCCGACCTGGGTGAACCTTGGGTGGTAAAAAGAGAAATTGCGATTATCGTCCTGCTATATGGTACAGGCTTAAGAATCAGTGAAGCGTTGAACCTTAGGGTTAGTGATATTAACAATGAAAGTTTAATAGTAACAGGTAAAGGAGATAAACAAAGGCAGGTATTCATTCTCCCCGTAGTAAAAAAATGTATACAAGAGTATATAAAAGCTTGCCCTTACCTTGATGAAGCACAACATCTTTTTGTGGGAGTAAGAGGAAAAAAATTGGGAAGAACTTATGTGGCCAATCGTTTGCAGAAAATAAGGAGAATGTTAAATTTACCAGAAATTTTATCTCCACATGCATTTCGTCATAGTTTTGCTACTCATTTGCTTCAGGAAGATATTGACATAAGATCAATACAACAACTGCTTGGTCACTCAAGCCTGGAAACTACTCAAATTTACACTCACCTCAATTATCAAGATGTTTTTAACATGTACAAAAATTTTCAGCAGGGCCTGGAGAAGAAATCAAAACTTTAACTTCGTTCTAAACCACCAAGCTGAGTGCTTTCAACATCACTAAGTATTGTGTTTGCTTTATATAAATTACAACATCCTAATAAAAAAAAAGCCAGTGCAACTGCTGTAAAGAAAGCACTTATTATCCCTGGATAATCTTCTATTACTAAACATGCAACAACAGTATATACTCCAAGCAATATAAAACATGCAGAAGCGTAGTTGCTTAGTTTTCTACCAGAAGAAATTGCTTGCGAGGATTTTTCGTTTTTATTACTACGGAGCAGTCTATTTTCTGATGAAAGCCTATCTCTTTCTTCCCTTACTTGTTTCAAATCTCTTTTTAATCGTGAAATTTCGACAGTGTCGCTTGCTCTTCCACACACAATTCTTTTAAATTCAATCAATTCACTTTGTTGAGCCGATTTTTCCTGCCTTACTTGTACTAAATCTTTTTCTAATTGTGAAATTTTGCCAGTTTTATTCGTTAGCTCTTGCTCTTTCTCTACAAGTTGAGCTTTTGTTCTTTCAAGCCCTTGTAAAAACTTCTCAAAATCTTCTGGTATATTATTCGTATTTGCAGGAAATTTTTCATTTAAATAATCTTTAATAGAGTTAACTGGATTATCAACACCCCCCAATGCAGCAGTAACAACTGCACGATTTATAAAACAATTATCTTCTACTAATTTTTTCACATCATCTAAATCTTTTCTATTAATAGTATCAGTTAATCGGCTCTGATAGCTTGTTCAATTGTTTGCTTTAATTGTGCATACTGCTCGTAACTAAAATCTAGGTCTTTATGTTTTAAAAGTTTTGTCAATACTTCTTTTTCATCTTCTGTTATCGTTCGTAAACATAATCGAATAATTAAGCTAAGTGGTGTTTTTATTCTTCCATCTTGGGTTCTTCTCCAGCAATTAGGATGAAGCTCTTGATTCAATAGTCTTTTCGCTTGGCAAATATTTCCGCTAGAAAGAGCAGCTAATAATTCTTTTCCTTTCTGTGCTTTTTGTATTTCTATTATCAAATGCCCAGCACGATTTTGTCTAGCACATTCCTCAGGATTTTGATGGTTTTTATTGGTTAGATAAGTGTTTATGTTTGGATGACTTAGTAAGAGTTGTAAAGTTTTCTTTTGTTGAAAGCACATTGCTAGATGCAAAACTGTATTGTTATTATTTTGTTCAGAAATATTAACATCTATGCTCCGGTGCAGTAGGAGCAACCTAATCATATTCTGATATTCTTTTTCTGTTTCAGAGCCTGCAGACAAATTAGTAACTATGGACATCAAAGGTGTCATGCCTTCTTTATCAAACGCATTAACATCCGCACCCTCTGCCAGAGCTTCTTTAAAATCTTCTAGGTTTCCATCATCAATAGCCTTAAATAGCTGTTTTGTTGATTCACTTAGCTGTCTTGAAGTTGTCGGATTTCGAGCTTGCGATGCCGTGTTATCACCACCTCCATAAGCTCCATAATATGCTACACCGTTTCTATAAGGCATACTAAACCCTCTTTATTAATGATTTACTAATATAATTATGTAAAAGAAAAGATACCGTCTTGTTAGTCAACAAAAAAGTCATAAAAATTCTCCAAATTGCATAATAAAATCAAAAAATACTTCCAACTGTGTAGCAGTATACAGATTATAGTTAGTGGATATGTTGATAAGTAAATTAGTTACATATAAAACAGCAGAAATTTACTTATCAACATATCCACTAACCAACAACATTCAATAAATTTGTGTAAGATGCCATTTTACATAAGATGAATTAGAAGCATTTTTTGATTTTAAAGTACTAAACCTTCAGTTAACCTTTTAGCCCTATAGTTCTTGATATGATCTGGATCAAAGGCCTTTTTTGAACTTAAAACACCAAAAACTATATGAAGTAACTTACGCATTGCAGCACCAACTATGGCCATAGCATGCTTGCCTTTCTCTTTTAATCTTTCGCAAGAAGCCATAATGATAGGATTATGCTTTTTAGCTGCTATAGCAGGAAAGTACATTGCTTTACGTAATGTTCGTGAACCGGTTTTACTTAATCTGGGCTTGGCATGTACGGATGAGCCTGATGTTATATTTTGTGGTATAGTTCCAGCATATGCTGCCAATTGCCTAGCATTTATAAAGGCTTTTATACCAGGAATTTCAGCTAAAATAGCTATTGCTGTTTCCTCTCCTATTCCTGGAATAGTTAATAGGAGTTGAAAATCTTCCAACAATTCTTTGTGTTGTTTTAATAGTTCGCGTATGGAGTTTTTTATTGTTTCTATTTTTTGCTCTATGTCATTGCAAGGTCTTCCCAAGCATTTGCAACTTCTTTAGGCAGTCTCTCTTTCTTTTCTAAATGATTATTTGCTAATGTTAACTCATCCTTTAACGCATTTGAGCAACGATAAAGATGTTTTAATTTTTTCTTTTCAGGAGAAGGTGGTGTCCAACGAGAAGGTTCCTGTCTTTGACAATAATCTGCAATAATCTCTGCATCAGTCTGGTCATTCTTTTGTCGTGTAAGCTTACTTTTTGCATAAAATCTTATGCAAGCTGGGTTTACAACACTAACGAAATATCCAGCGTTGTGGAGGAACTCAGCCAAAGCTTCGCTATAACAACCAGTGGATTCCATGCAAGCTTTTACTTCTTCTACGTTATGTTTTTGTAGAAAGTTCAGTAGACCTTGAAACCCAGTATCATCATTTTTAAATTTCCTTTTCCTAGTTTCACGCTTTCCTTTTTTACTTATGAATGAGAGAGAAACATCAAAGCGTTCTTTTGAAACATCTATACCTAAAAAGTTGTTGATCATATATAACTCCATATACTACTATTAAAAATGAAAAGTAAGGCTTACCTTGTGAATACAGAATTAGAACCATTTAGGCCTTTCTACGATACCGTCCAGCCTCTACTTTTGAGAAGGGAACTCTTTTCTTTTCTACAGATTTTATATCTAAGGAATCTTCCAGAGTTCTTCCCTTCTCCACCTAATGCTTAAGCTTAAAAACACTAGATGCTTTTTTCAAGATACAAGATGTCATCCCAGTGCCCAGACACTGGGATCCAGGAATTTTATTAAGTTGGTAAGCATAAAAGTAGCCGTTTTATGTTAAAATACAACGTTTTAATGATTAAAAAAAGGCTGGAATGACACCATTTGCTGTGCAATTTACCTTCAAAAATGAATGTTCGTATAGCTGTGCGCCCGGCACTGCCCTACATTATTGGTAATTATATTATAAGGTGCAAAAGTTGTATAATTCATTTGACTTAAAACGGCTCATTGTATAAAATTGTGGCTAATATATGAATAAAGGTTAACATGGCAGTTAAAATAAGGTTGGCGAGGTTTGGCGCAAAGAAACGCCCTTTTTATAGGATAGTTGTAGCTGATTCACGAGCACCAAGAGATGGGCGTTTTATTGAGAAAATAGGACAATATGATCCAATGTTACCAAAAGACAATAAAAATCGTGTTGTGGTGAAAGCTGATAGATTAAAACATTGGCTAAGTGTAGGCGCGCAGGCAACTGAAAGAGTACTGTGGTTTATCAAAAAAGGCATAGTAACTTTAGAAACAGAACCAAAGAAAACAGAAAAGAAGAAAGTAGAGAACGAGAAAGCACAAGGGCAAGAGGCATAAGTCTCTTAAAATGCTAATAACAAACAGCGATAAATTAGACGATATTGTATCTTCTGATTTGTCAGCTATGAATGACTTTGTCTTCAAAAATGTCAATGATGAAGATGCTAAGCTTGCTACTGATATTATATCTCATCTTGTTAGGTCAGGTGGAAAAAAAATAAGGCCTAAACTAGTTTTTATTATATGTAAAATGCTAAACTATTCTGGGGAGAATAGGATCAACGTTGCTGCATCGGTAGAGTTTATACACAATGCTACTTTACTTCATGATGATGTGCTCGATGAAAGTGAGGCACGCCATGGAGTTAAAACAGCGAATAAGATTTGGGGAAATAAATCAAGCATTTTAGTTGGTGATCTATTGTTGACTCTAGCATTTAGATGGCTTATAGAGTGTGGAAATTTAAATATTCTCTCTATTTTATCTAAAGCATCGCATTTACTTGTGAAGGGTGAAATAAAGCAGATGACAGCACGCTTTGACCCCCACACAGTCAGGGAAAATTATTTTGATATCATTGGAGAAAAGACAGCATCTTTATTTTCTGCATGCTGTGAAGCTGCATCAACAGTATCTGGTGCAACAAATGACGAAACAGAGAGGCTAAAGAATTTTGGTTTTAATTTTGGTATGGCATTTCAAATAGTTGATGATATGCTCGATTATACTGCTAATCAAGGCACTTCTGGAAAGCAAGTCGGAAAAGACTTTTTCGAAGGTAAAGTCACCTTACCTGCTATTATAGCATACGAAAAGGGCAGTCCAGCAGAGCAAAAATTCTGGGAAAAATGCTTTTCTTCAGCTAGACACAATTTTGACCAAGCATTACACTATATTAATCACCATAATGCCATTCAGCTTTCTATGGAAAAAGCTAGACACTACATTAATATGGCACAAAATGATATTAGTACTTTTTCTGATTCTTTTTATAAAACTACTTTAATTAACTTTTTAAATGCGAGCATAGAAAGACGAATGTAGCTGGCGCTTGATATTTTCAGATTAATTGTTATATATTTATTAGATTCTTAAGGGTAATGATATGTCAGATAGCAGTAAGGAGAAAAAGAAGAAGTTTGCTGATATGGTAAGTAGGCAGAAAGGTGACGACCAACAAAGTGATAACCATAAGCAAACTGATGATTTAAATGAAGATCTCAATACATTAAAAGAACGTGCAGTTCAGCTTGAAGATCATTTACGCCGTGCTGTTGCAGATAATGAAAACGTCAAACGTATAATGCAAAAGCAAATTAGCGATGCAAGTGACTACGCAGTCACAAAACTTGCACGTGATATGATCGACTCGTGCGACAATTTAAAAAGAGTAATGGAAATTTTGAAAGACGGTGATCCTGTTCATGAGGGGATTAAAGTAGCTTATCAAAAAATTATAAATGATCTAAAAAAACATGGAATAGAGGAAGTAGATCCACTTGGTGAGCTTTTTGATAGTAATTTACACCAAGCTGTTGTGGAAAGAGAAGACAATGAAAAAAAGCCTGGCACCATTGTAGAAGTACTACAAACTGGTTATACTATCAAAAATAGGTTGCTCCGTCCTGCAATGGTTATTCTTTCTAAGAAATCTGCTGATTGTGGAAGCGATTAGCATGAGGTAAATGTATAATGACAAGTATTGTCTTTTCAGGTATCCAGCCAAGTGGCGTACTACATTTAGGTAATTATCTTGGTGCAATCAAACAGTGGATAGACTTACAGGATAAATACAAATCTCTTTTTTGTATTGTCGACCTACACGCAATCACAGCAAATAAGCTTCCCGCAAGTGAATTAAAAGTAATATTTTCAAAACAGCAGCAGCTTATATTGCATGCGGAATAGATACAGAAAAGTCCATTATTTTTAGTCAGTCCACAGTTAGTGGTCATGCAGAACTGGGCTGGCTGCTTGGATGCTATACACCAATTGGTTGGCTTAATCGCATGACTCAATTTAAAGATAAAGCTGGCAGCGATAAACAAAAAGCCTCTCTTGGATTATATAGTTATCCAGTACTTATGGCTGCAGATATATTGTTGTATCAAACTAAATACGTTCCTGTTGGTGATGATCAAAAACAGCATTTGGAGCTTGCACGTGATATTGCATCAGCTTTTAACAATCATTATAAGCTGGATTATTTCATCGTACCTGAAATCTTAACTTTGGATTGCACATCAAGGATAATGAGCTTAAGGGATGGCACAAGCAAGATGAGTAAATCTGATCCTTCAGAACATTCGTGCATTAACCTTGATGATACGGATGACTTAATTGTCAAAAAAATAGAAAAAGCAAAAACAGATTCAATTCTAGGCTTTGCTACTTTAAAGTGCCGACCAGAAATAAGCAATTTGATAAACATTTATTCAGTGCTTAGTAATGTAAATGCAGAAAAAGTATGTGAAGAAGTGAACAAACATGACATGAAGCACTTCAAAAAAGAGTTAGCTGATTTAATTATCAGTGTTATATCACCCATACGTGAGAAAATGAATGATCTTTTAAAAGACCAATCCCATTTACATGAAATATTAAAAAAAGGCACAAAGAAAGCAGCAGAAATTGCAACCCATAATATAAAAGAAATCAAGGATATTATTGGATTTGCTCAATATCTGTAAGGTTCCAAAGTGTGATGGTGCGAACCGTCATACCGCCGCGGTATCTCAGCCGCTAACACGTAGCGGGATGACGGTTTTTCAAATTGTCGGTAAATCTAAGTCAGTTTAGCTATAGGCAGCAATTTTCTGTATTTATTTTAAGTTGAAGAAAGCTCAAATGAAAAATCGTGTTTTGCTAAAAATCACAGAATGCAGTCTGGTTACAAAATTCTCTAATGGTCTTAAATAAAACTTCCAGTGAATGATTGTCAGACATATTGTGCTCTGCTGATTTTATTAAGTGTACTTCAACATCGGTTGACTTAATTTTTTCAGCTAAATTCAATGAAGTTTGATAAGGAACATCTTTATCATTAATGCTATGCAGCAAGTGCAGCAGGACAGTTTATATCTATTGTCTTTTTGTTTAAAAGAAGGTTCTTTCTGCCATCTTCGATCAAATTTTTAGTTATTTTGTATGTACAATGCTCTGAAGTAAAATCTATTACACCTTTAGAATCTAGTTCTTCTTTTTGCTTGCCTGACAATTGCTTGAATATCAAATCTTCAGTAAAATCGGGAGCAGACGATATACCAATTAGTGCTGCAATTTTTTCTGGAAATTGAAGGGCAGTGAGCAACATCAGCCACCCTCCCATACTTGAACCTATAATTATTTGTTTATCGCTAGTTAATTCACTCATTACTTTAGCACAATTTTTTTGCCAATCACTTATCGTGTAATCAATAAAATTACCACTTGAATGACCGTGACCAAAATAATCAAATAGCACAAGTGCTACGTCATTTTCTTGGCAAAATTTGTAAATAGCAGTTGCTTTAGTTCCATCCATATTGGATGCAAATCCACCGAAAAAAACTACAGAAGCTTTCTTTCCTTGTAGCTTTCGATATGCTATGTGACCATTATTTCCATCAAACAATTTACAATAATCCATACTACTTTGGCAAAGCAACCGGGCTATCACTCAATTGATGCAAATAACTAACTAGATCTGCAATTTCTTGTGGATTGGAAATACCTGCAAATGCCATACGTGTACCTTTTATATAGGCTTTTGGGTTCTTTAAAAAGGCAAATAGCTCCTCATACCCCCATTTTCCACCTCTTTCAAGCACTGCTTTTGAGTAATTGAATGAGTTACCAAGATGGGCCTTTTTATTTCCAACTATGTTCCATAAGTTTGGTCCTACTTTATTCATTCCACCTTTCTCAAAACTATGGCAGGCTATACATTTTTTTGCTGCTGATTTACCTTTCTCAAAGCTAGCATTCTGCATGAGCGCTCCAATATCAAGCGCCACTTGCTCGATTTTTTGCTGGAACTCATTGCTGCCAGCAGCTACTATCGTTTGGTGTTCAATCTTATATTCTTCTGGACTGTAAAGCATATCAACTACATTACTAACTATCATAATGATTAGCCCAGAAAGTAAAATCGATGCTGCAATCTTATTAAGCTCCATAGTTAATTTTTATTAAGTAATGTTACTTAAATTATGCGAATATTTTCGCAAATAGCAACCAATTACCTTGAAGCTCGCTAAAGATGAGAGTCTCTATAGCTGACCCAAGAAAGGTTTTCCTACGTCCATACCGCCGCGAACCGTCATACCGCGATTCATTCGCGGTATCTCAGCCGCTAACAAGAGATCCCGCTAACAAGTAGCGGGATGACGAGGTTCACTGCCATTAAGTTAAGGAAAGAATGGTTAAAAACTGAACTAAAAAGTCAGAAATAATTAAGGATTTATGACAAATGCTGAAACAGAATAGAGTAAACTTTAAAGCAGATAAACTCTGAAGTGTAAATTACTTAAGAAATAGTTTGTTTAGAAGTCATTTTACAGGAGCTATGGCAATAAGCTACCCAGTTATTATCAGAAGATATGAATACTACCTCTAGTCAAAATATGTGTTTTCTAACCCTTTTTTGGTAATTGAACGAACGAAGATAAGGTACCTTATGACGATCAACTTTCCTTCCCTTTCTTACCGCCAAAGTGTTCATCAAAAATAGCTTTGATAATTGATCCATAATGCAGTCAGTATCTGATTCCGTAGCAAAAATGTCGAAAGCCAAGTTTTTGATCGCGTTAAATGAGACAGATTTGTTAATGCTCCTCTTAAGCTTATCATCGGTTAAGTCCATATTCAACGCTTCTTCTACATCTTCTGTCATAACACTTTCTAGGTTGCTAATAAAGATAGCTGACCAAAAATCCTGTTTAACAGACTCAACACTTTTTCCTGTAAAATTTTCTAGACTTAGTCTTCCTTTGAGTTTTGCAAAAAATGTCTCAACTCCCCAGCGTAAAAAATATAACTCCTTAAATCCTCCAGTTTGAAACTTTTGTTCATCCATTAATGATGTAGCTAACACTTCAATTTCACCAGATGGCAGTACCACTTTGAAGCGTTATTCCACTATTTTCTTGTTTTATCTTACGCTGAGCACATATGGTAACCTCAACACTAGATGGGCTTTTTTCTTCAAACATAGCATTCACTTCATTAAAAGATGATCTGGGACATCGAATGACATAAGCAATTTTTCTTTTTGTAAGGCTAGAAAGAAATTTATAAGATAAATATACAAATCAGTAAGTCATTAGTATTTACAACTTTAAGCATTTCATCTGCTAAGTTAATTTCATGAGTGTTACCTCTATCTAACACTGACCTTATGGCAACATTATTTAGCACATCTTAACAAACCGCAAAGGTTGCACTTGCATAATCACCTAAATCTTTTGGTTTTTGGTTACGTATTTTTCTTGAGCCAAATTCATTTTTTATTTCAACGCTTGTTGGTAAAATGATTTTGGAGGCATCAAGAGCTAACACTCTAAAGCCAAAACAAGTTTTAAATTTTTGGTCTTGGTAGTACAAGGAAACCACACCTTCGTTAATTTCTGAAAATGCACTGTGTTTCATTTTTTTTCTTGCTTGACTAAAAGCACTAGCAGTAACGGTATAGTCTTTTTTCCTATATAAAATAAATTCGTTTAGTATTACTTGCAGCGACTTTACACTTTTTCTTAAAATTAAGATAAATATGTCAATAAAAGATAACTTCCTCTTTCTCATAAAATCTTTTGAAGATGATTTATGGGATTCTATAAATTCTAGACTTGCCAATTCATTTTGAATAAATTTTATTACTGCCTTTTTTACTCATACTACCTTTAAACTTATTGGTATACATCATTATCCCATAAAATCTATCTTTTTTCCTTAACTTAATGGCAGTGAGACGAGGTTATCGTCATGCCGCCACGAACCGTCATACCGCGATTCATTCGCGGTATCTCTTAGCCGCTAACAAGTAGCTGGATGACGATTGTCAGGGTGTAATCCCAGTGTCCCTATGATGTCATCCCAGTGCCCAGACACTGGGATCCAGGAAAGTTTGCTTGTAAGCAAGCAAACTAGCACAGAAAGTGGTTACAACATTTTCGATGAGATTATATGGAAAACTGGATCCCAGTGTCAAGCACTGGGATGACAAAAAAAGGAGCACTGGAATGGCACCATTTGTTATGTTTAACAAAGTTCGTACTTAGCTTCATGTTAGCCATAAATATTTAAGAAATTTACCAAATGGAAAAAAAGGCAAAAGAAGCCCCATGGTTAACTAGTTCTGACACTGGTTTCCATCCAAGACGGCAGTAGCCCCTTCGGTGTCATTCCAGTGTCAAGCACTGGAATGACAAAGGAGAGCAGTGTCAGCTACTTGGATGACACCTTTTTTCTACTTAGTGTGGGTTATACAAGAAGTCTATTGTATAGCTATTGCTGATCGTATATTACTTATAGCTTATCTATTCAAATTTTGACTTTATTTTTCATAATTCATTATTGACAGAAATTATTAATTGGGTTATTATTAAATTATCGTTAACAAGTGAGGCAAAGAAATGATGACATCCAATAATTCTTCATTGCTAAAAGATAGTCAGGAGCTTACTAAAACTAAGGGGACTATATGGAAACCTTTAATTGCTGTTTCATTATTATCTGTATTTAGTTTCACATCTGGTCAATATCTTCCTTATGTTATTGCAGCAGTTTCTGGTTCTGGTGCCATTGCAGCAGTTCCTTTAGCAATTTTTGCTGTTTCTACGGTTGTTGCACTTATTTCAGTGACATATCTTGTTAAACTGGCTATTTCTAGAGATGATAATAAGAAAGAAGTAGGTCTTAATGGACAGAAATTCGGCCATACTCCATCTCAAGAACCACAAAAATTTGTGTGTAAAAATTGTACTAATCTGGAGAATAAATCAAATGTACCTACTCCTCAATCACCTCCAGTAACATTGGGTACACAACCAAATCCAAGTGTCAGTGTACCACCGCCACCACCTCCTCCATTGCCACAAGATGCTGCACTACCACCTCCGCCTCCGCATTTTTTTACAGCTTCCAAGCGTACGGAGCAACCTAAGAATGATGCACCGAAGAAGGCTGGTGAACCTGAGAATAATAATCATTCTACTCTGTTTGAACAGATAAGAGGAGGTACTACGTTAAAAAGAGTGAGCAGCAACAAAATTTTACAAATGAATTGAAAGCAAAATTAGAAAGTAGTGGGGGCACTGACAAAAAAGAAAGACCAGAAGAGTTTGCTGCAAGAATAGATAGGGAGCAAGCAGAGAGAAAGAAGTCGGATGATAATGATTCAGAGTGGACAAAGAGACTTAAGGAGAGAGCAGCAGTCATGCGATTCTCAGATAGTGAAAGTGAGCATTCTGATTCTATTAGCGATTCAGATTGGACTACAGGTGAAAGCAAAGACACACAGAAAGAGATAGAGCAGGAAAAAGAGGAGCAGACAAAACACACAAATCCCCCATCAAGCAAGGAAGAAAGAAGCAAAAGTTCTGACAGTGGTATAGAATCTAGAGCCACATCTCCGATACATCCTGAACAAAAGACAGAGGAGTCACCAAGTTCGTGTGTTGATTCACCACAAGTAAATAATGTTGACCCAGTGGATAATGAGGTGCAAGATCCACCTCCTCTTTCTGTTGAGGATTGCATAGCACAGTTTGGTGGAAAAGCGTTGCCATGGCAAAAACAATTTGTTGCACGAAGACAATGAGCTATATGAAATGGTCAAGACGCACTTCCCTTCTTTTTCAAAATAAGTTTACCTACAGGTCTGATTGTATTAAGATTACTTAATACAATCAGATCTATTATATGCGTTTATCCAAGTATTACTTACCAACTCTAAAGGAAAAGCCTGCCCATGCTAAAATTATCTCCCATCAATATTCTTTACGTGCAGGTTTAATAAAGCAGATAGCATCTGGCATTTATTCCTGGTTACCACTTGGTCTCTTAGTGCTTAAGAATATTGAAGACATCATCAGAGATGAAATGGATAAATCTGGCGCTATTGAAGTGTTAATGCCTTGTGTCCAACCAGCAAATCTTTGGCGAGAATCAGGGCGTTACGATGATTATGGTAAGGAAATGCTACGCATAAAGGATAGGCATGAGGAAGATATGCTTTTTGGTCCAACGCATGAGGAGGTAGCAACTGATTTAATTAGAGATGTGGTAAAAAGTTACAAAGATTTGCCACTTTGTTTATACCAAATTCAATGGAAGTTTCGTGATGAGGTAAGACCACGTTATGGTGTTATGAGGGGCAGGGAATTTTTGATGAAGGATGCATACAGTTTTGATGTAGATTACGAAGGTGCACTGAATTCATATAATTTGATGTACAAAACTTACATAAAAATCTTCAAACGCATGGGACTTACCCCAATTGGAGTGAGAGCTGATACGGGGCCAATTGGAGGAAATTTGAGCCACGAGTTTCATATATTGGCAAACACTGGTGAAAGCACTTTATATTACGACAACAAATTTTCTGAGTTGCTAGAAAGCGAAGATGTTGAAAGTTTGAAGAGTATATACGCAGTTGCAGATGATATGCATGATCCTGAGACTTGCCCTATATCACAAGAGCAGTTAAATGTTAGTAAAGGTATTGAAATAGGGCATATTTTTTATTTTGGCGACAAATACTCAAAGCCTATGAAGGCAAGTGTTACTTCTCAAGATGGAAAAAATGTCAATATACATATGGGTTCGTATGGCATTGGAGTTTCAAGGCTTGTCGGTGCAATAATAGAAGCTTTTCATGATGATAAAGGAATTATCTGGCCAGAATCGGTGGCTCCTTTCAGAATTGGTTTAATCAATTTACAAACGAAAGTAACGGAGGCTGCAGATAAAATATACAAAGCTTTGAAGAGCGATGAAGTGCTTTACGATGACACGGAAGGAAGTGTAGGAGTAAAATTTTCTAGAATGGATCTGATAGGCTTGCCGTGGCAAATAATTGTCGGAAAAAAGGCAATAGATGAAAAGATAGTTGAAGTAAAAAATAGAGCAACTGGAGAGGTAAAGGAAATGCAGATTGAGGAAGCAATAAATCACTTTAGCACAAAATGATACACGGTATCGGCACTGACATAGTATATATACCAAGAGTATCGAGGATATTACAAAAATACGGGGAAAAATTTCTCAATAGAATCTACACTGAGAAAGAAATAGAGCTAAGTAGAAAGTATAATAGTCAAGAAATGCGAGCAAGGTATTTCGCTAAGCGTTTTGCGGCAAAGGAGGCTTTTGTTAAAGCACGAGGTAGTGGTCAGGGTATTATAATGAAAGATATAGAAATATACAATGATGTAAGAGGCAAGCCATATCTTACCGTTAGCAAGGATTTTATCTCCAAAATTCATCTTTCTCTGAGTGACGATGGAGATTACGCTACTGCATTTGTTGTAATTTGCGTCTAGCAGATATTGTTTCAATTTATGCAGTTGACTTTATGCTATCTATATAGCTAAACCGACTTACAACAATTTGAAAAACCGTCATCCCGCTACGTGTTAGCGGGATCTATGCCGAGATACCGCGGCGGTATGACGGTTCGCGGTGGCATGACGATAAGCTCGTCATCCCGCTACGTGTTAGCGGATGAGATACCGCGAATGAATCGCGGTATGACGTAACGACAAATTCGTCATCCCGCTACGTGTTAGCGGGATCTATGCTAAGAGATACCGTGACGGTTCGCGGTGGCATGACGATAACCTCATATCCCGCTACTAGTTAGCGGATGAGATACCGCGAATGAATCGCGGTATGACGTAACGACAAATTCGTCATCCCGCTACGTGTTAGCGGGATCTAGAGATACCGCGGCAGTATAGCTATAGCATATGCAACAACTAAAAAAACATAGCGGTTTTTCTATGATTTTAGTATAATTCTAGCTTTACCTAAACAAAAAGATGAATTATTTAATGGACTGTGTTTTAACGTCTCTTTCCTTACCATTTTCAATTACCGAGAATTATTTATTAATTACTGCGTTGATTCCACTTTTAAGTGCGTTAGTTATTTTTTTTACTGGTAAATGGCCCAGAGTGAACAATAGTATTACTGTCACTTCTTCTGTACTTCTGTTTACGTATACGTGTCTGTGCACTTTATATTGGGTATATGGTGATCATTCTCAATTTATTCTCATGGATTTTGGTAATAATTTGCACATTAGTTTAAAGCTAGAGTCTACCGGAGTAATATTCAGTTTATTAATATCTTTTTTATGGATACTAACCAGTATATATGCAATATGTTATATGCAGAATAACTATGCTGATAGCAATCACTCAAGTTTTCTATGCTTTTTTTCAATATCGATTAGCTGTGCAATGTTTATTGCTTTTTCTGGAGACTTGCTCACTACATTTGTCTTTTATGAGCTTCTAACTATTAGTACATACCCTCTGGTTACTTACAACTCAACAAATGAATCAATGATTGCAGGACGCTATTACTTTGGCGTGCTATTTTTCTCTTCTTTGGTATTGTTTTTTCCTGCAATAGGCCTTTTATATAATGAATTTCATACTTTAGACTTTGTAAGCGGTGGAATATTCAAATTTGATACTTCACTCATCACTTTCATTGCAGTGTGTTTTGCTATGCTGATTTACGGAATAGGAAAAGCTGCATTAATGCCAATGCATTTTTGGTTACCAAAAGCAATGGTTGCACCAACTCCTGTGAGTGCACTACTGCACGCTGTTGCTGTTGTGAAATCCGGAGTTTTCATCATCATAAAAGTTATATTATACACTTTCGGCGTCGATAACATGCAACGTTTTGTGCAGCAAAATTGGTTCACTGGAGGGTGGCTTCCATACGTTGCTGGATTTACTATTATTACTGCATCATTGATTGCATTAAAGCAAAAAGAATTAAAGAAATTGCTTGCTTACTCTACCATCTCTCAATTGTCGTATATTATATTATTTGCTTCAATTTTTAGTGAGCTCAGCATGAGGGTTGCAATTTTTCAATTAGTTTGCCACGCATTTGCAAAAATCACTTTGTTTTTCATTGCCGGAGCAATAATAACGAGAGCAGGTGAGAAATATATAGATAAGATTTACGGTATAGGACGCAGTATGCCAATTAGCATGACAGCATTTGCTATAGGTGCATTGTCTATGATAGGGGTGCCGCCTGCTCCGACTTTTTGGGGTAAATTTCTCATTTTTCAAGCTGTTTTCAACTCTGGCAATGTAATACTTTCTGTGTTTGTAACTTTAGTGTTAATTGTTAGTACTATACTCAACGCTCTGTACTTTTTGCCGATAATCTACAACGCCTTTTTCTTAAAACCTTCTCAGAATTACTTTATTAAAAAAACGCCAATTCTTCTAGTTTTACCTCCAGTTATTACTGCTATGTGCACTTTGGTTATTTTTTTTAGCTACCAAGTAATATTTTAAAATCTGTATTTATAACCATTAACAATAAATTTAAATGGTATTATACCAGCCAGAGTTGCTTTTATATTCGACAAAGTGAAGCTAATCTCCACAGTATCCTCCTTATTTTGCTCGGTTGTAAAAACTACAGTAGCATTTCCAGCAAATGTAACTAAGTCCTTGGTCGATCGATCAATAGATAATGTTATTACATTTATGTTGGCGATTTTTCTTTTAGATAAAGACAAATTACCAGCTTCATTATTCGTTTTTTCCTGAAAGCCTTGATAGATTTTATGTATAGAATTGTTTCTTATAAAATTTTCTTGGTACTTCGGTTCAACGGTCTTAATGGACTCGTATATTTCAATGTATTTACTTATTAAGTACCTCGCTGTGGAAGTGTATTCATCTTCCTTTTTACTGAAACTAAGCTTATGCATTGCAGAGAACTCATCTTCTGTGTGGTTCATATACTTCACAAAATTTAAATCTTTTTTAACAGGAAATAACAGGTATATGTTTAATGTTAATAAACATAAGCATACTAGGAGAAGCGATACTATTAATGCCATCCAAGATCTTTCTGCTACACAAAACAGATACCTATGGCAGTACCATTCGACTGCTTTACTGAAATAACTTTTGTTTTTTACTGATTCAAGCAATTTATCTTCCATAACACAATGCTACCAAATCCAATTATAATAACAACAAGATTAGATACTCTAAAAAACTTTAAAATATGTCTAAATTTTCCAAAATAGGATGAATGATTATATCACCTTGTTCCGCAATAAGGTAGAATTTATCGATTTTGCTCACATCTATATTTATCATTTTTACACTGAAATTTTCAGGATCATAAGTATTACTTTCTACACTTTTGTGATAATTATAATAATGTAATTTATTTTGATCATCAAAATAACCAAATTCATCAGCAAAGGTTCCCACTTTGCTACCTTTACCACTTTTGACTAGCTCAAATAGATCAATTACATGGTTTTGGGATCCAGGCTCAATAGGCCCTTCTGCAGCAAAAAATTTAGGTGCATGACCAATGTATTCCTTAAATTTTAGATTATGAGTCTTTTTTACACTACCAAAATCCACAAATTTATATTCATCTGAAATACCAGAATATTGTGGATCATACTTTTTATATTCAAAAAACTCATTACCTAAAAAATTACAAAACGTTAATTTATAATTATCATGATCGGATTTAACGACTTTAAGGTAATGAAAATCTCCAGGAATCTTTACTTCCTCTTCCGTAATATGATTACGTACAACAAGCTCACCATTTAGCATATGATAGCCAATTTTTGGCAAAGTAGCTATATTGATTGTCTTGTTTAGCTTAAAATTTGCTTCATAAATGCCACTTAACAACTCCTTTCCTTTTTCTAGGGTTATGTCTTGATCTGAAGCTATATTCTTAATTAAGCTTAATTTTTTCTGCATGTTCAATATGGCTTTCGTCAAAACTTCTATTGATTGCCATACAGTTAATTTATTATCAGTCAAATTATATACTTCGAGTATTAAATTAACAGAATTTTATCATGAATTTATGTTAAAAGTATTATACTTTGTAAACTTATGTCATGATATTAACTACATTAGCTAAAACATGCTTTTTATCTAAGTGGAGTTGCTTTGCGGCAACGAAAAGTTCATCTATTTTTTTCCACTGACTTAGCAGAATTTCAACACCATTTACCTCTCTCTTTATGCTTTCTAAAATGAAGGCCTGAATTATATATGATGCTAGTTCTAGTTCGATTTCGCTATTAATTACTTTATTAATCATATTGGGATTCTTTAAATCATGAAGAAATTTATAAAAGCATTTGTATGCTTCATAAGCATCACTACTTATTGTATTTATTATCATTCCTGGCATTCCAGGAAATAAAGTAATCATTTCGTCAAACGTTTGATTATCAAATTTACATTGAGATGAAACAACTTGCTTTGTTTCATCATAAGTTAATGGAAGTAAATTCAGCTTAAAGCACCTACACAAGATAGTGGTTTGTATATCATATGGCTTATGGCTAATTATAAATATCTTAGAATTTTTTGGCGGCTCTTCTAATATTTTCAATATTGCGTTTTTAGCGTTATTAGTCATTGCCTCTAAGCTATCTATTATAGCTATTTTGTGTTCTGATTGAATGGGACTTAAGTGTAGAAAGTTTTTCATTTCTCTGACTTTTTCTATTCCGATAGTATCACCTTCAACAATGTGTAAGTCCAATGCTACTTCATTATAGTTTTTTATGAGTAACCAATTGGAGAAGGATTTTGCAAGTGTTGCTTTTCCTATACCTTTTTTACCACAGATCAGCCAAGACTGAACAGATAAGTTGTTCATTATTTTTTTTTTGGCTTGGTTGTGGCCTATTACTTTTTTCATTCTTTCTCCTATAGATTTTAGTTTGAAAATGCGTTGTTTACTGTTTGTAATGAAATTGCACCTTCCCTTAAAACCTTAATCTTATCTTCGGTTAAGTCAATAATAGTAGATTCTATACCAGAAACTAGTTCGTCATCTTCAATCACTACAGATAAATGTTGCTTAATGGATTGTGGTATATCGTTTGCCTTACATACACTTTCTTTTCCTGAAATATTTGTACTAGTTGCAACTATTGGAACTTTCAGTTTGCTTAGTATTGAAATTGCAATAGGATGCTCAGGAATTCTGATACCTATACTATCTTTAAAGAATTCGTTTGGCAATATGTTGTTGTTTTTAAGTGGTAAAATATAGGTAATTGGTCCAGGAGAAAAGTGGTTTATTAAATCAATATATCTTTCCTTTACCTTTGCTATTTTTGTCAAATTGTAAATATCACTAACAAATATAGACAGTGGTTTATTTTGAGAGCGTTTCTTTATCTGATATATTTTTCCTATAGATTCATTATCTAGTGCATTACAAGCAAGAGCATACACTGTTTCTGTTGGAAAACACACTAATAAATTGTTCTGTATTGCATTTATTATTTTAGATACCATATAGCTAAAAACTTATTCATAACAACTAGATCAGTTTTGTTGCACTGTATCTTATATAGTAACTGCTAGTTTTTGTAAACGTAATGCAACGCAGCTTACCATTTGTTATGCAGATTTGCTACAACCCAAACTCTTCATTGACTTTATCAATTATTGCCTGTGGTGGATCCTCTCCCCATCCTGAATACAAAATCTCTCCATAGTCTGCAACATCTATAGAGCCAGTTCTGCTTTTTGCTAGAAACATTTCTCTTTTCTCTTTATCAACTAATACATAATGCCACGCTGATTTTCCACGATCTTTACCACGGACTAAGTATATAAGATCTGACCTACTTCTTTTTGTTGCATCAGCAAAAGATCTTTCATTGACAGTTCTGCTTTTACTTTTTATGCCGCCACTTTCAGAAAAAGCTTCCTTGGATTCGGTTTTTTTTGCCTGCTAATTCAGAAATTTTTCCTTTTTCCCCTAATGCCCGTTCTTTGGTGTTTTGAGACGAATACTTACTGGAAAAACCTTCCCCTGTACCGCCAGGAGTCCTGTTTGTGAAACGCTTAGTAAATGAATTATTGTCGTTGTTTTCTGCCATAAAAATCTCCAAACTTTAGATTGTAGAATCCAAACTTTTACTACACTTTATCATATGTTAATTAAATTAATATAAATGAAAAATAATATAGTAATTATTACAGGAATTACGGCCTCAGGTAAATCAGAATTATGCGATAACCTGATAGAAAAATATGGAAATATTAGTATAATAAATTGTGATTCAAAGCAGGTATATGAAGAAATTCCCATAATTACTGCTCAACCACCAAAGCAAGAAGTATTTTATAAACTATATGGTTATGTTTCAGCAAAAGAAAATTATTCCGTGGGTCTATGGTTAGAAGATTTAGAAAAAGAAGTTAATCACGCATTAGAAAATGCTCAAATACCTATCATCACTGGAGGAAGCGGGCTTTACATCAGCAGTTTAATCAAAGGCTTATCATCAATGCCACAAATAAGTCAGAAAGTGAGAAAAAACGTAAGTGAGCTCAGGAAAAATTTAAGTAAAGAGGAGTTTTACAAATTAGCGCTAAGCAAAGATCCAAGGATTCAAGGTAAAGTGTTCATGAATGACTCGCACCGCCTTTCAAGGGCACTTGAAGTTATCACTGAAACTGGCAAGTCAATTTTTGTATGGCAAGAGAATAGACAGCCTCCTTTATTCAATAATTTTAAGATATATACAATTCTGCCTAAACGTGAAGATGTATACCGAAAAATAAATTCTCGTTTCATTACAATGATTGAAAATGGAGCAATTGATGAAGTAAAAAAGCTACTTAGCATGAACCTAGCCCCACATTTGCCAGCTATGAAAGCACACGGAGTGCCAGAAATTATAAAGTACTTGAAAGGTGAGATTACTTTAGACGAAGCGATACAAATTGCTCAAACAAACACAAGACACTACGCGAAACGTCAGTATACCTGGTTTAAAAAACAATTTCTAAATGCTGAAGTGATTGATTGTGCAAACAAGCTCAAGATATTTTAATTCAGGCCGTGCTCATTACTACGAATAGGGGGTTCCATATTTTCCAGATGGTCGCTTACTTCTAGTGGATCGCCTAAACCATGCTCTATTTTTATTTTAAAAAATCCAAGCCTCTCGCAAAATTTCTGAAAACACTCTTTTATAACGTCAAACAAGTTTTTATCACCTATATTATAGTCCTTCAGTCTCTTAGGAACAGTAAGTGACAATTTACCATCTTCATATGTTACATTTTTATCACCTTGAGACTTAAGTGTGAATTCTAGCGAGCTATCCAATTTACATAATTCTTCTTCTGATTTTGCTAAAGTGCAAACTGCAATTTTTTCTTCAATTCTGATTGTTGCATGACTTGGATCACTACAATTAATATGTGTTGTATGACTAGAACCGAAAACTAACTCATATGCCATAGCTACATGAAAAAGAGGTTTATCTTCAGCGTATAATGCACCTACGTACCCTGCTTGATTACAATTGATAACCAGTTCTTCCAAAATAGAATCACTTGGAACTTGAGCTTCAGCATATTTAAATATTTCCTTAAAAACTTCTTTTGCAAACGCACGATAACTCTTATTTTCATCTTCTTCTTTCGTTAATAGGTTAGTATATCCTTTACCTATATTGTAGAATTTTTCAACTTCCTCTTTATACCGATCAGTTTCTTTATCATTAGAAACCTTCAGACCTTCGCAATACTTTTCCCAAAATTTGTCAAATTCTTCTTTATCTCTATTTATTAGTGCTTTAATCAAAATTGTGTCTATATTTTTCTTGTTAATAACAAAATTCATTCTGTCAAAATCCTCATACATCTGTTTACCAGAGTTCGCTGAGATATCCTTTTCATCAGCTCTTAACTTACTAAAATCAAACTTTTCTGCTTGAGCTCTTAGTGTAACTATTGGATTTTCCTTTTCTTCTGATATAGGGCTACTCATTATTAGTACCTCAATATAGACTACTGTATAATAATACATGAAAATGATTAATAAGTCAATAAAATACTTTATATAAACGCAAGTTCTATGACAGCAAATATAGTTAGGGGTAACTTAGGCTTACCGACGATTTTAAAAACGACAAATCGTCATTCCGCTACGTGTTAGCGGAATCTATGCTGAGATACCGCGAATGAATCGCGGTATGACGTTAGAGAGCTGTGCTAGCTATAGTGCATACCTGACCATAAGGTGACAAGATTTTAAAAAGGCTCTATAACAGTTTACACATGTATGAATCTCAATGAGCAATCAGATTTTTCTAAATAGCAGGCTGGAGAATATACCTAAATTTCATTCCACAATATTACCTAAACTTTGTGGTGGAGATAGAGTAATGGACTTGCTATTTTATAGGCCACTTAGTTATGTGGATAGAAGTAAGTCACTGCCTGATGCTCAAGTTGGAGAATTTATAACTTTTATTGCAAAAGTTTATGAGCATCAGTCGCCCACTTTTAGAGGTAGACCATATAAAATAGTTGTTGAAAGTGAGAGTCAGTATATATTCATAGTCTTTTTTAATTACTCAGTTAAGTATTTATATAAGTTATTTCCAATTGGAGCTTCTGTAATCATCAGTGGTAAACTCGAAAAATTTGCTGAACATTGGCAAATTACTCATCCAGATTACGTGTCGCTTGACATCAACCAATTTAAAAAAATAGCTTGCATAGAGCCAGTTTACCAATTATGCCGTGGCATTACCAATAAGCGCATTGGGAACATAATAAGCTCTAATCTAAAGGAATTTCCTGATTTACCAGAGTGGATAGATGATACATTAATCAAGCAAAAAAAATGGTTAAGTTGGAGGGAAAGCATCATAAAGTTGCACAGACCAAGCTCATTGGCGGAAGCTGAGGTTTGTAGAAAAAGGCTTGCTTATGATGAATTGTTTGCGTATCAGCTAGCGCTGAAACTTGCAAGAAAAAATCATGTGAAAGAAAGGGGAAGAGAATTTATAATATTGAGTAAATACAAAGAGCAAGTTTTAAATGAATTGTCGTTTCAATTAACAAATGATCAAACTCGTGCAATAGATGAGATCTCAGAGAGACAAAAATCCAAGTATCGCATGATAAGCTTGCTGCAAGGTGATGTTGGTAGTGGCAAAACCGTAGTTGCACTTTTTGCGATGATAAATGTGGTAGAAAACAACATGCAGGCAGCTCTAATGGCACCGACTACTATCTTGGCGGAGCAACATTATAATTGGATTGAGGAAGTTTTATCCTGTACCGATATAAAAGTTGCGCTGCTTACTGGTAAAACTTCGCGCAAGGAAAGAAAGATTATCATGAACGAACTTGCAAGTGGTGTTTTAAATATAGTGATTGGCACTCATGCACTATTTCAAGCTAACGTTACATTTAAAAATTTACGGCTTGCAGTCATAGACGAGCAACAGCGATTTGGAGTGATGCAGAGAAATCGCTTGGTAGGAAAAGGAGAAAATGCCGATATACTTTTCGTTACTGCAACTCCCATTCCAAGAACCTTGCAGCAAGCTATGTATGGTGATGTTGAATGTTCAATTTTGAAAGAAAAACCAAAATCCAGATTGCCAATAAAAACTGTAACTATGAACATTAGTAGGGTGCCAGATGTTATTGAAAAGCTAAAAGGTGCTATAAACAGGGGCGAAAAAGCATATTGGATTTGTCCATATATAGAAGAAAACGAAGAGACCAATATTGCTGCAGCAGAGATGCGTTTTCAGGAATTACAAAAAACATTTCTTGATAAAGTCGGGATAATACACGGAAAATTGACTCAGGAGCAGAAAGATCAAGTTATGTTTTCCTTCAAAAGGAATGAATTTTCTCTGCTTGTTGCAACCACTGTGATAGAAGTTGGTATAGATGTGCCAGATGCAACCATCATGATTATAGAAAATGCAGAGCAATTTGGGTTATCACAATTGCATCAGTTAAGAGGCAGAGTAGGGCGAGGAAACAAGCCATCTTTTTGTGTATTATTATACGATAATTTAAGTAAAAGCTCATCTTCAAAGTTAAAGATCATGTGTGAGTCACAAGATGGATTTTACATTGCTGAAAGGGATATGATGCTAAGAGGCAGTGGAGATATTTTAGGCACAAAACAATCAGGATGTATGGAATTTAAATTTGCTGATTTATATCAGGACAAAGAGCTGCTCAATCTCGCGTATAATAACGCAAAAGGCGCAATGGCTGATTTTGAATTACTGCTTGATATATTTGAATGTAGGAGTAGATTACATTTTTCAAAATTTCAGTAGGAAAACCAGGTAGCCCGCAGAAACGAAAAAACTTCCTTGACAAACCTCACCAGCCCCCTTATCATGAAACTGAAGCTATTGTATTTGCTTTCGCCAATCTGCAGATTAAAAGGTAAGGATTACTTAATGTATCGGCGTCTTATGTTCAATTTTTTGCAGTATATAGATACTGTATGTCTTTACAAAACTTCATCTACATCTAGATTTTTATCTAAATAAGCTGAACGCGCTTATAAAGCGTTACAAGACATCAAAAAATGCCAATACTCGACAGAGATAGTAAAAGACTAGCTAACTCGGGGATTCTTTGTCTTTTTTTCTGCTTAGTAAACTTCTTAAACATTTGCAGCGTAAGTTAGTTGCAATTAAAAGCGGCTGAATCTCGCTTGTCAAGCGTTTAAAACATAAAAAACGCCAATATTTTAAAGCGGATAATAACCACGGGGCTTCTTTTGCCTTTTTTTTCATTTGGTAAATTTCTTAATGTTTATGGCTAAACGACAACCGTCATCCCGCTGCTTGTTAGCGGGATCTCTTGTTAGCGGCTGAGATACCGCGAATGAATCGCGGTATGACGTAGATTGCTGTCATTCCAGTGCTCCTTTTTTTGTCATCCAAGCAGCCTCCTATGGTGTCATCCCAGTGCCCAGACACTGGAATCCAGCATTTCACACAATCCCATCAAGAACGTTGTATTTTACATAACACTTTTATGCTTACCAACCCAGTGTCCAATCAAAATTCCTGGATCCCAGTGTCTGGGCACTGGGATGACATCATAGGGACACTGGGATGACACCATAGGGGCACTGCCGTCATAAAGGAACCAGTGTCAGCTACTTGAATGACATCATAGGGGCGCTGGCCTGACAACCGTCATCCCGCTGCTTGTTAGCGAGATACCGCGAATGAATCGCGGTATGACGGTGTAATGACGGTTAAGTAATTCGTTATCCCGCTGCTTGTTAGCGGAATCTGCTGTGGCGACATAAACTCAAATCATTTCAAATTTCAATCCAAAGAGGTATCATTATGTCAAACAACTTCAATTTTAAAGAATTTTTTAACCACTATGAAACAAATAGTACGTCAGATGATATACAAAGGTATTATTTGCTGTGGAAATCAGTAATAGCGCAGGCAATGATTGATGCAGCAAGTCACTGCAAAAAAACAGAAAGCTTGGTAGAAAAACGTAAGGCAATTTCTTGGTTGTCAGACTTTAGTCAAGATTTTGTGCACACATGTATATTGGCTGATTGTGATCCGGTATACGTAAAAAATAAAATACAGCCAACCTTAAAAAGCCTTACTAGATAAAGCCTTTTTATATACTTAATGAGGTTTACTCCTTTTACCGAAAAAAATATAATTCAATCTCCTATCTATAGTTGCCTCTATATCTTTGATTAATAGCTGCTTTATCATGTTTACTTTTCGCTTTGCATCTTGAGCTTGACGCTCATTGTTACCACTGCTATTGCTGTAATTATTCTTATTACTATAACTACTGCCACTTGGTTTGCTACTGTTACTGAACTCACTACCCTTTTTTCTTCTTGTGTTGAGTATCTGTATTATCTTTTCCTTTAAAAAGGACTTCCAGCCTGTGCCAAGTAATAATTTATAGAGAAAATGCGGAGTAAGAAACGCCACTAATATTCGAATAGAAATTCCGTAACCGAGATCTTCCCTATTTTCATAATACCACTTGCAATATTGAAACAAACGGTAAAACGCATTTTTGAAAGAGCAAAATTCTACAGCATACCAAAAACCATTGCTGAGAAACATGAGCACAATGCTGAATGTGTAAAGATACATTGTGAAGAGAAACAGTTTCACAATTATATCTTTTAGACTACCTAATATATAATTCAATAATCTTAATTTATAGAAAAGTGATATCATTTCACACCCACTTCAATATGGCTGGGGTGGAAGGATTCGAACCTTCGCGTGGCGGTATCAAAAACCGCTGCCTTACCACTTGGCTACACCCCAATACTACTTACATCAATAACACTATTAGCCCAATTAGTAAAAGATTTATTTGCTTTTTCTATGGGCATCACAGCAATAGCTGGCTGATCATAAGAATGCATTGCTTCGATTTTTTCTACAATTTTATCAACTTGATCATTCCTGCTCTTCATAATTGCCACTACTTCACAACCACTGTTAATTTCACCCTTCCATAAATACAGAGAATTTACTTCAGTTACACATACAATTAACTTCTCGTTTAACAATTCTTCAGAAATAGTTTTAGCCTCATTTAAATTTGAAAAAGTTGAAAACTAAATTATTCATTAGAATCTATATAAACGCATTGCTACTATACTCCACTCAGGTTTATTCATCAAGAGAAAATAACGCCAGCGCGTACTGTATGAACATTTGTTTGCAAAGGTAGTATGTTAAGTGTTATAGCTAGTTTGCCTCAAACGTAAAGGTGTCATCCCAGTGCCCCTGTGATGTCATTCCAGTGCTTGACACTGGAATCCAGTTTTCCATATAATCTCATCGAAAACGTTGTAACCACTTTCTATGCTAGTTTGCTTGTAAACAAGCAAACTTTCCTGGATCCCAGTGTCAGCTACTCGGATGACACCTTTCCTAGCAGAGAAATCACAATGTTCATACGGTTGTACGCATACCGCTGGGATCTAGGATTTTTCTATAGTTTAAAAACAAAAAAGGATGTTACTCATTGAGTAACATCCTTTTGGAGAAGGTGGATAGCTTTGTTTAGTTCGTTTTCACAGCTGTTTGTGCAGCTTGCTGTTGAACGTCAGTGTCAACAGCTACTTTCGTAGAAGGCTGTCCCACCAGTTTGTCCAGATGACCTGTCTTTCTTAAGTCAGCTTGGGTTTTTGCCTTGCCATTTTCAGTAAACATTGTATGTGTTGGAGAAGAAGTTGGTGAATTGAATCCACTATCAGAACCATTACGATTACTAAAAGAATTGTGTAATGTAGATTCAGTTTTAGCACTTAAACTAAATTCTTTTAAGTCTTTCTCCATTGCTGCCCCAACTTCATCTTTACTGAAAGATTGGAACAATCTTTCTAATGAGCTTGTTGGTGTAGAAGGACCAGATGAACCTCTTGCACTATCAAAAGAATTACTGCGAGTTAGAGTTCCTTTATTCGAATTACCAAGATATTGGTTTACTTTAGGATCACTGAGAACATCTTCACTGAAAGAACTTTGTCCATTTAAGTTAGTCAATGAGGCGCTTCTAGTTGGTACTTCTGGAGTTTCTACCCTAGTAAGGTTGCTAGTACTATTACGTCGTGCAACTCCTGGTCTTCCTCCTATTGTTGCAGTTTTATTAGTATTCTCAATTGGAGTAGGAGTATCAACGTAAAAAGTGCTATTTCCTATTTTTCTAGGCAACGTGTCTGATTCAGAAAGAACTTGATATTTAACTTCAGAAGTTTTTTCTGACTTTTTGCCACTTTTGAAAGGTGATGAAACCTTATCCCAAAGTGAAGTAGCTGTTTTCACTTCTTTATGGTTTGCAGGATTTAACAATTCCGCTTCACTGCTAATGGTACTGTCAGTACTTACAGAATTTAGAAAACTCATTGAACTGCTTCTTGATGAGCTGTTTTCAAAAGATTGCATTGAACCTTTTCTGATACCATACTTTCCTGCTACTTCATTAAGGTTCTCTATAGAGTTAGAAAGTTTATGCTCTGTTTTGCATTTTTTAATAATCTCCTTAATTTCATTATGATGTTCAGAGAAAATTTCATAAAGACTATTATTATCCTTAGACAACAAATTTTGCAACTTCTTAGCGTCTAATTTATTGACAAAATCTACTTGCTGTCTCAACCGGTTGATCAACTGGTCCTTTTTGGCACTTTGTTGACCATCAACAGAATAAGCTTTCTCTAATATTTTTTCTCCCAGCTTAGAAAATATTTCCTTAGTTAAAGCAGCGTTATTTACGGCTTTGTCTTCAAGAACTTCCTTAATAAACATCTCCTTTACACTATTGAAATTCCTTATTTTTTCTTCTGTTTTCAAAACAACAGTTTGACCTTCGTTACCTATTGAATATGGGATGCCGTCTAAACTAGACATACTTTTACTTAAATTACTTAAACTGCGCCCCATTTTTCCTAACGTAGCACCAGTTCCCTCTCTTGTTGCTCGTCCCACAGAACTTATAGCTCCTTTTACTGAATAATAACCTTCTCTTGCTTTTTCTGCAGTATATACTGACGCGTCCTTAACTTTCCCAGCAGTATATTTCGCCCCATCAACTGTTTTTTCTGCTGACCACTTGAGCCCTTTATATCCAGATTGAACTGCTTTTACAGCAACTTTTACAGCGAAATATAAAGCAAGACCAACTATAGCACCTGGTATAGCAAGTGTTGCACCAACTGCCAAAAGTGGTAGTACTGCCGTAAATAATCCACTTGCTGCACTTACTACAAGAATCTTATCTCCTTGTTTCATCTTAGAGAATTCTGTATCCCCTTTTAACAGGTCAGTAATTCTTTCTTTTAGCTTCTTGGGATCCTTAGCAGCCTCTAAATTTAATGAATCTTGCGTCGTTTTATTCAAACCAAGATCATTTCCTTGTTCAGTTACAACAGAATTTTTTTCATTAGGTGACATTTTAAACCTCACTATTAATTAAATATATTATAATTGTATTCCTTGATTCTTAAGTTAGTGTTAAATTGATTGCCAGTATTTATTTGTCTTCAAATAATTTCGCTTGACGTGTTTTTTGATAGTGTGGAAAATTAGGTCAAGAAGCTGCAGCATTTATGAGGTATAGAAAAAGAACACTCATCTTTTTGGCTGTTATAACTTTAATAATAATGGTTTTATTATTCAGCTATCATTTCCATTTTCACGAAGACGTAGTGCACTTAAAGAGTGACAATAAAGAATTCAAAAAAAAGCCAGAAAATTCCATAGAATCGACCATATTACATAGGGAAAAGGAAGTGTATGATCATGTCCTTCGCTCTGATAATTAATTTGTAAATAAAATAGTTTTGCATTTTCTTATAAGATGAGTAATATTAGCGTATTAATTATAGAATCAATCATTATGTTTGATGAGAATAATCCTTGGAATTTGGGAAAGAAACCGGTAGGGAACAAAACTCCTAATAATGAAGATATTTTAAGTAAAGCTGTATCTGATATAGGGTTCTTTCTTAATGGATTAACCAAAAACAGGGGCAAAAAACCTTATTTCATCATTTTCATTATTTTGCTACTCTATGCTTGTACAGGCTTTTACATTGTTCACCCAAGTGAAGAAGGCATAGAACTTACCTTTGGTAAATACTCTAACACAGAAATGTCCGGTTTGCGTTATCACTTCCCCTACCCTATTGGCAAGGTTTTTAAAGTGAACGTTAAGGAAGTAAATCGTGAAGAAATTGGGGTAAGTAGTTCTTATGGGCGAGATACAGATCGCGGTGAAGGCGTGATGCTAACTGGAGATGAAAATATAGTCAACGTTAACTTCGAGGTTCAATGGCGCGTTAGAGATGCTAAGGACTATTTATTCAAAGTGCGGGATTACAAACCCGGTTTCAGTGTTAAAAATGCTGCTGAAAGTGCCATGAGAGAAATAATAGGTAAAAATACGATCTCTTTTGCACTTGGTCAAGGCAGACCAGAAATTTCTAGAGATACTAGAATTCTATTGCAGCAGATTCTTGATGGATACCAAATGGGTATAGAGATTTTATCTGTTCAAATGAAAAAAATTGATCCACCAGAAAAAGTAATCAGTTCGTTTAGAGATGTACAAAGTGCTCGTGCAGACAAAGAGCGTACTATAAACGAAGCATATGCTTATAATAATGATATTATACCTCGAGCAAAGGGTGAAGCGATAAAGATAAAATTAGATGCACAAGCATATGAAAATGAAGTAATAAATGAAGCAAAAGGTAATGCAAATCGCTTTTTATCTCTTTATGAGGAATATAGACAGAATCCTTCTCTCGTTAAGAATCGTATTTATCTTGAAACTATGGAAAATATTTTCAGTAAGGTAGACAAAGTTGTTGTAACTGATGATCTGAAAGGTATGTTTTCTTATTTACCTCTTACAAATTTAGGAAAATAACCATGAGTAGTAATATTAAAATTGTTTTTGTTTCTGTATTTGTTGTTTTATTGATTGTTTTATCTAATTCAATATTTGTTGTGCAAGAAACAAAGCAAGCAATAGTTATACAACTGGGTAAAGTTGTAAGGGATGTTAGGGAAAGTGGCTTATATTTTAAGTTGCCATTCATAAATAGTGTAGAGTTTCTTGATAAAAGAGTTTTAGATTTAAGTCCTGATAAGATCCCAAGGGAAGTGATAACAGCGGATCAAAAACGTATTATAGTAGATGCGTATGCAAAATATAAAATAACAAATCCTGTTACTTTTTACCAGGCTGTGAGGAATGAATCAGGTCTGGTTAGAAGATTATATCCGGTTATAGAAGCACACATAAGAGAAAATATAGGCAGATTTTCGTTGATTAGCTTGTTGAATGAAAAAAGATCAGAGGTTATGCAATTGATTCAGCGTGGAGTTTATTCTGAAGCTGAAAAATTTGGCATAGAAATAATAGATGTAAGAATTAAGAGAGCAGATTTACCAGAAGAAAATAGTTCTGCAATATTTCGCCGTATGCAAACTGAAAGGGAAAAAGAAGCAAAAGAAATTAGAGCAGAAGGAGAGCAAGCTGGGCAGGAAGTTAGATCAAAAGCTGATAAATTAAAAAGGGAAATTATCTCCAGTGCAGTAAAAGAATCGTACGAAATAAGGGGCCGTGGTTATGCTGAAGCAACTAGAATTTATAATGAGGCATTTAAAGTTGATGAAGAGTTCTTTAACTTTTATCGCTCTATGAGCGCTTACAGTAAATCATTTGCCGAAAATAATACTAAATTTGTACTTTCACCAAACAATAACTTTTTAGATATTTTAAATAAAGGATGGAAATAATTTATGAAAAGTAAGGCATTTATTTTATCTATATTTGCATATTTTCTAATTGCGTTTTCTTCGTATGCTAATATGTTTGATTGGAATGCAAAAAAGGTCGTTGATGCTAGCACTACTGCATGCAACTGTAATCAAGGACTTGCCGATTTAGTGGAAGAACTCATTCCTGCGGTTGTAAATATTTCAAGCGAACAAATCATCAAACAAGAAAATAACAGCAGAACTAGAGTTCCATCTATGCCAGGAAATAATTTTTTTGACGATTTTAGAGAGTTTTTTGAGCATTTTGATCAGTTTTTTATGGATAGGGGCCCTAGTGTTAACAAAGAGGTGGTGTTGCTTGGTTCTGGGTTTATTATAGATAAAGGTGGAACTATAGTAACCAATTATCACGTTATTAAAAACGCCAAAGATATCACAGTTACTATGAACGATAATACTTATTTCAAAGCAGAAGTTTTAGGCTATGATGCAAGAACTGATCTTGCTGTGCTTAAGATTAATTCTGATAAAGATCTTTCTTCTGTTGCATTTGGTGATTCTGATAAAGCAAGGGTTGGTGATACGGTTATGGCAATAGGTAACCCATTTGGTTTGGGTGGCTCTGTAAGCACAGGAATTATATCTGCAAGGTCCAGGGACATTAGTATTGGCACTATGAATGAATTTATTCAAACTGATGCTGCAATTAATAGGGGTAACTCTGGAGGACCGTTATTTGATTTAAATGGAAAAGTTATAGGTATTAATACTGCTATCTATTCTCCATCTGAGTCTGGCGGCAACGTGGGTATAGGTTTTGCCATACCATCTAATTTAGCTATGTCAATTATTGACACATTAAAAAGTGGCAAAAAAATAAAACATGGTTGGCTTGGTGTGCAAGTTCAGCTTATAACGAAAGAATTTGCTGAGTCCTTGGGTTTAAAAGATATAAAAGGCGCATTGGTTGCAAGTATAGTAAAGGATAGTCCTGCAGAAAAAGGTGGGATTAAAGTAGGTGATATATTATTAGAATTTGACGGTAAAAAAATCGATAGAATGACACAATTACCTCAAATGGTTTCAAGAGCTGGACCTGAGAAAAAAGTGCAAGTTAAGTTACTTAGAAAGAGCAAAGAGGTTAATATTAAAGTTGTGATCGGGGAATCTACAAATGATGGCCAAGATAACAATCAAGAAGAAAATAAATCAACATCTGATTATGTAACCGGTTTAACTGTTTCAAATCTGCCAAAAGAATCAAAAGAAAGTAATCCTACAAAAGGTGTGATAGTTACCAATGTAGATAGTAACAGTAATGCCACGTTGCGTGGTATTAAAAAAGGAGACATTATTATCCAATTAGATGGAACCGATATAGAAAATACTAATGATTTTCAAAAACAAGTTGATTCAGCAGTAAAGAAAAACGGTAAAGATTCAATAATGTTGCTCATTTACCGCAATGGAAATCAATTCTTTACTTCGATAAAGTTGAAGAAGTAATTTTATTCACTAAATTTACAAAACAGTAGTGTTGTAAGCTCGCTACTGTAACACTTCAATCTTATAAAATAAATAAAAATCTACACTAGATTTCTTGCATAACCATATAAAAAATCAAAGGATGTCATTCCAGTGTCAGCTACTTGCATGACGCCGTCATAAAGGAACCAGTGTCGGCCACTTGGATAACACCATAGGGGTTACTTGGGTGATACTATAGGAGGTCTAACATGAACTTTCTAAAATTCATTGAACTGTGCTTTCAAACAGTAGTGCCGGGATGTGAGTATAATGATTATCAGTACATAAAAGTCATAGCAGACAGGCTGGAAGCAGCGAATGCTGGCGAAGTAAGGCGCATAATATTCAATATGCCTCCGCGTTCAATGAAGTCCATATGTATGGGTGTTGCGTGGCCCGCATGGATACTGGGCAACTGCAAGAATAATAGTTGCAAGTTATTCTAAGTTGCTTAGTGAAAAACATTCGCTTGATACCAGGTGCATAATGCAATCTGATTGGTATAAAGAACTATTTCCAGAGGTAGAACTATCCAAAGACCAGAACACTAAATATAAATTCCAAACAGTGCAGAGAGGATTTAGAATCGCAACATCAGTTGGAGGAACATTAACCGGTGAAGGTGGTGACTTTATTATTGTGGATGATCCGCTTAACCCTGCTCAAGCTTTGAGTGAAACATTTAGAAAACGTGCCACAAACTGGTTCGATCAGACTTTAGTAACGAGACTCAACGATAGAAAAAAAGGAGTAATTGTGCTTGTGATGCATAGGCTCCACCTGGAAGACTTAACTGGGCACCTCTTATCTAAGCCAAAAAACATATGGCATCACATTTGTTTGCCAATGATTTCTGAAAATAAGGAGGTTATTTATTCAATTAATAACCATACTGGTGTCATTCCAACCCCCCCTCCTGTCATCCCAGTGCCCAGACACTTGTATCTGGGATCTCGTTCCTTAACTTTATAGTGTAAATTATTTCAAATTGTGTCTAGCTGCAAGTATAATAATTTCCATTTATAGATAAAGTATGTTGCAAATGTTATGCCAAAGAGTATAATAAAATCTATATCAAATACTTTACAAGAAAAAGTGGTGATAGAGGCAAAAGCAAATATTAATAAGGATAATTTAAGAAAAGCGCATGCTAGAGTTTGAAAAAACAGCAAGAATAAAAAATATTATTGAAAGGTTAAATGGCGTATGATATAATATAGTGTAAAGATATAAATAATTTTATTGACATCTTTACATTAATAGTTCTTAAATATTTAGTACTGTAGAATTAAATTATTAAGTTTTATGAAGGAAGTAAAAATGGTGGAAAGCTTTTCAGGTAACAACAAAGGCAGTAATTTTATTGAGGAAGCAAAAATAATGGAAAATTTTTCAGATAATAACGGAAACGGTAGCTCGATCTTCCAAGGAAAACTCAGGGAGCAAGATTTCTCTGCAGAGCAGAAGTTAAATGAACTAAAAGCAGCCATAGAGGAGCTCACCAGACAAGATTTGCTCAGAAGGCTCGAGTGTGAGCGTCAGGCTTCTAGTTGTATCGATGAAATATCATCTCAAGCAGAGCTACATATCGGAGAAGGTGATGATGAGGATTACTTCACTGGTGAAAAAGGAAGAGTACTCGGAGATTTCTGGAATTTCTTTGAATCTCTCTTTACCCTTTTTGAAGTAGATGTAGATGATCCGAAAATCTACCAAATGCTCAAGGAGAAGAAAGAAAAAAACCTGATTGCTGCGATAATGAAGTTTTTGCGTGATAAGCTTAAGGAGTTAATCAAGAAGATTTTTGCACGCGATTTAAGTTTCAATCAGAGGTTGGACAAAGAGATAAAAGAATTGCAGGAGAAATTAGGCAGTGGTGAGTTATCAGAAGAAGAGTTTACAAGGGCGTTAGAAAGATTAACTGCATTGCAAGATCTGAAACTCAGGTTACAAATGGCCGTTGTCGGATGGATTGTTACAATGTTCGCAGAGATGTTTGGAGTTGAGTTGGCGGCTGCGGTAGCGGCATCTACAGAAAAAGAAGATAAAAAAGCAGAAAAAACATCATTAAAGGAAGAAAATAAAGAAGTTTGCGAAAACGTAGAAATGAAAGTGGATGAAAGAGAAAAACCTAAAGTGCCAGTTTTCCTTTTTGACGTTTCACCAGGATTTGTAAGGCCAGTCCCTCTGAGCAAACCAGAACTTGATCTTTTACCAAAGCCTATAATGCCTTCTATATTTAAGGAGGTTATAAACAATGAGAACCGCGAGGTAAAAGAAACAAAACCAAAAGTGGAAGAAGAGAAAAAAGCGAAGCAGGAGGAACCGAAGAAAACTGAACCTGCACTTAAACAGAAAGCTCCAAAGAAGGAGCCAGTAATTTTTAGAGATACAGGGCAGTCTAGTGAAAGAGGCCAATGGGAAAATGATGCCAGCAGACAAGAGATACCAAAAATAGGGTCAGTTGGTGAGCAAAATATGAGAAATAGCGGTAATATTGGCAAAGAAACAATTGATATAGATAAAATTTGCGGTGAATTATTTGCTGGACAGGATCAAATTTCACCAGAATCAGAACTTAATTCTATAAATGTTCAACCTAAAGGAGGTTATAAAGGGAAATGAAAAAAAAATTTATAAAAATGCAAAAAAGTTCTTGCACTTATGATTTATTTATAATATATAGATTACATAATATTTTTATTAATGGAGGGTATTATGGATAAAAAACAACAAGCAAGCTCTAGTTCACAAGGGGATCCTCGTTTTAAGGTAGGCTCTGGTGGGTATGATTCTGCTGCTTGGATGGCAGCTAATCGTGGAACAGGGGGTGGAGGACCGGACATGCATAAAGATCCTAGTAAGTTTGATAGGTGTTATAACTATCCTTATACAGGGATGAGTGATGCTAAAGTTGAGAGTGCTCAAGGTAGTAATAAAAAAAAGTAATATTTGAATAGGGGGGAGTTATGACTAGTTTAGATTTTGTTAAGGAGCTGGTTAATGCATTTAACGTTAGTAATTACGGCTCTAAAGTCAACACTAATTTTGTTGTCGAAGGCGATAATATCGTCGTTAAGTTTAACTGTGGTCGGCGCTCTGCAAAGAGGTACTTATCACAGATGGCAAGAGACTTAGTAAGAGAATATTATTCTGATGAGTCTGTAGCGCGTTACGCTTTTGATCTTGGATCTTTTCCATTTCACTTTGATAAGGAATGGTTAAAGTATGATGGGAAAACAAGAATAACTAAGCTTACAGTTCCTATAGACTCTGGAGTAATCTTTAATCTCAAGGTGCACTTTGCTGAGGAATTCAAACTGGACGTGAAAAACCAAGTGATTAAAGCAATTGATGAAAAACATCATCTTGGTAAAAAACACATTGAAGAGATTTTAAACGCAAGTATAGGGCAGGTAGAAATAGATTCGTTCTCTGGTTATATAAAATGTCTTTTGTTTAATAGTCCAAATCTGCAAACGTATTTTATAGGAGCACTTCAAGAACAAATAAAGAAGCATGGTTATAACTACTCAGGTTTCTATGATATTGATGACAATAAAGTATATTTTAAAGACGTTGAAAATATTGGTTTTGTAAGAAGTGTAACAGAGACTTCTAAAAAGAAGACAGCGTATAATTTTAATCTTCAAGGAGTTGGTAATTTGAAAGTGAAGGCTGAGCGCTACAAGGGTGCTATGGGCGAGCTAATCTTTCGCTTAGCTGGGGTATCAATTTGTGGGTACTATCGTGATAATTTTATTAGCGAAGACAGGATAAGTAATGGAGATCACTTTGCTTTTATACCTATGGTCAAGGAAGGTAATAGTTTAAGGTACCTAAATTATATGGAGGCAAATAAGATTAATGCTAAATTTTCTCATGATCTTTTCACTAATGTTAGAGGTCAAACTAAAGATACAGAATCAAATGAATTTGATGAGGTATATGCTTTGTCCGATAGACAGATTGCTCTTTTAATTCCTGTAATTATAGAAAACTCTGTAATCAATAAAGATGGTCAAATAGAGATTGATCCTGGGCTTCCTCGAACGCTATTAGCTGAAGCATCACCGACACAGGAGTTTCCCACGCAGAGTCAGGGTGTAGTAAAGGATTCTTCCAGGCAAGGATCAGAAAGAGAGGAAGGAAAAGGGGGGCTGTTTCAGTTGGTGCCGGGGAAAATAGATTCAAGTCAATCCACTGGTGATCAATCACAGCTATCTTTATCGATTCCTTCTCCTACAGCATGGAATGATTCAACATTCTTAAATCTTGAGGGTTCTAATGAGGAACCTGAAAAACAGCAAGTTACTGATGAAAGTGATCGAAAAAGTAGTGATGAGTGTTCTGAAGCAAAGTCACAAGATAGTAAATCTCCGAAGAAACATGGGGGTGGTGTTCAAAAAATGAAAAAATGGCTCTCTTCAACTTTTAGTAAGCAATATGACGTAAACCTTAAGCGACATGATGAAGGGCGTGGTACAACGCGCAGTACTCCTGAAACTCCTGTAACTAAAAAATCATCTGTGTCTAAGCTATTTTCTTCATTCCCAGCTAGAATAAGAGCAAGAAGTAATCCATCCTCAGCGGTGACTTCTCCTACGCATGAAGGTGGACCAGAGTGGCAACAACGTCTTAATCCTGATCAGAGAGAGGAACTACGCCCATTTCTTTCTCCTGAGCTGCGAAAGAAGCTAGACTCCAACTCTCTTTCCCCTGAGGATGAGCAGCTTAAACACTTGCTGTATACTCCTAGTGGGCAAGAGAAGATGAAAAAAAATTTCGAGAGTCAAGAATTACAGTTACGGCGACTTGCAGAAGCACAATTATCGTCACCTGATAACTCTAATAGAGATAGTGGTTTTTCTTCTATGGGATCGCCTGTTTCTCCTGTTGTACAACATAAGGGAAGTGCCCCTTTAAAGGTTACAGAGTGTAGTGTGCAACAGGTAAACTCACATTCTGTAGAGCGTACGTGAGAAGCTTTGGGGAAATAAATTTAGGTTTTTAGATATATCTTAACCATCTAAATGGTTTATTAGGGTTGGGGCCAAAGTCCCTGACCCTGAAAGCACTGGTGTTAGTTTTTCTTGTCCATTGCAGATATTGCATGGTACTAAATGTTTAAAAAGTATTAATATAAAGATATCAATAAAATTATTTACATTTTTAGTATCCGTTCAGCGGAGTGGCAGAATAAGGTAGACAAGGTGATCTAAAAAGATAATCATAGAGCAAAAGTGAAATAATATGGTAAACCTTTTAGAACTTTGCAAAAATTTACAGCAAAAAATAGAAAGGTTAGAAGCAAAAATAGAAAGATTGGAAAAAGAGAATGAAAGTTTAAAAGCAGAAAATAAGGCTTTAAAGATAGAAAATGCTGAGTTAAGAGAAAGACTCGGTTTAAGCTCAAAAAATTCATCAATACCAAGTTCCAAAGAGTTGTATAAAATAAAAAAGAATAAGCCGAAAAGCGAAAGGAATATTGGCGGTCAGGTTGGTCATAAAGGAAGTTTTCGCGCCAACATGGATGCAGATAAAGTAGTAAAGATAGAGTTGCCTAATACTTGCGAATGCGGAGGAGAAATTGCAATATGTGAAAAACCATATATTCATCAGAAAGTTGATCTTCCAGAAATCAAGCCTTATGTAGTGGAATATCAGTTAGAACATGGCCGTTGTCGGAGATGCGGAAAGAGAAGAAGTAGCAAGTTACCGGAAGGTGTTACGCCAGATACATTTGGTCCAAGGGTTAAGTCAATAATTGCAGCGTTCAGCGGATTCTACAAAAATTCAAAACGCGAAATAGCGAGTGTCGTAAATGATATCTTCAATTTGAACATAAGCGTCGGTAGCATATCAAATAGTGAACATAGAGTTGCTTCAAAATGCAAAAAAATGTATGAGCAGATCGAACAAGAGATAAGTAGGAGTAAAGTTCTACATATTGATGAAACGAGCCATTATAACAAAGGTAAACTCGCTTGGTGTTGGATGTTTGCAAGCAATACGGCAAGTTTTGTAAAATTTACAGAGTCAAGAGGAATGAAAGTTTTACAAAATAGTAAATTCTGCAATCGCAATAGCTTGGTAATAACTGACAGGTATGCAGCATACAATTATTTTGCCGATAAAAACAGGCAAATCTGTTGGGCACATTTATCAAGAGATTTTGAAAGATTAGCACATAGTTGGAATATTGAAGTTAAAGTTCTGGGTTGTTACTTGAGAAACGTGGCCACTGAATTATTTGCACTAAAAAAAGCTTTACTAAAAAGTGAGATAGATGTTTTGAGGTTTGTCAGACGTGCCAGAAAATTAAGAAAACGTACAAAGTATTACTTGAAGGAGATATCTCGTTTACCTGAAGCAATTGGAGCCTCTCGAGTTGCAAAAAATGTTCTGAGATCTGAAAGAATGATGTGGAAATTTTTAGATGACCCAGAAAATATTCCGCTGACAAATAACCACGCTGAACGGCAAATTCGGCATTATGTCGTTTATCGCAAAAACTCATATTTTACACAATCAAAGCGGGGAAATACATTCCTTGAGCGGATAATTTCATTATACTTAACTTGGAAACAAAGGGGTCTCAATCCTTTCCAAAATCTCCTATCTATTGTTTCTTAAACCACTCTCCTGAACGGATACCATATTTTACACAATCAAAGCGGGGAAATACATTCCTTGAGCGGATAATTTCATGTATCCGTTCAGCGGAGTGGCAGAATAAGGTAGACAAGGTGATCTAAAAAGATAATCATAGAGCAAAAGTGAAATAATATGGTAAACCTTTTAGAACTTTGCAAAAATTTACAGCAAAAAATAGAAAGGTTAGAAGCAAAAATAGAAAGATTGGAAAAAGAGAATGAAAGTTTAAAAGCAGAAAATAAGGCTTTAAAGATAGAAAATGCTGAGTTAAGAGAAAGACTCGGTTTAAGCTCAAAAAATTCATCAATACCAAGTTCCAAAGAGTTGTATAAAATAAAAAAGAATAAGCCGAAAAGCGAAAGGAATATTGGCGGTCAGGTTGGTCATAAAGGAAGTTTTCGCGCCAACATGGATGCAGATAAAGTAGTAAAGATAGAGTTGCCTAATACTTGCGAATGCGGAGGAGAAATTGCAATATGTGAAAAACCATATATTCATCAGAAAGTTGATCTTCCAGAAATCAAGCCTTATGTAGTGGAATATCAGTTAGAACATGGCCGTTGTCGGAGATGCGGAAAGAGAAGAAGTAGCAAGTTACCGGAAGGTGTTACGCCAGATACATTTGGTCCAAGGGTTAAGTCAATAATTGCAGCGTTCAGCGGATTCTACAAAAATTCAAAACGCGAAATAGCGAGTGTCGTAAATGATATCTTCAATTTGAACATAAGCGTCGGTAGCATATCAAATAGTGAACATAGAGTTGCTTCAAAATGCAAAAAAATGTATGAGCAGATCGAACAAGAGATAAGTAGGAGTAAAGTTCTACATATTGATGAAACGAGCCATTATAACAAAGGTAAACTCGCTTGGTGTTGGATGTTTGCAAGCAATACGGCAAGTTTTGTAAAATTTACAGAGTCAAGAGGAATGAAAGTTTTACAAAATAGTAAATTCTGCAATCGCAATAGCTTGGTAATAACTGACAGGTATGCAGCATACAATTATTTTGCCGATAAAAACAGGCAAATCTGTTGGGCACATTTATCAAGAGATTTTGAAAGATTAGCACATAGTTGGAATATTGAAGTTAAAGTTCTGGGTTGTTACTTGAGAAACGTGGCCACTGAATTATTTGCACTAAAAAAAGCTTTACTAAAAAGTGAGATAGATGTTTTGAGGTTTGTCAGACGTGCCAGAAAATTAAGAAAACGTACAAAGTATTACTTGAAGGAGATATCTCGTTTACCTGAAGCAATTGGAGCCTCTCGAGTTGCAAAAAATGTTCTGAGATCTGAAAGAATGATGTGGAAATTTTTAGATGACCCAGAAAATATTCCGCTGACAAATAACCACGCTGAACGGCAAATTCGGCATTATGTCGTTTATCGCAAAAACTCATATTTTACACAATCAAAGCGGGGAAATACATTCCTTGAGCGGATAATTTCATTATACTTAACTTGGAAACAAAGGGGTCTCAATCCTTTCCAAAATCTCCTATCTATTGTTTCTTAAACCACTCTCCTGAACGGATACAATTTCATTATACTTAACTTGGAAATAAAGGGGTCTCAATCCTTTCCAAAATCTCCTATCTATTGTTTCTTAAACCACTCTCCTGAACGGATACCATTTTTATACTATGCCCATAGCATCATATATTACTTAACCTTGCAATAATTTTTTTATTCTTGCTGCTTCTTCGAACTCTAAATTTTCAGCATGCTCTATCATTTGCTTTCTCAAATCATCCTTATTAGTATTTACTTTCGGTTCTGCTATTGCCCTCTCCTGTAAGGTGTTTGATATAGGTTTTATTATAGTCTTCGGGATAATATTGTGCAATATATTATGTTCTTCTTGTTTTTTTCTTCTTCTTTCGGTCTCTCTTAATGCACGGTCCAGAGAACCAGTGATTTTATCTGCATACAAAATTACTCTACCTTCAGCATTACGCGCAGCACGACCGATCGTTTGAATTAATGAAGTTTCCGATCGCAAAAATCCTTCTTTATCAGCATCCAAAATTGCAACCAACCCACACTCTGGAATATCAAGACCTTCCCTCAGCAAGTTAACACCTACTAAAACATCGATTTCTTTAGATCTCAATTTGTATATAATTTCTATTCTCTCCAGCGCAGCAATATCAGAATGCAAATAACTCACTTTCATATTCAATTCACTCATATATTCAGCTAAATTTTCAGCCATTTTTTTCGTCAATGTAGTGATTAAAACACAAAATCCCTTCCCTATTGTCACTTGTGCCTCATGAATTACATCATCAATTTGACTCTCTATTGGTTTCACAATGCAGATTGGGTCTGTAAGCCCTGTTGGACGGATAACTTGCTCTATAAATACATTATTGGTCTTTGCCAACTCATACTTTCCTGGAGTGGCTGAAATGTAAACAGTCTGCGGCCTAACTCCCTCCCACTCTTCAAATTTTAATGGACGATTATCAAAAGCGGAAGGGAGCCTGAAGCCACAGTCAATCAATTTCTTTTTACGCGCCTCATTACCGCTGTACATCGCACCAACCTGAGGAACGGTGACATGACTCTCATCAACAAATAAAATTACGTCTTTGGGTAAATATTCAAACAAAGTAGGCGGTGGATCCCCAGCTTCCATTCCATAGAGATAACGCGAATAATTTTCAATACCTTTACATATTCCTGTTGTTCTCATCATTTCGATATCAAAATTAGTGCGTTGCTCGAGGCGCTTTGCTTCAACAATCTTATTTTGCGAGTAGTAATAATCCAAGCGTTCATGCAGCTCTTTTTTGACTAGTTCAATTGCCTGCAACAAAGCCTCACGCGGGGTTATGTAATAGCTATTTGGAAAAATGGTGATTTTATTTACGCCTTTGGTAACATTGCCCGTTATAGCATCAACTTCAGAAATTTCTTCTATTTCATCGCCAAATAACGATAAACGCCAAGCTTTATTTTCATAATGGGAAGGAAATATATCAACAATATCGCCGCGCACTCTGAAATATCCTCTCTCAAACCTGGCATCAGAGCGCTTGTATTGAAGATCAGTTAAGTTGCTCAGGAAATCATTAATACGAATTTTATTTCCAACACTAAGCGGTATGATCATGCTGCGGTAGCTCTCAGGCGAACCAAGACCGTATATGCAGGAAACACTGGCAACTACGATCGTATCCCTGCGCTCCAAAAGGGAGCAGACGGTGGAATAACGCAGCATCTCAATTCTTTCGTTAATTGCAGAATCTTTTTCGATATAAGTATCAGTTTGTGGTAAATAGGCTTCAGGTTGATAATAATCATAATAAGAAATGAAGTATTCAACAGCATTATGGGGAAACAATCCTTTCATTTCCTCATAAAGCTGTGCTGCTAAAGTTTTATTGTGTGCCATAATTAATGCAGACCTGTTTGTCCTTGCAATAACATTTGCCATAGTAAAAGTTTTCCCAGAACCAGTAACTCCAAGCAAAACCTGATCTCTTTTATTGCTATTTAGCCCTGCAATTAAGCTATCGATTGCCTGTGGTTGATCCCCAGCCGGTTGAAAATGTGTAGCGATTTGAAATTCCATAGACTTTACTTACTATCTTTGATTCATTGTATAGTAAACACTATATTGCTTTTAAGATAAGTTGTATAGCTATCGTAAAGCCATAAAACATTAACCAACAATGTCATGCAAGTAGCTGACACTGGAATCTTGTTTCAATGTTAAACAAAATACCATAGAATTCAAGAAGACAATTCCTAAAAAATCCCTACATCCAAAAAAAGGCAAAATGCTGCTTGAATAAGCTAAATTTTTTTAGATGCAAAAACAATAAAACATAGTTGATACTAAAGTTATAGTACTCCTATGACAACGTTACAAAAATTAAGGAAATAGGATAGCTCTGATCAATTGGAATAGTATTTTCAGGTACCGGTGGTCAATATGACATTTTTAAAATAAAGATTTAGAACCTGTTTAAAATCTTCTCAATAGAAGAGAAATGAAGGAAAGAACGACCATTTGTAGGCTAGTGTTAAGTTTTCGCTCGCAATTTTTCCACAATCGTCTGCATTTTTCTAACCAAGCGAAAGATCGCTCTACAACCCATCTTTGTGGCAATACAGCAAAGGAATGTAATTCACTTCGTTTTATTACTTCTACAGTTGCTCCAATAATCGTTTTTATTTGAGTTGCAAAATTTTCTCCTGTATAACCTGCATCGACCAGTATATTTTTAACTTCCGAGAGGTTTTCTTTTGCGCTTTCAACCATTCTCACAGCACTGCTAACCCCAGTTGTAAATTAGAAAAAATAGAAAAGGTAAGGAAATAGGGTAAACTCCGAGGTATTTGATATTCATTCCTAAAATAGGAGGTTACCAATGAAAGAAAAAGTAACAGAAATCTTTTGTATAGTCGATGATTTTTGCAATACAGTCGATGAAAATTTTGCAGAAAAACTTCTACCAAGTGGCAAAAAACCAACCAGGACGCCAGAGATTACGCATTCAGAGATTTTTACCATAATATTGCTATATCAAGTGCGACAATTTTAAAATTTTCTATGTGCATTATTTGAAATGATTATACGAATCAGCGTTTCCAAAATTGCCATCCTATAGTAGGTTTATCAGGCTAAAATCGCGGGTTTTATGGTATTTAGCGCTCTTAATGCAATGGTTTTGCGAACAGTCAAAAGTGACAGGGATTTCGTACATAATCTATCGCTGTTTGCCATCCAAAAAGGACCTCGAGAAACAAAGTTTTCAAAGGGTTGGCAAAGATTGGAAAGACTACTTATGGGTGGTTTTTCGGTACATCTAGTAATCAATGAAACTGGCGAAATTCAAGGGGTTACGGTGATAAAAGGCAACGTTGATACCTGTGCCAAATTTAACTAAGAAATTGACTGGATTATTGTTTGGAGATAAAGGATATATCAAAAAAGATCTTTTTCACGAATTATTCGATAGAGGGTTAAAGCTTGTAACCAGTATAAAAAAGGGTATGAAAAACTCATTAATGGCGCTAAATGAGAAGATTTTGTTAAGAAAAAGATCGATTATTGAGACAGTTTTTGGCTCTCTGAAAAACAAATTTGAGATTGAGCATACTCGCCACAGATCACCGATAAATTTTTTGGTACACATTTTTTCTACGCTTGTTTCATATTCCATGCAGCCGCTGCATTTCTAAGCTTTACTTCGTTGGCTAATCCGCAACTGGGGTATATAGGGTTGACACCAAGGCAATATTCTTCTGGAAAAGTTGATCGGCATGGCAGCATATCAAAGATGGGACCAGCGGAATGTAGAAGTATGTTATATGAAGCTGTACAAACAATGCTTACAGTTACCAAGAGGACATTTAAATTAAAAAACTGGGGTTGCGAAGAAAAAAGGAATGAAAAAAGCAATTGTAGCAGTAGCAAGAAAATTAGCTGTAATTATGCATAGGATGTTGGTTGATAAAACAGAATTTTATTATCAATAAACATCAAAAGAGCATAGGACAATAATTTTATTGAAAATAAAGATAGCAATGCCGATGGAAGGGACAAGCAAGAACTTAGTTAGACTTCGTGGTAAACATGTTGCCGTCCACTTCCGCCTAACAAGTATAATGCGGCTTGACAAGTTTATTGTCATCTCAGACCGCGGAGAGAACCATATGCTACTTTTAACTTACGTGGAATTACCAAGGATTATGGAGAAGATATGCTGTTTTGATTTGTGTGAAAATTATTGTTGACTTATGTGCAATTAGAGAACCTAAGTCACTTTAGCTATATATAAAAGGTTTAAGTGGTTGTATTGATGTATCTTTGTATTAAAAAACACCCAATAAGCAGAGTTGTAAGTGGAATAAACCACAAAATGTAAGTGCTAGATTTTATAGGCGGTACGATTATAATTGAATTGCCGTAAGAATTTTTTAACTCTGAGATTATCTCTTCATCTGTGTATCCATCATTGATTTTTTTACGAATTGCTTCTCGCATATCATACGCGATCTGAGATCCAGATTCAGACAATGATTCGCCAGAACATATTGGACACCTTATTATTTCAAATAAACTGGTTGCTCGTTTTTCCATGCTTTTATCTCTGAGTTTATTATCCAGAGTAAAAGCGTTTACGCCTGAGTGAAATATCAATATGAAAAGTAAACTAACTACTGCTCTCATCCTTGGTTAATTGGGTTATTTTACCAAGTTGGTTCATAAAATCAGTAGTGGATAACTTTCCAATAAAGCTTGACCCTACATCATCATCGTACTTTATTGAAAATTGAATGCCATCATCAGTTGTTTTTTCTGATAAGGAAGACATTAATTTTTCAAACACATCTGAAGTTTTTGAGTCACCAATCATAAACGAGATTAATTCTTTATAATTTGATATAGCCACGTTGATTTTGTCTTTAAATGAAGACGTAACCAAATTATAATTTTGCACTCCACCATCTGCAGCAAGAGAAAAATTATTACTTTGAATTAAAAATTTCTCTATGTTGAAATTAACTCTGGAAGCTGAGATGTGGTTTACAAATTCGTAATCAAATTTAGTGTCGATACTAAGGTAATTTTCAGGACTTGCAGTATTTTTATACCGATAAGTATAAAAATCAAATCCTAGTTTAGTATTTCCACTTGGTTCTTTATCGAGATGAAATTGAATGTAATTACTTTTATCATTCACTTCAGTTATAACACTTTGCTGATTTTCTGAAACATCACATTTTAATCCATAATCTTCGTAACGAAGTGTATCTATATAGTCTATCACGGTACTATTTTTGTTGAATCGCAATGAAGATGGTAAATCGTTTAGTCTAACAACAAAGTGGCTGCTATCGTTTGTGTGGCATTTTATATTCTTTTTCTCATCATCATGAACAGCAATGTTGACTTCATTGCTTGGTATGTAGATATATACTGATTTATCAAACAATCTATTTTTTATCAATAAAGCATCAGATGAGATGGTTAATTGCTCATTGGAAAATTTTGGGTTTGTCACACGGAAAATTAGGTTAGAAGGAAATCCACTAAAATCATGTGAAATATCAAATTTTTCGTCGTTAATGTATAGTATTGTTTCAGCTAAAAGATTTTTTACCTTACATGCAGAAAAATACCAAAAACCACTATACGCTACAGGAATAAACAAAAGTAAAGAGATGATAATATAGATAAAAATCTTACGCATGATTCCCCTATTTATCTAATGATATGTTTCTTGTACCCCTTGGTATGGTTACACACAAGCCGTCGATATCTTTTGTGATTTTTATTTGGCATCCAAGCCTCGACGTCTCTGTTAAGCCGAAAGCTAGGTCTAACATATCATTTTCCTCATCAGATATAGGGTTATGTATTTCTACAGCATTATAAAACTTTGGATCAACAATTACATGGCATGTAGAGCAAGCAAGAGAACCTTCACATGCACCTTCAAGCAGATCTGGATCACTTCTGTGGGCTAAATTGAGCAGAGTTTCTCCCTCTGCAGCTTCATAGCTTTTCTTACTCCCATCAGGTAAAATAAAAGTAACAGATGGCATATTATTCCTATTAAAATCCTTACTAATTTCTTTATATCCTACAGGTAATAACTAATATTTGCAAACTCTTTACAATTCCAGTACCTATATTTCTTGTTATCCAAGTAGCTCTTTGTTGTCATCCGAGTAGCTGACACTGGTTCCTTTATGACGGCAGTGCCCTCTTCTTGTCATCCCAGTGCCCTGATTACTTGGATCCAGAAAAAAGAATGGTGTCATGCAAGTAGCCTCCTTCTCCTGTCATCCGAGTAGCTGACACTGGGATGACACCCCACTTAACCGTCATACTGCCGCGGTATCTCTTAGCCGCTAACAAGCAGCGGGATGACGATTGTCGTTTAGCCATAAATATTAAGAAATTTACCAAATGAAAAAAAGGCAAAAGAATCCCCGTGGTTGGCTAATTACTTACATTATACTTTCAAGTATGGCGTTTTTTTATTCTAAACGTTTAATAACCGCGATTCAGTTGCTTTTAAGCCGCAACTAATCTAAATTATAAACATTAAGAAATTTACTAAACAGAAAAAAAGGCAAAAGAAACCCTAGGGTAGCTAATTATTCACTATCCATTTTTTAAGTTGGCGTTTTTTAATGTTTTAAATGCTTTATAAGCGTATCTCAGCTTGTGTAGGTAAAAACCTAGAAATTTGATAAAGACATAAGGTGCACATAGTGCAAAAAATTAAACATGAGACGCCAGATACGTGAGTTTTTTTGTCATTTAATCTGTACAGAGAAGACAAATAAATAGCTTCAGTTTCATGATAAGGAGGCTGGCGGAGTTTGTCAAGGAAGTTTTTTGTTTCTATTGAATGACAGTTGTAACCTACGAAAGAAGTCTGTTGTAATTTGTACGATATCTTTATAAAATGGTTCGCATAAGTTATCTAGCAGTGCAACTAAACAAATACAAAAATCAAAACGTCGCGGTTTTTGGTCTTGGTAAAACTGGTTTATCCGCCATTAACGCTCTAACAAAGAGTGGTGCAAGAATATATGCATGGGATGATCATGAAGAGCAAATAGCAAATGCAAAAATGATGTATAAAAAATGTAATTTTATTCATCCCAAGGAATACAATTGGCATGAGATCAGTGCATTGGTTTTAAGCCCTGGAGTGCCAACAGAGCCACATTGGATAGTAAAACTTGCAAGGAGATTTGATTGCAAAATAAAATCAGACATTGAGCTATTTCTTGAAGCTAAAACTACGAACCAGAAGGTAATAGGCGTCACAGGAACAAATGGTAAATCAACCACTACATCACTAATAGGGCACATATTAAAATCTGCAGGGAAAAAAGTAGCTATTGGTGGAAATTTAGGCGTTCCTGTTTTGGATCTAGAAAGAGATGCAGAAATTTATGTAATCGAACTCTCCTCTTTTCAATTGGAGTTGATGAATGAAATTAACGTGGACATTTCAGCACTGCTCAATATTACACCAGATCACATAGATAGGCATGGAAGTATGGAGAACTACATAGCAACTAAATTAAAACTGATAAACGGTAGTGAGGTTGCCGTAATAGGATGTGACAATGAGATTACTGCTGATATATTCAACAAATTCACTGGAGACAAAATTCCAATCTCAGTAACATATTCCCCGATGTCATTCCAGCGCGTGACGCTGGAATCCAGAAAAGAAAAACCATTGCCAACTACTCAGATGACAGAGGGTGGTGCAAGAGATCTAATATCATTGGCAGGTAACAATTTGCTTGATTATAGTGAACAGATTACTGGTATAGATCGAAATTATCTGGATCCCAGTGTCAGCTACTTGGATGACAAAAGGGGCACTGGGATCCAGAAGATCTCGTTAAAACTAGAGAATCATAGCTTATCAGTAAGCGACGTGAAAATAAACCTAATATCCAACGCAGAAAACATAGCAGCCACATATGCCGTATGTAAGGTACTTGGAGTAGATAGCAACACTATTATCAATGGAATCAAGTCCTTTTCAGGACTGAGGCATAGGAATGAACTGCTTGGCAAAATAAGAAATGTGTTTTTCGTGAACGATAGCAAAGCAACTAATGCAAAATCGAGCGAAAAGGCGATCTTATCTTATGAAAACATAAATTGGATCGCTGGTGGAAGAAGCAAAAAAGGTGGAATAGAATCATTAAGCAAGCATTTTACAAGGGTTAGAAAAGCTTTTCTTATTGGAGAATCAACCGAAGCTTTTGCAAATGTTATGGAGAATAAAGTAGATTATGTTAAATGTTGCAATCTAGAAGATGCATTCAGATTGGCTTTTGAAGAGGCCTTAAATAGCGCAGAAGAAGTAACAATATTACTTTCTCCCGCGTGTGCTTCTTTTGATCAATGGAAAAATTTCGAGGAACGTGGTGAAGCATTTTGTAGAATGTTTGAAAATCTCAGGTACAATCACACATGCTGTTTAGTATGATGTTGCGTGGAACAAAAGTTAATAATAGATAAGCTAATTAGGGTTATTCCATTTGAAGGGATAAGCGATGAAACCCTATTAAAGGTGTGCACTGACCTTAATCTAGCTAATAGCTTTTGCAAATTTCAGAATGGAATATATAGCGCTTTGGAGCACATAGCAGAGGACTTAAATAGCTCAATGGAAGCTGAACTAAGGAATTCTAATTTAGAAGATATAAAAGTGCGAGAGCGAGTAAAGTTAGCTATTCAAATACGCCTTTCAAACTACGCTAAGCTACCGAATTATAGAGAACTTTTAAAAAATGTTTTATCATTCTCCGTATCACCAAAAAATACATATTTTTCTAGTAAACTTTTATATAGAACTATTAGCGCGATTTGGTATGGCATTTATGATCAATCAACAGATTTTAACTACTATACAAAAAGAGCAATATTAGCTGGAGTGTACTTAAGTACGATACTTTTTTTTATCAATGATTATTCAGAAGATTTTGCGGATACTTTATCGTTTCTTGATAACCGTATCAACAATGTCATGACATTTCAAAAATTCAAAACTCGCTTAAAAGGAATCATAGGAAATTTCTTATAAGCTATTGATTGTTGGTAGAAAAGTACTTGAGCACGATCCTGAAAAGGTTTGTGAAAATAAAAATATTCATGCTGATCATAAAGAACATTTAGTTTATCGTGAGGATAATAATGGTACAACAAAATACACCAGTTACGAAGAAAAAGAAAATAAATTTATTGAAGAAGCACATGAATATTTAATAGACTCTGAATTTAATAAAAATTTTGATCTAGGGCAGTACAGAATAAGTAATTTCTCCGGAAACTTGACGAAAATAGAACTGGAACTCATCAATGAAAAGTATATGCAAGTTCAAGTTAATAGAGAAAGAAAAATTATTCTCGCTATACCGTAGGTGCGTTCCAAGATTATACTGAAGTTTTTATTGCACTCAAAATCTTCGTTTTTCCTAATCTCTAGAATTATCAATGCATCATCACTTAACCAGCCTGAGTGAGCTAGTCCATTCAACGTTGATTCAACTAGATTGCTATTGTAAGGTGGGTCTATAAAAACTATGTCACATTTTGAAATAGGTTGTGGTAAGCAGTTAGCACTGCAGCAAATTAGCGTAACATTGTCCGTAATTCCAAAATCTTTTGCTGTTTTTTTAGGCAATTGCAAATTGTAATAATCTGAATCTACCATAAATGCATGTTTAGCGCCGCGAGAAAGCGCTTCAAATGAAAAAGAACCACTACCACAGAATAAATCAAGTACATTCAAGTTATAAATAGGTTTTCTTGAGGAAAGCATATTAAATATTGCTTCTCGGACAATACTCATAGTTGGCCGTGCAGCTAAATGCTTACCTGTAGTTATTTTTCTTCCGCGATATTTGCCTGCAATGATGCGTAGCATATTAAATAAGCTCCAAAATAATTAATTATTTATACTATATGATTAATGTCAATATGGCTTTAGCAGTTTAATAGAGAGAAGCTATCGAGTCGCTTGTAAGAAAAACACAAACACAAAACTCATCAGTTATCTTTTTCTGATTTGCCTGCTGCATTAATTGCTTGACCAATCTCATCTTGTAAATCATCATGATCATTTTTTTCATCATGATTTAGCCCTTCAATTCTGCTTTCTAACTCTAACTTAATTATAGTATTGATTTTATCTATATTATCAAGAAAGCCTCTACATTCTTCTTCACTATACTCTTCACCAGATGCTTTTTTTTCAATAAATAGGTTTTTAAATCCTGCTAGATCAGAATTCTGATCGGTATTTAGTACAACATTTCTCTCTATGAAGCTAAGATCTGACAGCAGTAAGCTAACCTCTAACAGATCTTCACTTTTCACGCTTTTAAGGTCTTCAAGACTTTCTAAAATACTAAACACCTTAATCCTTTCTTGTACAATCTCTTTGTCTTCCTTATCAAATTCAGACAATAAACCATGATTATCTACAAATTTCTCACTCAAAGCTTTATTCAATTTAGCAAAATTGACATCCTTGTCAAGTGATGTGTTATCCCGCAACAAGTCTACCCTTGCCCTACGCGCATTTAAAATGTCGTCGTAGTCATTTAACTTTATGTTGCCATCTTTGTCTTGCTGCAATTTATAATAATCAAGGCCTTTGAAATTTTTATTAGTCTTCATCTTCAATCCTCTTCTCATCTCCTTTTGCATCTGGTTTCCTCATTGGTTCCGGTAATTTCCTTTTACTGTCTTCTCGATTTCTTTTTTCCTCTCTTTCAGCACGTTTTTTTATAGCTTCCTGGGTATTCATTTCAAAAAGTGCCTTAACGTACTCTTCTGGATTTTTTGGTTCTTTAAATAAAGGCTTAAGATTATAAACTTCGTCTTTTCGATCTCTTTCTTCTTTTCTTCTAGCTCTTTCAGCACGTTTTTCTACAGCTTCTGGAGTGTTCATTTCAAAAAGTGGTGAGAGGTTGTAAACTTTATCTTGATTTCTTCTGCCTTCTCTTTCAGCACGTTTTTCCATACCTTCAAAAGCAGATCCAAAATCATCAATTTCATCTGAACCTTTTGGTTCCGTGCCTAAATTTCGTGTCACTTCATTTGATTGATCAGGCTTATCTTCTTCTGTTGGCTGATCATGCTGTAGTTGATTAGGCTTGTCTTCTTGTTCTGTGCTTAGTTCTCGTACTACCTTATCTGGCTGACCTCCCCCTCGTAGTCGAAGAGGGTCGCCTTCTTCTAGTGGCTGATCATGGTTATCTCTTACTAGTTCCGTGCCTAACTCTCGTTCTACTTTATTTGATTGATCAGGATTGTCTTTTTCTGGTTCTCTCTTACGGCCGATAGTGTAATCATGAAGCTTCTCTAAGAAATCTCGCCTATATTCTTTTGCTCTATAGAGTAGGTTATGATCATAGCCATGCTTTCCTATAGAGCCAAGACCATGCTCCCAAGTAAATTTCATAGCATCTTCTATTGTATAGCCCAAATGTGATCCTACGTATCCTTTATAATAATCTAAATATTTACCGATCCTTCTGTGTGTAATATCTTCCTTATCAACTCCAAATGCCCTGTAAATTTTTTCCTCGAGCTTATCAACATCATTTTCAGGCGATGTTGCAAACTTCGTTGCTTCAATAGTAGCACCTACAAACTTACGTGGCACATCAATAGCGTATTTCAGCACTCCTCCAACTCTTGGTATCCTACCCAGTAGATTAGCTGTACCTCCGGCTAATCTATCCGGTAAATGAGTAGCCCAATTACCTAAAGATTCTAGTTTTCCACCAATTGCGTCTTGCCAATAATGCTGTTTTAATCCTTCCATTATGCCAACCAAAGGCGATGCTTCATACATTCTAGATATATTGTAAACGCTGAATCCACCACCAGCTATACTTGAGCCCATTTGTTGTACGAACTCGCGTAAGGAGAACATTAAAAATGAAAGCAAGAATAACACAAAGATTTCCCCTGCATTGATTAAATAACCTCTCTGTATGTCTTGCACCCTTTGGTAATCGCTATTTTCTTGATAATTTTTGCAATCCTCACAATCTTTACATTTCTGACAGTATTCACTGTTGGGATCCTTATATAAATCATGAAGTTTCAGTATTCTACAACCTTGTTTTTCTATCGCACTCCGCACTAAAGATCTTATTTCATTAATTATTTCCCTATAACTATTGCATTTATTTATATCTTGACAGTAGCGTTTTATTATTTCACTAACATCACCTATCCTTTTCTCTATATTGTTGATCAGTAATATAATGTCAGCCCTCTCTGATGCATGAGATAAACTATTTGTTAAGCGCACTAGATCTTTTTCACTACAGCCATTACTAACTACCATATCACTTTCTGCAATATAGTGGTCTGCTGGATTATCTTTAGTTCCAGGCATTGGATTAAAGAAAGGATAATCTATATAACGAAACCCTTTTATATGTTCACCATTTTTATCTTTAGGGTAATCCGGTGGAAGCGGGATATATCCAGCGCCTCCAGTAAATTTTATTGTACCACCTTCTCTGCTTATCTTTTCTATACCTTCTATACTTTTATCTATGTTAAGAGAAGAAGCTTCTCCAAGAGTGTAAGGTACAAAAATTTGCCCTGGGGTCCAACCAAAGTACTGCTTATCAACGATACAAAAACCGCCAAACACCCATTTTGGAGCACATAACTTTACCTCGAACCATTTATTGTAGCATACAGTAAAACCTAGTTGTCTATAAAAGGTGTTCATTATAATAGCAGCCAGCAATGACAGCAGGGTAAATATCATAATCGACTGTAAACAAAAGCTTATACAGAATTTTATCCAACCTTCAAATAGACTTTTCAGCGGTGAAAATAAAATAGAGATCAGGAACAGTGGCATGATAGCTATAAGAAAAGCTATACCCATAAAGCCAGAGAGAAATATTATGTAAGCATACAAGCACAACAAGAAGTATAGCACAATCCCTATGAAAATTGCCGGTATCATAAGAAGGCTTGCCCACATTTGGTAATGTAAAAACGCTGCAAACTTTTTCCAAACAGAATAAGCAAAAAATTTATTGAACATGTCCTCCATGAAGCTAAACAACTTAGCTTCATCTTCTTGAGCAATACTTCCGGTGTTCATGTTGGGAGCAAAGTTAGTAATTACACTTATCAATTGTTCAAGACCTTTAACGAATAAAACAAGAAAATGATCATAGAAAAATCTAAAACTTCCAGGAGATATAAGCACTATTACTAGAGTGATTTTCATCATTCTGATGAGCATATCATGCTTAGTTTCTTGTATCATGCCAAAAAGATAAAGAAGCGATGAAATCATTACAAATAGAACAAGCAAGGAAAGAACAAAATTGTGAAAGCTCGTACTTTTTTCAGCTATATTTTCGAACATAGCTTGTGCAACTGCAGGATCATTGCTATTAAAATGTTCTTTGCAATTTTCGTTAATCAATAATACACATTTTAGATAGTTATAAATGTAATCAAAAAACCCAAAACTACTTGGCTGCTGCACTCCACTTAAGAACTCAAAAGAGTAGCCACCTACATTATCTAAGTAATATCTATCTAATATTTTTACATATATTTTCCATCCCTTTTTTAACTTCAACTCATTACAATTTCTGTCTTTTAATTTAGTGCTATCTCTGTCTAAAGTAAAAAGACCGCTCCCATTTTCTGCCACGGAGTTGTAACCTAGATGTACAGTAGGATATTGAGGATCGCGCATTAACTTTAGATTTTCGTTAGGATCATCTTTCCCCGTTTGAAACAAAAGATAAGCACCATGACCATTGGTAAACCAACATGGAGCACCACGTGATACTGTATTTGCGCTATCATCTTCATTAATGCACTTGCAATTTACAGTGCAACTTGTATCAGACTTACTTGAAAATTTTTGTATGCTAGGTTTATAATCATTACAAACTAAGTGAAAATTAGGTAAACTATTATCACTTTGTTTACCTTCAAATTTAGTTGCATATTTTAACTGCTCCAAGCTTTGTAAGGTATAACTGCCTTTTTTAGATTCCTTCTTGTTATTATTACTCCAAGATGTCCATGCACCATTTACTCGCACTATTAAGCTATCTCCATTGGTTTCTAATCCAGTATCTTTCCACTTCACCACTTGGTTATGGTGAAAACCAGAATTAATTTCACCAGTGTCAGGATCAATAACGCTTTCATCTTCACCTTCTGGAATAAAAGCATCATGATCGCTTGAAAAATGAGCGCTTACTGCAATAGGTTCAGGACCAAAATAGTCAGCAGATATGCACCTTGGAAAAGGCATATCGTTCTTACTACAACCTGTGATCAGCACATAAGCTGCAAGAAGTAATACCCTAAACCAACATTTGCCTAAACGTGATTGCATATCTAAACTTTTTCCAAATACAGAATAAATTTCTAAAACTTTACTTAAAATATCTTTTTAATTAGTTACTCCATAACATCATTCATATCTTACTCCTCTCCATTTTCTTCCTTGTTTTTAGCTTTAGCACTAGGATCACTTCTTATTGTTTCATCAGAATTTTTTTGCTGATCTGATTGTTTTAATGTTTTAGGTCTATCACTCGTTGTTTTATCAGAACTTCCTTTAGAATCTTCTTTTTTGTCTGGTTGCTTTGGTGTGTTAGGTAATTTAGCCTCAATTTTTCCCCGATCTTTACTCATTTTCTGCTTGATACTCTGTATCATACTTTGGGTCTTATCATCAAGGCCAACGGTTGACAGCATAGCTTGCGATGCGCTCTTAGCAACTGTACCAACACTGCCAGTAACTCCATAACCAGAGCTAAATAGTGTTTGTACCATAGTTTCCGATATAGAAACAAAAGCTTCCATTGCACCGGCAATAATGAGGTATATAAACGCCTGGATTAGGTCTATAGGTAATGCTGCAAAGTGTCCACCAGCCCTTTCTCCGGTACTGAGTGCAACATCAACGCTAGTGCCAGGACTGTATCCAAGAGGCAGTATTGATTTCATCAAGCACAGATCATACGATAAGAAATTTACGCTAATTAAACATTGATAGCATGCAGAAAAATTTGTGAGGTTATATAAAACTGAATACATCAACTGATTTAAAAGAGATAAAAATGAAAATAAAATGACTGGTTCTAATGAAACATGAGCCAACGTTTTTATCCAATTATCAAACAAGGGTTTAGTCTTTTGAAATAGAATAAATACGATAAATAAAGGTGTTAATGACAGTAAAAACGCCACTAGAACAGTAGATATTACATATTTAAACGTAGCGCTAATAATGCATTTTAAAAACGCATAAGTAGCGCAGAATATTACCCAAAATGCAATAAAGCCAAAAGGACCAGAGAGCATCAATGATAAAAACTTTAACCAAGTTTCTGCTGTGAATAATACTCCTGCTGTCAAGTCTAAGAATGCAAATTTTCTCTCCCCTTCTCCTACATAGCCAGAAAAACTATCAACTAAATAAGTGCTACCATCTATAAAAAGTCTGGATAAAGTTGTACCAAAAAGTTCCCAGCTTCTATCGCTAAAGGCAAAAGCTATAAATGCTATCTTGAACATTCTTACAATGAAATCAAATTTACTTAGCTGTATTGTTCCAAGCATATAGCCAACGACAGTAAATATAACGTATAGAGTAAGCAAAGCTCTTACCCCTTGAAGAAGACCTCTTGCATATCCTTTGTATGAATCTTTAACGCTGTCCCCAATTACTTCTTCTTTTATAAGTTTAAATACCCCGTTTACATTCGATGAAATAAAATCATTAATTTTTCTTTTAACAAATAAAGTTACTGTGTACTTATTATTTTCATAATATTTGCCATTTTTATCTGTAATGTCATCTCTCTCTACGTTGCTTACATTGATGCCGAAATATATCTTCTTAGATTCTTCGTTCTGAAAGTGTTCTCCGCTTATTACATCTAATATGGTGTACTCATCTTTTCCGTTTACTCTTTCTCTCACTCCTACCACTTTAAAATCATTAGTTCCCACACCATGCAAATCTTTAGGTGGCTCATCACCTAAATATACATATAATTTTTCGCCATTAATATATTCACATGATCTAGTCACTTTAACATGGTACCCTCCTCTATTATAGTAATAATGACCATAATCTGCGATAGCGAGCATCACACTACTACCGGGCGTTACCTCGTCATTTACTGGATAATCATTGTTCAATTCCAGAGAAAAATCCTCGAATTTATTGTTATCGCCAATTTGCGAACACATATTATCCCCTTTTGCACCCTCTTTCTTTGGAAGACATTGAATACCTTTAGCGGTATTTTTATCATCAGGATCACCAATTTTTGCAACAAGAGCCTCAGCCCAAGATTTATCATCTTCAGTAAAACTACCTGCTTTAACATTCCCTTCCATTTTTTCTAGATAAGAATACATATCACATTTATTTCCTTTATCGTACTTCTTATACCTTATAGAGGAGACACAGTTCCGTTCTCCTGCTTGACCTAAACCATAGTTCCATATACCCTTCTCAGTATAGCATATATTTTGATGGTAACAGTTAAGCTCATAGGAGGAGTACTTTTTTCTCTCATCAAGACTACAGTTTTTTCCATCACATAACTCGTTCAATCCTATTTTAGCGCGGCGTAAATCAAGTAGTGAACCATATACCCATGGTTCGTTGTCTTGAATATAACCTTTATTAAAATGCACCTTATTATCATATGGGGTATACCCATTGCCAACTAGCACTTTGCTTTCCTTTGCTTTTGTTTTATCAAGAGGTAAAAATTGTATTTTATTTTTTGTACCATCTTTACCATCACAAAAAAACTCTCCCCCCTGATGTACTTCACTCACTGTAGCTTTCTTATATACAGTTTCCTTACGATCATTTTCTACAGCTTTATAACAATTGTCATCAAAATTGATGCCTTTCCCTTCTGGATTGTCGTAATCAATTGTTATTTTTCTGGGAACTAAGCTGAAGCTTAACTTGTCACCAGGATTTACTTTAATTCCAGTGTCCACATAACGTCTATTGCTGCCAAATCCTTTGCCACCACATAGTTCGTTTTTACTTTCATTAACACCATAATTGTTAGGTACACTATTAATATCCGCAGCCTTACTATAATTTGGTTCTGAGCCATCAGCACAAAAGCTAGCTGGCACAAGTACTTTCCTTGGATTTTTGTCTTCTTTAAAAGGGCAAAAATTTACTGATCCATCGAGGGTGAATTTGATTTTCTCACCCTGACTAATTACCTGACCAGAATCAACCCAATGAATTTTATCGGCTTTACGAACTGGAACATCCACATTAACGCTGGTGTTTTTGCTCTGCAACCCAGGCTCGACACAATCCATATTACAACCAGTGATTGCAAGACACAGTATCAATAATAGTGATCTTTTACTTATCATTGCTGTCTTCCTGGTTGTGGTATCTGAGGCGTTGACCTTTGAGTCCCTTGTGGTATTTGAGGTCTTGACGTACCTGACTGTTGAGAGGCATCTCCTCTTTCTCTTCTTTGAACGCTTTGTTCATCTAACCCTACTGTTCCCATTAAGCTTTGTTGATACTGTCTTCCAGGTTCGCTTGCTACATAAGCACCAAACAACGAGTCAGATATTGCCGAAGAAGCTTCAACTAAAGCTTTCATAGCGTGTCCCAAAATAACAAAAGCCATCATAGCGGTAATATTAGGTGTATATTTGGAAGCATAACCATAAAAAATACAAGGGTTAAAAATCTTTAGGTTAATATTAAGTATACATGTAGAGCAGACCTCAAAATCAAATACTGAATACACAATATAATCCATAACCTGACTTATCAGTGATATAAAAATTAAAAGGACCACTGGATGAATTGCAAATCTTGCTAAATTTTTAACCCAGTTTTGAAACATCTGCCTAGTATACGCAAATAAAAGACAAATAATAAAAATAGGTGCTAAAGAAAGTAATAACGCAACTATTGCTATAGATGTAATAAAAGAAAATAAGGCATTAAAAATAGATAAGCTCACTGTGATTAAACCCCAAATCACCAAGCAAAAAGATACAATGCCCAAAGGGCCAGAAAATATAAGAGATACTATTAACAATACTGAATGCGATGACAAGAACCTATTGAGCGGCAAATCAAGAAACTCAAAAACATTTGAAGTAGTGCCTCTAAAATTTGCTATTTCTATTAGTTGTTTTGGAGTGTTAATAAATATAGAGAATGCGTTGTTATAAAAAAAGTCCCAGCTATTATCCTGCAATAGCTGAGCGATGATTCCTATCTTTACGCATATAATTAAAAACTCATATATAGAAATATGAGTTAATCCAAAAAAGTAATAAAGAGTATATAAGATTATATATAGTACTAATAGTGATATTATAGTAGATCTAATGGTATTTGTTCTGCTTGATTTTATAAAACTTTCGTAAAGAGACTTTACAGGACTAGTATCAGAGTGAATTGCGTTAGGGTCTTTATAATTAGAGCCGAAAAATGCAGTTTTCACTTTTTCATCAAAGAAATTATATATTGCACTAAAAGTTTTTGTAGGTGGCTCTTGAGTTGTTAGGTTAATGCTAAACTGACCTTCATTTTTGTAATCGCAGCCATGGTCTCTTATTCCGTAATATATGGTGCCTGTTTTGTCTTTTAATTTTCCTTTCAAGTTTTCCATGTCATGAACTTTGCTGATATCTACAGATATATCCGCTTGATTTTCACCAGGCTTATGCTCAGGGAATTTATCGGAAACACTTATATACAAGCTATTTTCCAGACTATGGTTCTTCGTTACTCTTATGTTGAACCCGCCTTTGTCATTTGTATTGTAGCAGCTCTTGTCATTTCTGCTACATAGACTAAAAGTTAAACTTGGTATTTGATGGTCATTCTCCATCTTATGATCACAACTAGTACATAAACCACCACCTGGAATGTGTTCAAGAGTTTCATTATCCATACCAACTTTTAGAAATGTAATGTCAGTTTTTACCTGTTTTCCCTTTAATACGTTACTAATAATTTCAGCAACAACAGATTCACCACTAGAATTTAAAGCATTGAATAGCTCAATTTCTATATTATTATATTCAATATACACGCAATCCTCGCCTCTACGACCAGAAGAAAATTTACATATACGTCTACAGAGTGAATTTAAAATGTGCGTATCTATCTTACTTGCACTGCTCTCTGAAAGCTTGCTGCAATCTATATTCTCTCCTTGTTTTATAGAGTTAATAATATTTTCAATTTCCTTTTTTCTTTCATCTTGATCTAACTTCGAAAACCAGTACTCTCTTCCACTCAACCATTGCGCATCGCCTATTATATATTTATTAGGACATATCCCATCCTTGCCACCTTGGCATTTCTCTTGATTTAAAACATGTGCAAAATGTTCCGTTTCTTGCTCGCTACACTTTTCGTCGATTTTCAAATACCTGATTTTTGTCTCACTCTCTTTATCTTTACACACTTTACTTCCAATCACACTAAAGCTTATCGTATCGCCTTTTTTAAGTGCAAATGGTAATGCAACGTCATTTCTCCCAGGCCCAATTGCAAAATCTGCATACTGCTTAGGACAAAAATTAACCTTACTAGGCACTATATCAATCTCTGTTACTCTTATTCTATCTGAGATATTAACACCAGAATCAACCCATTTCTGCTCTGTTGACACTATATCTAGTTTTTCACGCAAACCTGATAAATTTTCTGGCTTAATACAGTGATGTTCCCCGCAGCCTGACAGAAAAAAAAACGGTATTATCAGCAAAAATTTTAGCATAAATCCAACTCATTCAGTGCTTTTGTTAACACTCTCGGAGCTACTAGAACCAGAACCTCGAGATTTACTCTTGTCTCCACCACTCAACTTCTTAGCAGCAGCACCAGCAACTCCAGCAACACCCCCAGCAGCAGCTTTGGCAGCAGATAAAGCTTTGCCCACTATTTGTCCAGGTGTCTGACCTGAGCCAAGTGCTGCTCTATGGTTACCAGCAAGTTCAGCAGCCATGCCAGGAAGAATGTTTAAAAAGTGGTAAAAGAGGAATAATACTAAACACAATTTTAATAATTCTCCGATGAGAGAGCTGCCAAACTCCATGTATGTAAAGTCGAATAGACCAAGTATGCTGCTCTTTTTAAAGCTATAATTTTGCATCATACATGCAAGAGTAGTTTCATTTTTATCACATTCCCCATCTTTCAATTTAAACCACTGTTTTTTCTTACTATATGAGATTTCTGCTTGTTTCTTTTCATATGACTTGTCCGGTTGTTCATTTTTATATGACTCGTCCAGTTCAAAATTTAAATTTTTAAAATAGATTTTATCACATGCTATGAACATAAAGGACAAAAACGCAAAAAGGATAACCGGGTATAAGCTATAGGTAATCAACTCTTTCACCCAGCCTTCAAAATATCCTTTGGTGTGTTGGAATAAAACCATAGGAATGAACAAAGGTGATAAAATGATGATTACACTTAAAGCAACTAGAGATAAAATAAATACATAGCACAGCCACAAAATAACCATCATCATCAGAACGGCCATAAATATACAGACAAGAGCTACTAAAATTTGTCCACCAGCAAAAATAATACCGATTACCGAACCTGCAACTAATAAGACAGGAGCAGCACCAAGCAAGACTGCTAACGTTGCAACACCTCCAGTACCAATTTTGCCACCAATTCCATCTAAAGGGGCACCTGAATAAAATAAAATTCTACAATCAAGCCTATCCCAAGGTGCAAGATAACTGTAAGATACCCTCTTTCCTGCACGAGTATATTCATAATCTGTACCTGCTTTATAATTACATATGCCTTTACTTTCAGATGATGCTTTTAGCACTATCTCTGACAAACCATTTGAGAGACGAGTTAATTCTCCATAATAATGAGACATGGTACTGCCTGTTGTGAAGTAAATCACTAAAGCGAATTTTATGATCAACATATACATTTCTTGAGGCCTCTGAACTCCACCAGACATGGCTTTTATAGAGAACAGTATTAAAGCTAAAACTAAAACAGCAGTTACAGTGTTTTTCAGCCTTTTCTGTGCTACAGATATAAAACTCTCACCATTTGGTGCACCTTTACCTGCAACTAAATTATCTAACGATTCCTTAATGCATTGCACTATCATAGAAGTTACGGGAATAGGAGCTAATGATTTACTCCCTGCCTGGTTATAACAAGCTTCAGAAACATACGAGCTAAAACAGCCAGCATTATCATAACCTACAAAAATTTTCCCCCCTTGTCCGTTGAGTCTTTTTTCTTTAGATCTGATAATAGTTTTATAGTCATCATTATTACCAATAGGAACTTTTTCCTCTCCTGTACCATCTTTATTTTTGAATATCATCACAGATTTTTCACACATAGGAGCAAGTGGGTCAGGTGGCAATTCCGTGCACCCCATATCAACCCCTTGCGGCCAAGGAGTCATTTCGATACCAAGCATTTTCACACTTGCTAACTCCACACACAATCTGCCCATTTTTCTCACTGCTTTGAATGTAGCTCCATGTATGGGTTCGCTCTGTCCTGCTTTGAGAACTCTACATTCCAGACCACCATCAACCTTCGAGGACCATGACCCATCTACGTATCCAGTGTCTTTCTCCCTGACATCAAAGTCTATGTATCCAGGTTTTCCTCTGGAATTAAAGTCTACCTTATTAAAAAGATTACCAAAAGTTAAAGGGTTTCGATGACATACTTCTATATATTCACTGTATTGCACACCATTTTTTGGCCAGTAATAACTCTCTGTACTCTCCTGAACGTTAGAATTTAAGGCTTCTTTTTCTGCTCTTTTCCCGTCATAATCTTTTTTGTTCACGTCTTCCCGAGCTTTATTTTGCAAACAAGAAAAATATTCCTCTTCTGTTTGGTAATTTTCATTGGTGCAGCCACTATAACCTGTGTCTTCTAATTTAAAATTTTTGTATTTTCCATCATGATCACGTGCAACTGGGTGTTTAACAAAACTATGTTCACAAACAACAAGCCCTCCTATCGCTTTCCAGACTCCAACAATTGCAGCTATCATTCCAACAATAACAAGAGCGGTAAACAAACCAGCAGAAGAAACGATCAAAACAATGCCAGTAAATATTGCACCAACAGCAATCGCTATTCCAGCAAGTGCTGCAGCTGTTTTAAACGCTCCACAATCAGGATTAGAGGCACGACTAAAACTGCCAATGGAATTAAATCTGCTAACAAATTCTGTCTTGTCAGTACCACTTACTCCATCTGCAAGCACTGGATATGAGAGTAAAAAGTCTATATTTAGTAAAAATATCGCAATTAATAGCAATGACAGCTTAGTCTTAAACATTTTTTACCTTCTGATAAAATATAGGCAACCATACTTTTGGGTTGTCCCCAACTTCATTTAATATATCGTGTAACAATAGAACACTTTCTGCACGTCCGGATAATACGTTGATTATATCATCCAGGCCTTTTAAGTCTATTCTAGCTACTACAGCATTGACTCCTTGTTTCACCAAAAAGAATCTAGTACTCGGATCTGTGTGCTTAATTAATATATATTCACGTTCAGTTAACATAAAAACATCCCGATAGACACTAGTAGCTTTCAGATTTGGTAAAAAAATCTGTGTCGCTGTTTGTTGTACAAGCGTATCGCTAATAGTACTTTTACTTGCATCCTCAACACTCTGAGTAGCAAAAATCACAAAAGCATTTAGTTTTCTCAGTACCTTCAACCAGTCTTTTATCTTGGGTGCAAAAACTGGATTATCTATTAACGCCCATGCCTCATCAAGAACGATAATAGATGGAGTGCCATCAAGAGATATACTAATCCTATGAAATAAATAAATCAAGACCGGTCCAAGAGCAACAGGATCTTTGAGCAAGCTAGCCATCTCAAAACCAAATACTCTTGCTCGTGAAAAATCTAGCAAATCTTCTTTATTGTCAAATATTGCAGCATGAGAACCATTATCATGCCACATAGATATTGCCCCAGCTAGAGTATCAGGACCTGCAAGCCCTAAAAACGGTACGAGGTTTCTCAAGAATCTGTCTTCTTTTCTTAATTTAAAATTTCCTTCAATTGCATCATTAATTCGTGCAATATCTTCTGAAGTAAATTTATCATTATATACCGAAATTAAAGACTTTATCCACTCCATTAAAAATGTTCTATTATCAGAGGTATCATCAAGTTGTAAAGGATTAAAATTTGTTTTAGTTCTTGGTTCTATTACAGTATAGATACCACTAAGTGCTCTTAAGAAAATCTCTGCACCGCGATCTTTATCAAAAAAGAATATCCTTGGAGAAAACTTCATCGCTTGGGCACACAGGAAATTCATTAAAACAGTTTTACCAGCACCAGTTGGGCCAATTATCATAGTGTGTCCAACATCCCTTATATGAAAGTTGAAAAAAAATGGAGTACCAGATGTCGTGTCAAAAACTGTAACGGCATCTCCCCAGTGGTTATTGAATTTATTACCAGTAGGATAATTATGTTGAGATGCAAATCCAGCCAAATTAAGACTACTTATTGTAGCTTTTCTCACTATATAATCGAAATTACCAGGAATTTGCGCCCAAAATGCTGGTTCAAGGTTAACTCTCTCACGTATAGGGTAAACACCGCAATTAGAAAGCTCTGATTCTACCAACGACAGAGCGTTATCCAATGATTTAGGACTTTTTTCTATACATAAAATAGTCAGGTGATGTTGACCAAACGCAATCTTACCACTCATTGCGTCATCAAGCGCTTGAGAAATTTCTGCTATTTGAGAAATAGCTTTATCTGCAGACTGTATCATTCGATTTTGCTGTATCTGCATTTTTCCAATCGCCATTTGCCTGTTTATAAATTGAAAAGATTGCGTAATTATAAACTCGTAAGGAAGTTGTAAAAACGAATCAAGCATTCCTGCAGAAGTATGATTTCCATATTCTTTGATACTAATTATTCCAGCATATTTACTCTCATTATGAGTCACAACCTGTATCATCTTACGGCCAAAGAATAACCTATGTACTGGTAAGTACCTTGATATTTCAGTTCTTAGCGGAAAAAGCGTATTTGTAACGAAGCCACAATTTACGATTCTAGATAGAAACTCCATTATTTCGCAGAACAAACCATCTGGAGTTTCTTTTACTCCAAGAATTTTAGGCGAATAATTTCTAAGGCTTGTCACTACACGATTTGTCGTTTCCTCTAAATCTTCATACGTGGCACGTATATCACTTTCCCAAGCATGTTTTGAAGTTACATGTCCGAATTTTTTTAGTAGATGTGACAAAAATTCTACTCCTTTTGTGTCCGCTCTACGGATAATCGTAATGTATAGGTCATTAATAAATGATTGCCTTGTTGCGTGTTTTTCTCTCCATTTTAGATTTACGTGATTAGCGAAAAAATTCGGCAAACCTTGACTTGCAAATTCATCAGAAAAAATATTTTTCTTACGTCTGATAGTATGAAAATACAAACTAAATGCCGGAGATGAAATGCTTCTTAGCATCTGATTCCTGATGTTGTTCTGTATGACTAAATCCTCGTCATCGGCAGTTTCAAATGCAAAACCACTTAATTTTATAACCTTAACCAACCAATTTTCTTTTGTCATCAAGGTTGTGCTATTCCAATAGCAAGAATAAGGAATAAATTCAGCAGCGTGAACTTCCCTGTTCAGAGTAGATTTATTCTTTGATTGAATAGCCCTAAACCTCAGCATCACACAACGTTAAGCAATATCATAAGAATTGGCTCCATGGTAAAAACGATTTAAACATTTCGAGCACTTTCCCAATTTTACCATAAATAATTCAATAAACAACGGTTCTTTTGCAGAAGCTATATAACCAAGTCCATGTATACCTGGTAACATTAAGAGAATCACTCTTAAATCATTTGAATTAATGAAAATTAGCATGCAAATCAGGACGTTTAATATTGCAAACATATAACTCACACCAAAGAGCATTGCAGGTCTTGTAAGACCTTTAAATAATTGATCTGTTTGTATACTACCTGTGGACATATCTTTAACCTTCTAATAATAGCTCTAACACTAATACTATATCATTATATTAAAAAGCCATTGAAACTAGTAGCACTTTAAGTTAAGATACATTATTTAATCCCGATAATGACAAGTTGGCCATTTCAAGAAGCAGAAAAAATATTGCAAGAGTTTCCTAATAAAAAAGAAATAATATTTGAAACTGGTTATGGACCCTCTGGTTTACCCCACATAGGAACCTTTGGAGAGGTTTTCCGCACTACAGTTATTGTAAATGCATTAAAAAAAATAGCTCCTGGTATAAAAACCAAAATCATTGCAATTTCAGATGATATGGATGGTTTGCGAAAAATACCAGATAATGTGCCAAATCAAGAGATGCTAAGAGAGCACTTAAATAAACCATTGACTATGATACCTGATCCATTTGGCACTCATCAGAGTTATGGTCATCATATGAATTCATTGTTGTGTAAATTTCTTGATATGTTTGAATTTGAATACGAGTTCAGGAGTGCAACAGAGTGTTATAAATCTGGCGTTTACGATGAAAAACTTTTACTCTTACTGAAAAATTATGATAAAGTGATGGACGTAATGCTTCCATCATTTCGGGAAGAAAGACAGCAGACTTATAGTCCATTCTTGCCAATATGCCCAAAAACTTCTCAAGTTTTACAAGTTCCAGTAATTGAAACAAATACAGAGAAAGGAACAATCACATATGAAGACCCAAACGGGGGAAAAATAGAAGTTCCAGTGACAAAAGGAAAATGTAAACTGCAATGGAAACCTGATTGGGGAATGAGGTGGGCCGCATTTGGAGTAAATTACGAAGCTCACGGAAAAGATTTAACTCCATCTGCTGTGCTTTCAAGTCAAATATGTGAAATACTTGGAGAAAAGCCACCACTTCTGTTTTGCTACGAGCTTTTCCTTGATAAAGAAGGAAAGAAAATATCAAAATCAAAAGGAAATGGCATTTCAATTGAAGAGTGGCTAACTTACGCACCAACAGAGAGCTTAGCATTGTACATTTTTCAGAGTCCTAAAAAAGCTAAACGTTTATATTTTGATGTGATACCAAAATCAACTGATGAATATTTAGAATTTGTAAAGCGTTATCATGAGAACAAAGAAAAGGATATAAATAATCCTGCTTGGCACATTCACCAGGGCAATGTTCCCAGTATAGAAACTTCAGGCATAAATTTCTCACTACTTTTAAACCTAGCAGCAGCTTGTAATGCTGAAAACAAAGAGATCCTATGGGGTTTTATATCCTCTTATGCACCAAACGTTACACCAGAAAATAATAAAATGCTTGATAGACTTTCAGACTTTGCAGTAAAGTATTATCACGATTTTATCAAGCCAACAAAATCATATAAAACTCCAAATGAAAAAGAAAAAGCAGCGTTACTAGATTTGAAGGACACTTTACATTCTCTATCTACAACTGCTACTGCTGAAGAAATTCAATCTCAGGTATTTTCTATTGGAAAAAAATATGATTACACCAACTTACGTGACTGGTTTCAGCTATTATATGAAACGTTACTTGGCCAAAAAACCGGTCCAAGAATGGGATCTTTCATAAAGCTTTACGGAATAGGTAATACGATTTCTCTCATAGAAAGCGCTACTAAATGTATACTTTAGAGTTTACCTCCTTTCATTTGAGCTCTTTAGTTTTAATAAGAATTCCTTGACAAACTCCGCTAGCCCCCTTATCATGAAACTGAAGCTATTGTATTTGCTTTCGCCAATCTGCAGATTAAAAGGTAAGGATTACTTAATGTATCGGCGTCTTATGTTCAATTTTTTGCAGTATATAGATACTGTATGTCTTTACAAAACTTCATCTACATCTAGATTTTTATCTAAATAAGCTGAACGCGCTTATAAAGCGTTACAAGACATCAAAAAATGCCAATACTCGACAGAGATAGTAAAAGACTAGCTAACTCGGGGATTCTTTGTCTTTTTTTCTGCTTAGTAAATTTCTTAAACGTTTGCAGCGTAAGTTAGTTGCAATTAAAAGCAGCTGAATTTCGCTTGTCAAGCGTTTAAAACATAAAAAACGCCAATATTTTAAAGCGGATAATAACCACGGGGCTTCTTTTGCCTTTTTTTTCATTTGGTAAATTTCTTAATGTTTGTGGCTGAACGACAACCGTCATCCCGCTACTTGTTAGCGAGATCTCTTGTTAGCGGCTGAGATACCGCGAATGAATCGCGGTATGACGGTTCGCGGCGGCATGACGATAAGGTTTATACCTTGTCATCCCAGTGCTTGACACTGGGATCCAGCTTTCTTTATAAATTCACCAAAAGTGCTTCATTCTATAACGCAAAACCCATACTCACCAAATCCAATGCATTACTTGCAATTAAGTTTCCTGGATCCCAGTGTCTGGGCACTGGGATGACACCATCATAAAGGAATCAGTGTCAGCTACTTTCATGACACCATTCTTTTTCCTGGATCCAAGTAGTCGAGCTACTTGGATGACAGCTAGCCTGACAACCGTCATCCCGCTACCTGTTAGCGGGATCTATGCTAAGAGATACCGCGAATGAATCGCGGTATGACGGTTTGCAACGGTATGACGGTTCGCGGCGGCATAGTAATTCGTCATCCCGCTGCTTGTTAGCGGGATCTCTTGTTAGCGGCTAAGAGATCCCGCGAATGAATCGCGGTATGACGGTGTAGACGATGGTTAAGTATCCCGCTGCTTGTTAGCGCCGCGGCGGTATGACGGTTCGTGGTGGTATGACGTAGAGTGCTTAGAAGCTGCTATTTTGCTACAAATGGCTGTAATGGCATCATCTATTTTATTGCTATCACAGCCTGTTTGTGCAAGTTCAGCGTTCCCACCACAATTTTTTTCAACTGCTATTGATACTAGTTCTTTTGCACTAATTTTATTAGCTAAGTCTTTACTTACTTTAATAATCAAGACTGTTTTATCTTTTTCTGTTGCCGTGAAAGCTATTATCGTTTTTGGTTTTTGTTGCTGCAAAACAAACTCTCTTATTATATTCGCTGGAATATTGGTAAAAGCATGACTTACAAAATTTATTCCATTTATTTCAGTGCTTTTTATGCTCTCTGCGCTTATAAGTTTTTTATATAAATTTTTTATTTTAGCTTCAGATTCTTTGCGCTCTTGATTTAAAATATTTAATCGGTTTATTATTTCACTCACTGGCGCTTTTACGAATTCTGCAACTTTTTTTAAGTTAATTTCATTATCACGTACATAATTGATTGCTTCTTGACCAGTTAAAGCTTCAATTCTTCTCACTCCAAAAGCAACAGAACTTTCTGTTACTATCTTAAATAAACCGATTTCTCCAGTATGTTCAACGTGTGTGCCACCACACAGTTCCCTTGAATCTCCAATCTTCACTACTCTTACTTGGTTGCCATATTTTTCACCGAATAACGCCATAGCTCCTTCGTCTATTGCCTGATTCATGCTCTGAATTTTTGTAGACGTAGAAAGGTTTTCTCTGATTAGAGAGTTTACCATATCTTCTACTAAGAATAGCTGATCCTGAGTAACTTGAGTGTTATGACTAAAGTCAAATCGTAACTTATCCGGTGCAACTAGGGAACCTTTTTGAGTGACATGATCACCCAAGATTTTTCTCAATACAAAGTGCAAAAGGTGTGTAGCTGAATGATTTCTTCTTAAGGTTTGCCTTCTTTCCTTGTCAATGCTTGCTGCAACTGTGTTACCTTTACAAATTGAACCGAACTTAACTATGCATCTGTGCAAATATAGGTCATTAACCTTATTGGTATTCTCGACTATAATAATACTTCTATCAGATTTGATCAGACTGCCAGTATCTCCCACTTGTCCACCTGACTCGCCATAAAAAGGTGTTTTATCAAGTATAATGGTTATCTTTTCTCCCTCCTTTGCAGAATCAATTACTTCATTTTTAGAGGAAACTATAGCTAGTATTTTCGCATCATTTACTTCATTGAACTCATAACCAACAAATTTTGTTTTGCCAAATTTATCGATCAAATCAAACCATACTTGCTCAACAGATTTTTCACCAGATCCAGCCCATTTAGCACGTGCTCTCTCTTTTTGTTCTCCCATTGCATCATCAAAACCCTTCTGGTCAAAATTTATTTTTTTCTCTTTTAAAATATCAAGTGTAATATCCAAAGGAAATCCGTAGGTGTCATATAGCTTAAACGCTGATTCTCCAGGCAAAGTATCGCCCGATTTTAAATCTGCAGTGAATTTTTCCAATAGACTAATGCCTTTCATCAAAGTGTCTTTAAAGTTTTCTTCCTCTGATTTTAACGTCGTTTCTATTAAGCTTTTAGCTCTGATCAATTCAGGATAAATATCCCCCATATAAGCCGAACTCGTGCTATCTATCAGCACCGGAAAAACGCGATGGAGTAGGGAATCATTATATCCAAGCAGGTGGATATAACGCGCGGCTCTCCTAATTAATCTGCGTAATACGTAATTCCTGCCTTCATTTCCAGGGAGCACCCCCTCTGCGATGAGAAATGCAGCCGCGCGAAGATGATCTGCTATGATCTTATGCGCTATTTTATTTTCCGTTCTTCCACAGTACTCTTGTGATTTACTTATCAGAGCAGAAAATAGATCAATATCATAGTTATCATGGACGTTTTGCATAACAGCCGCTATTCTTTCAAGGCCCATTCCAGTATCGATGCATTTTTTTGGCAATTTGTGTAAATTACCTTCTTCATCTTTGTTAAACTCCATGAATACCAGATTCCAGATTTCAACAATTCTATCGCCCTCTTGTAAATTAGGACTCCCATGGTCATAAAAAATTTCAGAACATGGACCGCACGGACCAGTATTTCCCATACTCCAAAAGTTATCATCCGTTGTAATTCTTATGATTTTATCACTTGAAAAGCCACTTATCTTACGCCAAATCTCGTACGCCTCATCATCAGTATGGTAGACGGTTATGGATAGTCTGTTTTTATCAAGAGATAACTCTTTAGTGATAAATTCCCACGCAAATTCTATCGCAGTTTCCTTAAAGTAATCACCGAAGCTAAAATTTCCGAGCATTTCAAAAAATGTGTGATGCCGAGTTGTATAGCCAACATTTTCAAGATCATTGTGTTTACCGCCTGCTCTTAGGCACTTTTGACTTGAGACAGCACGTTTCATTTCAGTTTTTTGAGCACCAGTAAAAATATTTTTAAACTGCACCATACCAGCATTTGTGAACATGAGCGTTGGGTCATGTTCTGGAATCAAAGGAGAAGAAGAAACCTGCTCGTGGTCATTATTTACAAAAAATTTTATAAATCTTTCTCTGATTTCGTTTAGCTTCATCGTTTTTATTGAGGTTATCTATAAATAATAAGTTGTAATGGAAATAAAATCAATACCACTCTCTAGATCTCAGAACTTCTAGTGACATGCACCTTGTGGTAAGAAAAAATCAATATATTCACGATAAATTTACCTCATATCTGTGTTTTATATGTGGAAATTGGAATGGAAATTTATGTAGGCAAAGAAAAAAGAATAGCAAATGTGGTGACTCAACACTGGAATGACATAAAAGGATCAGACAGAGATTGGCCAGAAAGGCATGAAATAGACACTGCAGAAATAATGGAGTCATGGCAGCATTGTTTTATCATTGAAGTCAAAGATCAAGGTTATATTTGCGAAAATGCAGGAGAAAAGGCCGTTGAATTCTATGGTTTTGAGAAAAAGACGCGCATTGATAATAAGTATGCAATTGATGCACCATTTCTGCGACTATATAAAATAGATGCAGTCATTGATAAACTTGATACTGTAATAGAGAGTAAATGCCCAATCAATGAAGAGGAAGAAAGTGAAAGTGTTAAAATGAGGCAAGTATTGTTGCCACTTGGGAATAAAGAAGGTATAACACACATATTGGGCGTAATTACTTTTAAACTCCTTTAATATACAATTTTAATTTGATTCTTTAATAAAATTATTTATACTAATGCTTAATTACTATTAAAGAACTCAATAGTAGTGCTTGTAAATTTATTTGGAATATGAAGAAAATAAAATTAAAAACCAAATCTTCTGTGAAAAAGCGCTTTCACCTTACAGCTAAGGGTAAAGTTATTTCTACTCAGTCAGGCAAAAGGCATGGCATGGTAAAGAGAAGTAAATCTAATATTCGTAATCAGCGCGGTACAACGATTCTTGGTAAATCTGACTCGCGTATAGTTAAGCTTCATATGCCTTACGGTATTTAACAAAATGGAGGTAAAATAAAATGGCTCGGGTAAAACGTGGAGTCACTACTCACGCTCGCCATAAAAAAATATTGAAACTGGCAAAGGGTTATAGAGGGCGCGCAAAAAGTTGTTATAGAATTGCATTACAAAGAGTTGAAAAAGCACTGCAATATGCTTATAGAGACAGAAGAACCCGTAAACGTGATTTCCGTAGCTTATGGATAATACGTATTAATGCAGCAGCAAGAGAGCATGGGCTTACCTATGGTAGGTTTATGCATGGTCTTACACTTGCCGGCATTGATTTAAATAGAAAAATTCTTGCTGAGATGGCAGTTAATTATAAGGATGATTTTGCCAAATTAGTAGAAACTGTAAGTGGTAAATTAGCGGAGAATTCTTAAAGCAAAAACACCATGAGAATTATTTTCATGGGATCACCAGGATTTGCTGTTAATTCTCTGAGCTTGTTACTGAAATCAAAGAGCGAAGTGGTGGCAGTATACACCAAGGCTCCAAAACCTTCGGGGCGTGGACAGAAGCCAATGAAATCTCCAGTACATGTTATCGCTGAAGAAAGTAACATAGAGGTATGTACTCCTATCTCTCTAAAGTTCTCGGCAGAGCAAGAAAAATTTAGAAATTTCAAGCCAGACGTTGCGGTTGTTGCCGCGTATGGATTGATACTTCCAAGAGAAATTTTGAATATTCCAAAATATGGTTGTATTAATATTCATCCTTCATTACTACCGAGGTGGCGCGGTGCAGCTCCGATACAGCACACAATTTTAGCAGGAGATCAAGAAACCGGGGTTAGCATTATGCAACTGGATGAAGGATTAGATTCTGGCCCTATTTTAAAACAGGAAAAATTTCTTATCGAAAAGAACGATAACTACAAGACATTGCATGATAAATTATCTAAGCTAGGCAGTGATTTACTGCTGAAAGTGCTAAACGAAATTGAAAAACAGCTTCCCTTAAAACAGAACGATAACGATGCATGTTACGCTGACAAAGTGGAAGACTATAAAATTTATGCAAGTGATGCCTGTGAAGTTGCTTATAGAAAGGTTAAAGCGTTTTACCCAAAAGCGTTTATCAAGATAGAGAATAAACGTATCAGGATACTTGATGCTGACTTTGAAGCTCTCGCTTCAGAACAAGGTAAGATTGTTAACGATAATATGCACATAAGTTTAAAAGGTGGCACTTTAATTCCTAAAGTTGTACAAATGGAAGGGAGAAATCCTTGCAGTATTGAAGATTTTATTCGTGGCTTGAAATCAAGCATGGTAAAAAAATTTATAGAATAGGCTGCTTTAAATTAGTGTAGAAATGTAATAGCTAAATTTCCTTTTCTTAGATATAATCTTAAAAAACTTTCCATATAAAAATGAAAATAAAAAGAGCTTTAATATCAGTATACGATAAAACGAATATAATTGATCTTGCATCGTTTTTAACGCAGCAACAAATAGAAACTCTTTCAACGGGAAATACTTATAAAACGCTATCTAGTGCAGGAATAAAAACACAAGAGGTCTCAGATTACACACAATTTCCAGAGATACTTGGTGGTAGAGTAAAAACTTTACACCCTAAAATTCATGGAGGAATACTTTGCAATAGAGAAAAACACAAAACGGAAATACAAAATCTAGGTATTAAGCCAATAGACCTGCTTATAACTAACCTATACCCATTTTGGGAGACAGTAAATAGCGGCTCAAATGAAGAGCAAATTATAGAACAAATTGATATCGGCGGAGTGGCGTTAATTAGAGCTGCAGCAAAAAACTTTCGTTTTACTTCAGTTATTTCTAGCATTCAAGACTACGAAGCACTAAAAGCTGAGATGATAAAAAATAACAATAAAACAACATTGGAATATAGAAAACACTTAGCAACCAAAGCATTTGCTCTCACTGCACACTACGATTCTAATATTCACAGTTGGTTTTTATCCCAGAGTAAAAATAATGAGTTGCCAGAGTTTTTTGCTCTATACGGGCATAAAGTACAAGAACTCAGGTATGGTGAAAATCCCCATCAAAAAGCTGCATTTTATAGTAATCAATTTACCAAATATCCGTTGGAAAAAATACATGGAAAAGAGTTGAGTTATAATAATATAGTAGATATAGAATCCGCACTTAACATAACTTCTGAATTCGAAGAACCTGCAGCAGTGATAATCAAGCATAATAACCCATGTGGCGCTGCTATTGGTAATAATGCTTTGGAGGCATATGAAAAAGCTCTATCGTGCGATGAAGTAAGCAGTTTTGGTGGTATAGTTGCCTTAAACCGGGAAATAGATTTAAAGCTAGCGGAAAAATTAAACGAGATATTTTTAGAAGTTGTGATAGCACCATCAGTAAACAATGAGGCACTAAAAATTTTGCAAAGAAAGAAAAATTTAAGAGTGATTATTCATAAATCTTTTCAACAAAATGTGAAATACCAAACTAAAAATGTTATTGGTGGGTTTTTGGTGCAAGAAAATAATGATCACAAGATAAAAGCAGAACAAGTAACAGAATGCACTACAACAAAAAAAGGAAAGGAAGATCTTATTTTTGCCTGGAAAATATGTAAGCATGTGAAATCCAACGCAATAGTTATAGCAAAAGATGGTTGTGCTATTGGCATCGGCGCAGGGCAAACAAGCAGAATAGATAGTGTGAACATTGCAGTGAAAAAAGCAGGTGAAAAATGTAAAGGTGCAGTGCTTGCTTCAGATGCATTTTTTCCATTCCCAGATAGCATAGTAGAAAGTGCAAAACATGGAATTACAGCTATAATTCAGCCCGGCGGCTCGCTGAAAGATCAAGATGTGATAAAAGCTGCAAATGAAAATAAAATTGCTATGTTTTTCACTGGCGTTCGCAGTTTTTTCCATTAGGCTTTGTGTCTTATCGTCATACTGCCGCGAACCGTCACGGTATCTCTTGGCCGCTAACAAGCAGCGGAATGACGGCTGTCGCTTAGCCATAAACATTAAGAAATTTACCAAACGAAAAAAAAGGCAAAAGAAGCCCCGTGGTTATTATCCGCTTTAAAATATTGGCGTTTTTTATGTTTTAAACGCTTGATAAGCGAGATTCAGCTGCTTTTAATTGCAACTAATCTACGCTGCAAATGTTTAAGAAATTTACTAAGCAGAAAAAAAGACAAAGAATCCCCGAGTTAGCTAGTCTTTTACTATCTCTGTCGAGTATTGGCATTTTTTGATGTCTTGTAACGCTTTATAAGCGCGTTCAGCTTATTTAGATAAAAATCTAGATGTAGATGAAGTTTTGTAAAGACATACAGTATCTATATACTGCAAAAAATTGAACATAAGACGCCGATACATTAAGTAATCCTTACCTTTTAATCTGCAGATTGGCGAAAGCAAATACAATAGCTTCAGTTTCATGATAAGGGCGCTGGCGGAGTTTGTCAAGTAAGTTTTTTCGTTTCTGTGACCAGTTGGACTTAAAGTCTACACAAAAAACGTTTACAACCAACGTTCAACATGGTAAATTAAAAACGGTTTATTCCTCGGTAGCTCAGTGGTAGAGCAGTTGGCTGTTAACCAATTGGTCGCTGGTTCGAATCCGGCCCGGGGAGCTCTTCTCTGTTGAATTTTAGTGTTGATTTTATATGGGCATTAAATCAGTCGTTTTATGTATACTAGATGGTTGGGGAAATGGAGTAGAAAACAGTAAATACAATGCTATTAGCAACGCAAATCCACCCTGTTGGCAATATATTAGCTCTAATTATCCAAAATGCAGTTTATCCGCCTGTGGAACTGATGTGGGGTTACCTGGTGGTCAAATAGGTAACTCAGAAGTTGGCCATATGAATATTGGCAGTGGTAGAGTGGTAATACAAAGCCTTCAGCGCATTAATCAAGAGATTGGAACAATAGAAAACAATGTAAATCTACAAAGTTTTATTAGTAATCTAAAAAGTAAGAACGGAGTATGCCATATAATGGGATTAGTGTCAGATGGCGGTGTTCATTCGCATCAAAAGCATATTTCAACTTTAGCAAATAAAATATCACAGCATGGAATCAAAGTGGTGATACATGCATTTTTAGATGGCAGAGACACATTGCCAAATTCAGGAAAAAAATGCATTCAAGAATTTATAAAGAGTATAAAGGGAAATGACATAAGAATTGCTACTGTTTCTGGGCGTTACTATGCTATGGACCGTGATAACAGGTGGGAGAGAACAATTGAAGCTTATGAGGCTATCGCATTTGCAAAGGCACCTCGTCATGATAATGCAGTATCGTTGATTGATGAAAATTATCAAAATAACATAACTGATGAGTTTATCAGGCCCGCAGTAATAGGTGACTATCAAGGTATAAAACCAGAAGATGGAGTGCTGTTGGCTAACTTTCGTGCTGATCGAATGATACAATTAGCAAGTATTTTGCTTGGCAAAACAGATTACGCTAAGGTAGCAAAATTCTCTTCAATTCTAAGCATGATGAAATATAAAAAAGATCTTCAGATCCCTTATATTTTTCCTCCTACTTCTTTCGCTGATACTCTAGGACAAACAATAGAAGACAATAAATTGCAACAATTACGTATCGCCGAAACCGAGAAATACGCTCATGTGACTTTCTTTTTCAATTGTGGAAAAGAAGAACCTTTCTCTGGTGAAGAAAGAATACTCATTCCCTCACCAAAAGTTCAAACTTACGATTTGCAGCCCGAAATGTCAGCCTTCGAGCTCACAGAAAAGCTTGTAGAAAAAATTCACTCCCAAGAATTCGCACTGATAGTTGTAAATTACGCTAATCCTGATATGGTAGGACATACAGGTAATATAAAAGCAGCCGAGAAAGCTGTGCTAGCTGTAGATGATTGTCTTGCAAAAGTGCTGAGTGCTGTTAAAAAGTCAAGCAACACCGCATTAATTGTTACTGCAGACCATGGTAATGTGGAATGTATGTTCGATGAAGAAAATAATACACCTCATACAGCACACACTCTAAATAAAGTGCCATTTATTGTGTCTTGCGATAATCTAAAACTAAGAGACGGAAGGTTATCTGACATCGCCCCTACTATTTTACAGCTACTTGGAATTAAGAAACCTGATGAAATGACAGGTAGTTCATTGATTTCTTGCATTACCCTCTGTCATTCCAGCTAGGCAGCGTTATGCACCGGAATGACATCAAATAGATGTGTTTTAACTTAATCCAACTTTTAAATTTTTCGCTGTTAGTACTAATGATTCATTAAAGAAGCTGTCAATATCACCAATACTATCTATATTTTTTGTACTGATAGATTGGTCAATTCTTTTGACCAAATTAGATAAAACTTTATTAGGGCCAATTTCAACAAATTTGTTAATGCCACGGCTTGACATATACAAAACCATTTCTCTCCATTTCACTCTGCTTACAACTTGCTTGGCGAGTAAAGTTTTTATAACTTTGGGATCACTCTCCTCTTTAGCTGTAACATTTGTTATCAAAGGAACTATAGGACGGGTTATTTTAATACCCTTCAAAAACTCCAAAACTTTTTCATCAGCAGGTTTCATAAGAGATGAATGAAAAGGCCCACTAACCTGTAATTTAATTAGTTTCCTCACACTCGAGTTTTTGAATAAATCGGGTAACATTTCAAGAGCTTCTCTAGTGCCACTTATAACCACTTGTCCGCCACCGTTATCGTTTGCAATTTCACAAATTCCGTCAATTTGAACTGATTTCAATATATCTTCCACTTCATTTATCTCTGCTCCAAGCAACGCAACCATTCCGCCTTTACATTTCAGTGAAGCTTCATGCATTGCTTCGCTGCGAACTTTCAGCAGCTTGATTGCAGACTCAAGCGTTAACGCTCCTGCAGCACACAGCGCTGTATATTCGCCAACTGAATGCCCACAAACATATTTAACATTGTGATCAGTGAAAAGAGATTTGCCAAACATATGCTCCATAACACGTAGCATTGCAATTGATACTGCCATTATAGCTGGCTGAGCGTTTTCTGTAATGGTTAATTCTTCAATAGGACCGTTGAAGATTAAATGAGACAGCTTTCTACCCAATATGCTCTACTTCATTAAATACTTGTCTTGCAACGGAAAACTCACTATATAAGCTCCTTCCCATTCCTACAAACTGAGAGCCCTGACCAGGGAAAGCGAAAATCATGATAACTATTATTTATTCCCTATTGAGTATAACATTTTATCTATTTTTTGTCAATATTTTAGAATAATGATTGACTTAGTGAATTAAGTTCACTAGAATATTAACTGACTAAAAGTTTATAAGCAACAATGAATTATCATAAAATTATTATAGTTATGACAGACGGTCAAGAGTTTGAAACTCGTTCCACTTATGGAAAGGAGGGAGATAGGGTAAAACTTGATAGAGATCCTCTTACTCACCCTGCATGGACTGGAAGTTTGACAAGCGGGTTAGCAAGTAAAACTAGCAAATTAGCTAAGTTTAACGATAAATATGGAAGCATTTTCTAATTCTCCTCCTCTTTAAGTTTTAGAGAGTTTACTGAAGCATGCATAAATACAAAAATATAGGCTATGTTGCTTCTCCATCACCAAAATCGCAGGAAGTATCTAAACTATTAAAGAAACTTAATTTTATCAATATAACAGAAGAAAATAAGTCCGAAATTGATCTACTGATAGTTGTTGGCGGTGATGGCTTTATGCTGCGTACCTTGCATAATTACGTTATAGAAAATAAAAACATGCATGTGTATGGGATAAACACTGGCAATGTTGGGTTTTTGATGAATAAATGCTTTAGCTGCAGTGAAGATTTAATTGATCATATAGAGCATGCAACTTCAACTCAGTTAACTTTGCTAAAAATGGAAGCAACAGACACAAGTGGCAAGAGATATCATTACATAGCAGTAAACGAAGTATACGTTTTTAGAAAAGCGAACCAAATAGTAGAGATGAATATTACTATCAACGATAAGCTAAAAGTAGAGAAATTTAGAGGGGACGGAGTAATATTATCTACCCCCACAGGCAGCACTGCATACAACTTCTCTGCCGGTGGCCCAATCTTGCCGCTAAATTCAAATTTACTTGCATTAACCTCTATCAATAGCTATTACCCAAGGCATTGGAATGGAGCGTTAATATCAAACGATACAATCGTACAAATTGACATTAACGACACAAAAAACCGTCCAGCACTTGTAGTATCAGATTACAAAGAATTTCATGATATATCACAGATAAAAATACAAAAAGACCATGAGAACACAATCACTTTGCTTTTTGACAAAGATTACCCTCTGAATGAAAGAATCTTTGATAGACAATTTCTATACTAATAATTATCCGTAAATTGGTATTTACTATATCTTAATAACTATAGCGTAATCAATGCAGCATAGTAATTAATTTTGGAGTGAATATGCCTGGACCAGTAAATGAAGAACAAACAGTAACATTAATTTCTTCCACATCAATAAGTGAAGATGGCGAGATAACACCAGGAATTTTACCAATACCAGCACTTAGGACAAGTACTCCGAAAAAAAATGATGAAAATACAGCTTTAGAAGCTTTGTTAGAGGAAGAATTTAAAGAGAAAAAAAACAGCAATGCTAATTCAAGAGATCCGTTAACTCTTGAGACTCAAGTATCACCTCCTTCCCTAGAAGAAACAAAAGGTGAAGAAACTCATGTTGACGTGCCACAAAATCCCACTCTAAGCAGATCACCTTTTCAAGAGACAGTATTTAGTCCACCTTGGAATAGTGAAATATTAGAAGATTTACAAAGAACTAACAGCTCAAGTATACCTCCAACTGGCTCACTACCATCATACACAAGCGCAGCAGATGGCTCTAAAAAGTCTTTGCTTACAAATAGTAAATTTAACATAAATGACGATGCAATTTTAAAAAATAAAAAAACAAACAGATTCTTGCCAAGAGCAAAGTATGCCATGCAGCAGAAGGGTTTTATAATTTTTGGTGCAAGTGCTATTATACTCAGTATATCTGCAGCTTTATTATATTTACAAGATAAAGCAAAATTTATTGCATTTTTTACAAACAGCCCAAAATATATCACTATACCAGTTATCGCACTTGCTGCATTGCTTGCAATTGGTCCAATATTTTTTGCAACAAGGCAATTTATAGATACTGAAGAACATTCCATTCAAAAAAAAGATGCGGATAAAATTTTAGCTGAGGTGTTGGAGCACCAGCCAAAAGATAAAGCTATAAAATCTGTAAGACTGGAATATAGCAATGGCACTCATTCAAATTTTGTACTTAATGCTTGGGAAGCTAAACAAGGCTTCACTAACATTGACGAAAAAGTAATTACTAGAACTAATAAAATAAAATCAGTAATTAACGACAGACCAATATTTACTGCATTATTTACTGGTGTAGTTGCTGCAAATATAGCGTTTCCTCTAGGGCTACTTGCAACACATGGTGTTAATGGTGTACAAAAATTTTACCAAAACCCTTTGACTAATAACATAGGATTATCATTACTTATAGGTTCTGGTATACTTGCATTACTCATTGTGGGTTTTGGCATACATTATTATAGAAAAACAAATTGCACTAACCTTATATATTCTGAAGAAGAGATTGATCCTAAAGATGTTAATGGGAAATTCATTGAGGAAATAAAACGAGAAAGAACAAATGTTCTTGGGGAAAATCACAGTAAAGACGCTAAACGCAGCAGCTTAACGCTTGAGCAAGTTGTGGTTCAATCTCATAATTGTAAGGATATTGTTTATAGTGTCGGTTAATAAAATGCATGATATAGCTAGTGCAGCCCTACGTCATACCGCTGCAGACCGTCATACCGCGATTCATTCGCGGTATCTCTAGATCCCGCTAACACGTAGCGGGATGACGATTGTCAGGGTAGCACCTCCCTCCCCTGTCATCCAAGTAGCTGACACTGGGATGACAAAAAAAGGAGCACTGGAATGACATCACAGGGGCACTGAAATGACATCCTCCTAGTAGAGATCGCTTTTGTAATTGCAACATTCACGTGTATCCGTTCAGCTAAGCGGTGTAAGAGATGATAGATAAGAGGTTTTGGAAAGGATTGAGACCCCTTTGTTTCCATGTCAAGTATAATGAAATTATCCGTTCAAGGAATGCATTTCCCCGCTTCGATTGGGTAAAATATGAATTTTTGCGATAAACGACATAATGCCGAATTTGCTGTTCAGCATGGTTATTTGTCAGCGGAATATTTTCTGGGTCATCTAAAAATTTCCACATCATTCTTTCAGATTTCAAAATATTCTTTGCAACTCGAGAAGCTCCAATTGCTTCAGGTAAGCGAGATATTTCCTTCAAATAATACCTTGTACGTTTTCGCAATTTTCTTGCACGTCTGGCAAATCTTAAAATGTCTATCTCATTTTTTAGTAAAGCTTTTTTTAGTGCAAATAATTCAGTAGTGACATCTCTTACATAACAGCCAAGAATCTTAACTTCAATGTTCCAGCTATGAGCCAGCCTTTCAAAATCTCTTATTAAATAAGCCCAGCAGATTTGCCTTTTCTTATCATTAAAGTAGTTGTAGGCTGAATATCTATCAGTTACTATCAAACTATTGCGATTGCAAAATGTGCTGTCTTGCAAAACCTTCATTCCTCTTGATTCTGTCAATTTTACAAAACTTGCCGTATTGCTTGCAAACATCCAACACCAGCCAAGTTTTCCTTTGTTATAGTGACTGGTTTCATCGATATGCAAAACCTCACTTCTGCTTATTTCTTGTTCGATTTGCTCATATGTTTTTTCGCATTTTAATGCAACTCTGTGTTCACTATTTGATATGCTGCCAACACTTATGTTCAAATTAAAAATGTCATTTATGATACTAGCCACTTCATGCTTTGAGTTTTTGTAAAATCCGCTGAGTGCTGCAATTATAGACTTAACCCTTGGACCAAATGTATCTGGCGTAACACCTTCTGGTAACTTGCTACTTTTTCTTTTTCTGCATCTCCGACAACGACCATGTTCCAATTACTACATAAGGCCTAATTTCCGGAAGATCAACTTTTTGGTGAACATAAGGTTTTTCGCATATTACAAGCTCTCCTCCGCATTCGCAAATATTAGGCAACTCTATTTTTACTACTTTATCCGCTTCCATTGTAGCATGAAAATTTCCTTTATGCCCAACCTGATCGCCAACATTCCTTTCGCTTTTTGGCTTGTCCTTTTTTGTTTTGTACAATTCTTTAGAGCTCGGTAGAGATGAATTTTTCGAGTTTAAACCAAGCCTTTCCTTTAATTCAGCGTTCTCTATCTTTAAAGCTTTATTTTCTGCTTTTAAGTTTTCTATCTCTGCTTTCAGTTTTTCTATTTTTTGCTGTAAATTTTTGCAAAGTTCTAAAAGGTTTACCACATTACCTCACTTTTGCTCTATGATTATCTTTTTAGATCACTTTGTCTACCTTATTCTACCACTCCGCTGAACGGATACCTTGGGTTAGCTATAGCTAACACCACAATTGTACTAACATTGTGATTTGAGAACAACCTTCACCAGAAAGGGTGTCATTCCAGTGTTAAGCACTGGAATGACGAGAGGTAACGCAAGAAGTTTACTCTTAATAAAAACCTGATGATGAATCATTATTACCAAATTTCGGCCTATTTCTGTTGCTGAAACCAGAACGAGGACGAGGAGGCCTCTTATGGTGACTTCCTCCAGGTTTTCTACTAAATGAATTATTGTAATAATTATCCCTGTCATTTGGACCATCTTTCCTTTCCTCGTTGTAAAGCTCACCTTCAAAAAACTCTCCCGTCTCTTGATCAACCCGACGTCTTGACAACTTTGGACACCCACCTTTTTCGAAGTCAATTACTAGTGCTTTGAAAGTATCATCTTGTTTAAGTACGCTCTCTATAGAATCTATATGTTCATTAGCTACTTCACTTATGTGCATTTTTCCTTTTCTGCCATTAAGAAATTCAAGCTCTACAATAGACTTCTCTATTCTTACAACCTTGACATCAACTATAGAACCTTGTTCTAGTTCTGTTATTGAATCAATCATCATACTCTTTGCAATTTCAGCTTCAGTGCCACTCGTAGCAAAAACAGAAACTTTACCATCATCTCCTATTTCAATTTTTGCATTACTTCTTTCACACACACTGCGTATATTTTTCCCCTTAGAACCTATAGCAGCAGAAATTTTGTCTTTATCTATGTAAAATGATAACATCCTTGGTGCATGGTCTTTGACATCATCACTGTGTTCTGAAATCACTGCATTCATTTTTTCTAAAATATGTAATCTTCCAGCTTTTGCCTGTTCTAAAGATTTTTCAACAATTTCAAAGCTTATACCAGAAATTTTCATGTCCATTTGTAGCGCCGTAACCCCTTCACTAGTTCCTGCTACTTTAAAGTCCATATCACCAAGATAATCTTCATCACCAAGTATATCGGAAAGTATTACATACTCGTCTTTATCTTTGATGAGACCCATAGCAATTCCAGCAACAGGGGCCTTTATTGGCACACCCGTATCCATTAAAGCAAGAGAAGTCCCACAAACTGTTGCCATAGAAGAAGAACCATCAGACTCCAAAATTTCGGACACTACTCTTATTGTATAAGGAAATTCAGACTTATCGGGTAAAACAGGATGAATTGCTTTCCAAGCAAGTTTGCCATGACCGATTTCTCTTCTTCCTGGTGCACGCGCAGCAGAAGTTTCTCCAACAGCAAATGAGGGAAAGTTATAATGCAACATGAAATGCTCACGTCTATCCCCTTCAATATCATCCACAATTTGCTCATCTTGAGTGGTGCCAAGAGCAGTAACAACCAGTGCCTGAGTATTGCCTCTTGTAAATAGTGCAGAACCGTGAGTTTTGGACAGAATATCAACTTCAACTTCTATCTGACGTATCTCATCATGCTTACGACCGTCTATCCTTACACTTTTCTTCCTAATTATTTCACGTACTAAAGATCTTTCAAAGTTTTTTACTGCATACGTAATTAACTTTTCGTCTTTTCCAGTTTCTTTAAGAGTATTCAATATATTCTCTCTGATCGCTTCTAGAGCTTGAACTCGCTCTTGTTTTACTGTTTGCGAATATGCTTTTTCAAAATCTTTACCGTATTTTTCGAGCTCTTGTGTTATATCTGATGCATCAATAGGGGCAAAGCTCTCAGGTTTATTGCCAATTGTATCAGCAAACTCTTTTATGAGCTTAATGACAGGCTTAAGGTGTTCATGGCCAAATTTTATTGCATTAAAAACATTTTCTTCAGAGAGCTCTTTCACTTCTGATTCAACCATTAAAATTGAATTTTCATCACCAGACAAAAACAGATCCAAGCTGCTTGCTTTCATCTCTTGAACAGAAGGGTTGAGTATATAGTTATTATTTTCATCACAACCAACCATCACTCCAGCTATAGTAAAGTGAAAGGGAACACCAGAAATTGCAAGAGCTGCAACAGCACCAATCAATGCTGGCACTTCAGGAGGATTGACTGTATCATAAGTTAATAGATTGCACACCACACTAATTTCATCATGAAATCCTTCTGGGAATAGTGGTCTTATACTTCTATCTATTACCCTTGAGATTAAAGTTTCTCTATCAGATGGCTTGCCTTCTCTTTTAAAAAAGCCGCCAGGGATCTTACCCATGGCATAGCTTTTTGCGATAAACTGTACATTTAAAGGAAGAAAATCAACATTTTCTTCCTTCTTTTTACTTACAACAGTTACTAAAACAGAAGTATCACCGTAATTTACAACTACTGAACCATGTGCTTGGCGTGCTATTTTTCCTGTTTCTAAAGATAAGGTACGACCACCCCACTCTATAGATTTTTTTATAATTTTAAACATACTAAATTCCTCGATTATTTTCTAATGCCTAACTTCTCTATTAATTCCTGATAGGCTTCATTACCAAATTTACGCTTTATATAATTTAAGTGCTTGCGTCTTCTACCTATCAATATAAGTAAACCACGCTTAGAGTGATGGTCATGCTTGTGCACTTTAAAATGCTCAGTTAAGTTACTGATCCTCTCGGTCAAAATTGCACATTGTACAAAAGATGAACCTGTATCATCTTCTTTAATTGCATATATATTTATCAAACTCTTTTTCTTTTCGGATGTTATCGACATCTAAACCTCATTTTAAATATTAAAAACACGAATAGGTTTCACACAACCATAAATAAAACTGCAGATTGCAATAGGTACACTACCCACCACCGTACAACAAATATCATGATTCTTTAAATTACGCAAGTTATTTAATACAACTTCCTGACCTTTTCTGATTTTCCCCGCATCTTCTAGGGAAATTTCAACTTTGAACATCGATTTTAAAGCCGATTCAATGGGGATGACGAAACTTTTTGTATTACTCCCTGTCACTCCATCATCTTCTGTCATCCCACTCCCCTCTGTCATCCAAGTAGCTGACACTGGGATGGCTTTGTTGCATCGCTCTTCGGATAGTAGGTAACGCACAATAAATTTATGAAGCTATCTCAAATTTAGCCATACCAATATCAGTGAACTTATTGAGCAAATAGCATTTAACAAGTAGTTCCTTCTCTCTATTTGTCTCAGATTTATTCCTAAAACTAAACCCGAATGTTTGTTTCAGTCGCGAGAAAAAACTTTCTATATAAGATCTTTTTCCATAACTCATCTCTTTTTTCCACTTCTTTATACCATCTTCATCATATGACTTTATGAGCTTGACTGCAGAATTTCTCTCAGCCATATAGTCTAACTTTGGATGCTCTGCTGCGTTGTTTTTCGGAGGAATTTTCGTTTTTATACCATATTGATTACACAGCTTATAGAGCTTTTCTCTGTCATATGCCCTATCTGCATATAGTACTTTTATGACATACTGAAAATCGACTTCTTTTAGCAAATCACAAGCTCCATAGTGATCAGCCGTTACTGTATTTTACAGCTATGGCTTTTTTGCTGTTTGTATTCAACATTACATGCAATTTTCTTGTCTGTTCATAGCTGCGATACTTTCTATCTTCGCTATTTTCTTTGCTATGACCAGGAGTGTTGTTGTATATACTAATTCCTGTACTGTCTATAGCAATTTCGATATCTTCCATATTATTTTCTGCAATCATTGATCTTAATATTGAGTTTCTTAAACCTTCTTGATGATTGTGAATAGCTGATAACTTGCAAATTTTTCCCAATTTGCTCAAGGTATCCTGCTATAAACCCAACTGTTTGCCTCAGGCCTATTCTAAATAAACAAGTTATTATGTGCACCAAAATTACAACTTTATCGCTATAAATATTGTTGCCACCTGGTATTTTTGGACCATTCTCGTACCACTTTTCTATGGCTTCGTTGATATAATGAAAAATATTTCCTCTTTTTTCTAGAAATTTGTTATATTCGCTATGGTTACTGACCCTCATTTTTTGTGGCATATTTTTCCTTCAACAGTTAAATCGCTATTTATAATGAATTTTGTCAGTAATCACTAATTTTTCTGCTGCTATGCAACAAAGCCCACTGGGATCCAGGAAAGTTTGCTTGTGAGCAAGCAAACTAGTATAGAAAGTGGTTACAACATTTTCGATGAGATTATATGGAAAACTGGATCCCAGTGTCAGCTACTCGGATGACAGGAGAGGGGACTGGGATAGCAAGAGAAGAATTCTGAAACGACAAACCTCAAAAAAAACTTATGTAAAATCTAGCATTAACGAAAATTATACTTTTTTCATGCATGCTATGGTTTTTATAATTAACGGAGAGTGTGATATGGCGTTGAATGATCGATTGAGTAATAAAACAGAACAAGAACTCATAAACGACAATGATTTTATAAATGCTTTAGTAGGAAAGCTTACAGCAGGCCAGGATCCACAAATGTATCCTAAAGGAACATTAGATACTAAATTCAATGATAAAGTTAATGTTACTGGTAGCAATCTTCAGTTGCCTGCTTTCGTAACAGCACTAGCAGCACGGGATGGTGCTAATGGTGTTTATACTAAAGCTGCTGCCGATGCTGCATTAGCTAACAAACTTAATGTTGATGGTACCAACATATCAGACCCTTTTGTAACTGCCCTTACAACAGGTGGTACTAATAACAATAGGGTGTATACTAAAACAGCAGCAAATACTGAATTAGCTACTAAAGCTGAGTTGTTACGTTATGATGACAACGGTAATCAAGTGCCTATAACAAGCATAGCCGATTTAGTACCACGGCTCGCAGCAGGTGCTGGTGATAATGGTGTTTATACTAAAACAGCAGCAGATACTAAATTCGATGGTAAAGTTAATGTTGATGGTTCCAATGCAACTGATCCTGGTGTAACTGCCATGCTAGGCAAACTTATAGATGCAAATAAAGTTCTTAAAGTTGATGGTTCCAATGCAACTGATCCTGGTGTAACTGCTATGCTAGGCAAACTTACTGGAGCTAACATAGTTGCTAAAATCGATGCTTCTAACCTTACAGATGCAGCAAACAAGAAAGCTTTCGCGGAAGCTATACTTCCTGCACAAGACGGCAACAAATCAATTTTAGTAAATAAACTTGGGGAAGCTTTGGATAGGGTTCAAAATAATGCTAACGACAAAGTATATGGTGCTGCTGGTCAGGAAAAAATAGCAAAAGATTTCTTAGCTGATAAATATCCTTTTGCTAAAATCGATGCTTCCAACCTTACAGATGCAGCAAGCAAGAAAGCTTTCGCAGAAGCTATACTTCCTGCACAAGACGGCAACAAATCAATTTTAGTAAATAAACTTGGGGAAGCTTTGGATAGGGTTCAAAATAATGCTAAGAGGTTGTCCGGAAACTAGTAAATTCAAGCATATTCCCTCTTTAACATAACCCTACTCATAGCTAGGTATATGAAATTCTCAGTGGATGTTGTGAGTAAATCATACTCCTTCGATAGCCTTCTATTCCTATTAACCCAAGCAAAAGTCCTTTCTACAACCCATCTTCTTGGCTGTACTTTAAACCCTTGTTCTCTTGTTGGTAGTAGCTCAGGTGGCGTATCTTTGTGCACCCAAAATCTACATGGAGGCCTTTTAACAATTTCAATATCTATGTCATATTCTTCCTTTATGTGATTCTTTAAATTTCTTCCTTGGTATCCCATGTCAGCCCACATTTTTTTAACTTTAGTATATTTTGTTCTCATATTGTTTAATGCTATTTTAATACCATCTCTATCATTTTCGTTAGCAGCGCCTACGTAACAACCTAGTATAAAACCCTGAGTGTCTGTAATTATATGCCTTTTTCTACCCTTTACTTTTTTACTTCCATCATAGCCTTTGATCCCCCCTTTTCTGTAGTCTTTACAGATTGACTATCTACTATACAGGCACTCGGCTGCTCATTCCTTCCTATTTTTCTTCTACTATATTTTGTAATTTCATAATTCATTTTCTCAAAAATTCCCTGCTTCTTCCATTGCCTGAACTGCTCATACACAGTCTTCCATAGCGGAAAATCATTTGGTAAATACCGCCATTGACACCCTGTACGCAATACATAGAAAATTGCTTCTAATATTTCTCTTTTGCTATACTTTGGCGGCCTTCCTCCTTTCTTGTATGATACTCTGAAGTGTTTTTCTATTCTTGCCCATTCCCTTTCGCTTAGATCTGTTGGATACTTTTTTCTCATCTTTACCCCGTACTAAAATTTCAGATATTATAGCCTTTTACTTGTTTCCGGACAACCTCTAACGACAAAGTATATGGTGCTGCTGGTCAGGAAAAAATAGCAAAAGATTTCTTAGCTGATAAATATCCTTTTGTTAAAACTGCAGATCTTGGAACAAAAGTTGCAGAAAAAGCTGTCGTGGATGTTCTAGTTCCTGCTCTTGCAACAGTTGGTACTGATGATACTAAGAAGGTTTATACTAAATCAGTAGCAGATACTGCGTTTGCTAAAATCGATGCTTCCAACCTTACAGAGGCAGCAAACAAAAAAGCTTTCGCGGAAGCTATACTTCCTGCACAAGACGGCGACAAATCAATTCTAGTGGATAAATTGGGGGACGCCATAGCTAGCACAGATAAAGCAGAGTATAATGTTGGAACTGAACAAACAGCAAAACAGTTCTTAAACAGTAGAGGGCTAATTCCATCAGAGGATGCAATATTTAATAGACTCACAAGCGATGACAAATTCAAAACAAGCGTTACAATTGATGTCAATGCTAGTAATAATGGATTTCAAGAAGCTGTAAAGAACGTAATGTCACAACCGAAATTTGACATTCCAGTAGGTGATGATGTTGCACTTGACTGGACTTGGTAATTCAGCGCTAGATCCAAGTAGTCACGCTGCTTGGATGACGTCATACGGTCCTCGGATGACGGAAAAAAGGACTCAGATAACACCCTACAATGTCATTCCAGCGCGTGACGCTGGAATCCAGGTCTTTTTAGCTATCATAGGATGACAGAAGCAGACCCTCCACTTTGTCATTCCAGTACCCTCTTCTTGTCATGAAAGTAGCTGACACTGGTTTCCATCCAAGAGGGTGTCATCCGAGTAGCCCCTTTCTCGTCATGCCGCCGCGAACCGTCATACCGCGATTCATTCGCGGTATCTCTTAACATAGATCCCCTACTATACCTTAACATAGATCCCGCTAACAAGCAGCGGGATGACGAATTACTATGCCGCCGCGAACCGTCATACTGCTGCGGTATCTCAGCCGCTAATAAGTAGCGGGATGACGGTTGTTGTTTAGCTATAAATATTAAGAAATTTACCAAATAAAAAAAAGGCAAAAGAAGCCCCGTGGTTGGCTAATTACTTACATTATACTTTCAAGTATGGCGTTTTTTTATTCTAAACGTTTAATAACCGCGATTCAGTTGCTTTTAAGCCGCAACTAATCTAAATTATAAACATTAAGAAATTTACTAAACAGAAAAAAAGGCAAAAGAAACCCTAGGGTAGCTAATTATTCACTATCCATTTTTTAAGTTGGCGTTTTTTGATATTTTAAATGCTTTATAAGCGCATTTCAGCTTATATTAGGTAAAAACCTAGAAATTTTATAAAGACATAAGATGCACATAGTGCAAAAAATTAAACATGGGACGCCAGATACGTGAGTTTTTTTGTCATTTAATCTGTACAGAGAAGATAAATAAATAGCTTCAGTTTCATGATAAGGGGACTGGCGAAGCTTGTCAAGGAAGTTTTTATGATTTATCTAACGAACTTTACACTTGCTAAAGTTGTACCATCTTGGTAACTTTAACTGAAAGAAGTTATTTTTTATCCAATATGAAAAAAGCCTTTATATTCACATCCTTAATAGCAATTATATTGATAGTTATTACTTATTTATACAGAAACGACGGAACTAATGACTCACAAGTGGTAAATGTTTATTCATCGCGCAAAGAAGAATTAGTACGTACTTTGTTTGATGAATTCACGAAAAATACAGGTATTAAAGTACGTTACATCATTGATGATTATTCTCAGCTACTTTCACGAATGGAAAACGGTGGTGAAGCTGACTTATTTTTGACTGCTGATGCAATCAACTTAATTCTAGCAAAAAAAAGAGGACTTTTATCTCAAGTAGATTCAGAGGTTTTAAAAAGTGTTATACCTGCAAGATTTAGAGACAGTGAAGATTATTGGTTTGGTCTTACAAAAAGAGCTAGGATATTGGTTTACAATAAAGAGTCAGTAGACCCTAAGGACTTAAGTACTTATGAAGATTTAGCAAATGAAAAATGGAAAGGAAAAATATTAGTGCGTTCTTCTACAAGTCCATATAACAGATCGTTAATTGCTTTTATGATTGCAAATAATGGTTTTGAAAAGACGAAAGAATGGGTAAGCGGAATTGTGAGCAATATGGCAAGAAAACCAAGTGGTGGTGATGCTGATCAAATTTACGCCGTAGCAGCGGGTGAGGGAGATGTTGCAATAGTAAACAGCTACTACTTTGCGAGAATTCTTTTATCAGAAAATAAAAAGAATGTTGCAGACAAGCTAGGGGCTTTTTTTCCTAATCGCAACGATCACGGTGTAATGGTAAACATCAGTGGTGCAGCAGTAACAAAAAACGCAAAAAACAGGGAAAATGCTATAGTCTTATTGGAATTTTTAGTAAGCAAGCAGGCTCAAGAGTTATACGCTAAAAAAAACCAAGAATATCCTATTATTGAAGGCGTTGAAACTTCCGATATACTAAAATCTTGGGGAAATTATTCACAAAGTGATTTGCCTCTAAGTGAACTTGAGAAGCATCTTTTTGAGGCTGTTATGATAGCGGATGAGTGTAAGTGGAAGTAATCCCCAGCGCCACTAAACATTGGGATGAAAGATTTATGCTAATATACCTTACTCTTGACTCGCTGAACTTTTTCTTCCTTCTAACTTAATTTTGACTTTACTATCTTTTTCCGTTCTTTCACCAAAACAATTGCTGCACAAGAAGTCTATTGAAAAAAGGTAATAAGAAAGTAGAATAGGTTCAAGTAGTTGAAAAGGAAACTATGAACAAGAGAAGGAATTTGTTAAACATCTCAGACCTTACAGTCGATGATGTAGAAAATATAACTAAGTTGGCCAACCAGTACCTTAAAAAAGAAGTTGCAAATAGTCATATCTTGGAAAATAAGACAGTAATAAATTTATTCTTTGAAGATTCAACGCGTACACTTGCGTCTTTTGAAATAGCAGCAAAAAGCCTTGGAGCAAATGTTGTAACTTTGCCAATAAGATCTTCTTCTATTAACAAGGGAGAAGATCTAAAAGACATGATCAAAACATTAAATGCAATGAATCCTGATTACATAATAATCAGGCATAAAAGTAGTGGTATCATTAATACACTGGCAAAGTATGTTAACTGCTCGCTAATCAATGCAGGCGATGGAAGTAGTGAACATCCAACTCAAGCTCTTGCAGACTATCTTGTAATCAGCAATCACAAAAAGCAAATAAAGGACCTCAAAGTTGTGATATGTGGAGATATTCTGCACAGTAGAGTTGCAAGATCAAATATAAGATTGCTAAAAATGTTTGGAGCAGAGATAAACTTGGTCGCACCACCAACTTTGATTTGTAAGCATTTTCCTGAAGTAGATTCAGTCCATTATTCATTAATTGAAGGTATAAAGGATGCTGACGTAATTATGCTTTTGAGATTGCAGAAAGAGCGCATGAATAATAGTTCTTCAGAGAAAGAATATTTTTATTTGTATGGACTTGATTCACAAAAGCTATCATACGCAAAACCAGATGCGATTGTTATGCACCCAGGGCCAATAAACAGAGGGATTGAGATTAGCAGCGATGTAGCAGATTGTGTTATTTTACAGCAAGTAGAATTTGGATTGGCAATACGTAAGGCAGTGTTGCACTATTATAGGCCTTGCTAATATTAAAAGATGCTACACAACTAATGCAAAAAGGGGGGGCATGAAATGACAAGGCTTGTAAATGGTTTGAGAATGGCCATTAAGATGTTAAGGCCGAGGATATGGTGTGGAAGTTTTTACGAAAGCCTGAAGTCAATCAACAACCTTGCAGAACGGCAAATTAGACGGCTATCGTAAAAACAGCTTTTTCACCTGGTCGGAACATGGAGAAAGATTTGTGGAAAGAATGTTGTCGATATTTTTGACATCACGTCTCAATGGCCAAAATCCCTTCCAAAAGTTACGACTGCTTAGTTCTTTATTCATTCTCACAATCCGTGAACGGTTACAACCTGGATTCCAGTGGGCTTTGTTGCATCGCTAGCTATGATGGATTAAAGATAAAAAAGATAGGGAATATCAGTAGCTTATTATTCTGGTATTTATAACAAGAACGGTCAATGAATACCTAAATTTGAGTAAAAGAAATTTCACTACCATTTACCAATCCGGCTAAAATTCAAGAATTTCAATGCTTTAGCTATTTTCAATAGAATTAAATTTATTAATATAAATAACAAATTACTATTCTTAAATTTGATCAGATTGATTGCAAAAAAACAAGATTTTCAATAGGTTGCTTATAATCCTAACTATAGTTAGCCTTTCATAAGTAGCGATGCAACAAAGCCATTCCAGTGTCAGCTACTTTCATAACACCATATTACCTTAACAAAAGCAAATGTTCGTACAGATGTGCATCAGCTACTTTCATCTGCCACCTGCAAATTGCAATGTTCGTACAGTTATGTGTCACGCTACTTGGATGACACCGTTGAAAGAAATGAACCAAAATCGTTTTGAATAGAGGAATAACATTCACAAATAAAATTTCATATTACCATTTTTTAATTTATGTATTATAATAAGCTTAATTTATAAGAAAAACAAAGTTGGAAGAACTAAGCAAAAACTGGGTGATAAGAACGGGAAGATTTTTATCTTCATTGTTTTTTTTACTGTTGATTGCGCTGTCAATACGTAGTTTTTTATTCGAGCCATTTCATATACCTTCTGGTTCAATGAAAAGCACCCTACTTGAAGGGGATTACATTTTTACTAGTAAATATTCATACGGTTACAGTAAACACTCCTTTCCATTTTCTCCAAACATTTTTAGCGGCAGGATTTTTTATACCCCTCCAAAGCGTGGCGACATAGTAGTTTTCCAAACCCACAAGAAATGACAGCATCAGGTTTGTTAAGCGAGTAATAGGAACACCAGGTGACAAAGTGCAAATGATAGAGGGAGAATTATACCTAAATGATCAGAAAGTAAAGCGAAGGCAAATTGAAAGTTTTTTTGATTATGAGTCAAATCGTAACATACCAAGATATATAGAAACGCTTTTAAGTGGCAAGGAACATGAGATTTTGGTAGATGACATTTCTAATAAGCTATCATATAACACTCCGGTTTATTATGTACCTAACGATCAATTTTTCGTTATGGGAGACAATAGAAATAATTCTTTAGATAGTAGGTTTCCTGAAGTTGGTTTTGTACCAATGGAAAATATCATTGGGCGTGTAAGCATAGTTGGTTTATCATTTAAATTAGGAAAGGTCGATTGGTTACCATTTAATTTCAGGTTACCTGTTGCTTTGAGATTAAATAGGGTATTGCACAAGGTTGTGTAAGCTTTTTCTACCTATTTGTTAATTCACACAACTCTAAAGAAGAATTTTCTAACTCGGCGATAGTGTTGTTAATTTCATTCAAGTCATTGCCTTGTAAAGCGTTTTTTGCATTTTGTAATAGGTTTTTCAACTTTTGATCAGTGGAAAGGTTATTATTGTTTTCAACCAAGTGTATGAGTTTATTTCCATTAATTTTAGCGCCTGCAAGGGAACGAGCCTTCATATCCTCGTCAAAGCTGTTTATTGACTGGTCAACCATATTTTGAATATCAGCTTCACTCAAGCCAAAACTTGAATTTACTTCAACTGTCTGCTCGATTCTGGTGGTTTTTTCTCTTGCAGTAACAGTCAAGATTCCGTCAACGTTAACTGTGAATTCTATTTCAACTCTTGCAGAACCTGCAGGCAGTGGCGGTATACCTTTTAGTTCAAACTGCGCTAGAGATTTGTTATCCTCTATCATTTCACGTTCTCCCTGACAAACATGAATTTTCATTGCTGTTTGCCCATCAACATAAGTTGTAAACTCTTTTATCTCTGAAACTGGTAGTGGCGTATTTCTTGGTATGATTTTTTCAACTATGTCTCCCATAGTTTCTATGCCAAGTGATAAAGGTAGAACATCCAGGAGAATATTTCTATCTTTTGAGCTCGAAATTAAATCATGAGCCTGCAGAGCTGCCCCAATGGCAACTGCTTTATCCGGATCCACGTCATTTAGTACTTTATTTCCAAAGAGTTTGACTAGTGAATTTTGAACCAATGGTGTTCTAGTTGCACCACCAACTAAAATTACTCCTTTTATATCGTCAATTTTAAGATCTATATCGCTTATAGTACGAGTGACTATATTGATAGTCCTATTAACTAAAGGACTTATTGCCTGCTCGAATTCTTCTCTGGTAATTTCACATTCAAATGGCTTGCCGTTAATGCTGAATTCAAAAATGCCTGAGGTGTTTTTGCTCAGGTATTCTTTTACAATACGTGATTCGATAAGTAAGGAATTTAGTTGCTTAGCCGTCTTTTCTCTATACTTATCAATCACAATTGAACTCAGCAAATGATCAAAATCATCACCGCCGAGTTTGGTGTCACCACCAACCGCAAGAACTTGAAACACTCCTTGATGCAATTTCAATATCGAAATATCAAATGTTCCACCACCAAGGTCATAAACTGCATATATTCCACTGCTATTGTTCTTTTCAATGGAGTAAGAAAGCGCTGCAGCGGTTGGCTCGTTAACGAGGCGAAGAACTTCTATGCCAGCTAATTTTGCCGCATATTTAGTTGCGTTACGTGCTGAATCGTCAAAGTAAGCTGGCACAGTAATCACTGCTTTTTTTACTTCCAGTCCCTTAGACTTTTTTACCCTCTCACATAAAGCTTTTAATATCTCAGCAGAAATCTCAATAGGAGTAAGATACTTTTCCTCTGCGCATTTTATTCTAATAACTTTTTCGCTTTCATGATCTATTTCAAAATTGAGGCCTTCTTTATTTAATTCTTCAACACTTTTACCCATTAAACGCTTTATTGAGTAGATTGCATTTTGACCGACATCGTAGCCAGTTTTCAATGTATTATTTTCATATGAAAGAGCAGAAGGCAGCAGTTCTCTTCCTTGTTCATCTTTAAATATCTCCACGTTACCAGCTTTATTTACCATAGCAATCAAAGAATTGGTAGTACCAAGATCTATACCAAAAACTACTTCACTTGAATTTGGTTCAGAAATTTGAATTGGTTGCATTCTTTTTCACCTCCTCAAATGACTTATATAAATATTTCAATCTTAAGACTTGTGTAGCAGCTCCATCAAAATTCTTTACAGCAAAAGTGTTAATTAGGTTTTTAACGCAATCTTTTATTTTTTCATCAATCATCCTGCTTGCAAATTGTAGATCGTCGCAGTCCAGCAAATACTCTCTTATTTCCATTGATTCACTTAATATTTCAGAATTTAAGTGGTCCTTTTGGCTTTTCACATCAAAAAAATCCAGCAAATGCTCAGCACGTTCTAGTGGTGACTTTAGCACTTGATAAGCTCTGTTAATATTTTCCATGTTTTGGGACTGTCTTTCATTTATATCAGTCCTGCTTAGCTCAATATATTTTTTCTCTAACTCATCAAAACTGATATTGAAAGCTGGTTCAATTTCAAACAATGCAAAATAGTTGCTAGACATGAAAACTCTCTCCACAACCACATTTTCCTTTCTCATTAGGATTTTTGAAAACAAAACCCGATGAAATTTTTCTTCTACATAATCCATTTCAGAGCCAAGAATAAACATGACGGATTTTGGGTCGATCAACACTTTAACTTTTTGGCCATCACTACAGTTTTCCTCAATTATCGACTCTAAAGGACGAGTATCATATGCATATTCAATATCATATTTTAAACCAGAACATCCTTTTTGCTTAATTAGCACTCTTATTCCTATTGCTTCTTCCGGTTTCTCAAGGTTAGTATGCTTCTTTTGGTCCAATAAATACCTTATCCTTTCTACTGCTTCCGCAGTTATAGTGATAAGTTTTTTATTCTTTTTTACAGTTTCACCTCCGCCTACTTCTTGATATTCACCCATGTTCGTAGCTTCTTAATTCTTTTGTTTACTTTGATAGTCATGAATAGCAGCCTTTATAGCATCTTCAGCAAGTACCGAACAGTGTATCTTCACTGGAGGTAAAGACAACTCTTCCACTATTTGAGTATTCTTTATCTGTGTAACGTCACTGATGGTTCTTCCCTTTATCATCTCTGTTAACAAGGAACTTGAAGCAATGGCAGAACCGCAGCCAAAAGTTTTAAATTTTGCATCTTCAATAACACCTTTGTCATTGACCTTTATCTGCAATTTCATTACATCACCGCACGATGGTGCACCAACTAGACCAGTGCCAACATTTGGATCATTTTTATCCAGAGAGCCAACATTTCTTGGATTTTCGTAATGATCTAAAATTTTCTCATTATAACTCATAAAATTACCTGTGAACCGCTATTCTACATTATAACATATTTAGGTTAAAAACTAAAGAAAAATGCACTAGCAAACAGTATATTTTACTCACAAAATATATGGGTTACGAGTGTATTTACTTTACAAATACACGTAGTGCATGTCATTCTCTATATTGTAATTAAAAGGAGTATTCCCTTGAGTTTATTTGGTAACCTTTATAAAGGCTTGTTAAAAACTTCTTCTCGCTTTAGCGACGGAGTGAAAAGTATTTTTTCTGGCAAAAAAAAATTAGATCAGTCGCTTTTAGATGAGCTAGAAGAATTGCTAATTAGCATGGACATTGGTCATAAAACTTCTAAGTTGATTATCGATAGGCTCACAAGCATCAATTTGACAAGGAAGTTGAGTATAATATTATCACGCAGCAATTAGTGAATGAAATAGAAGCTATATTAAATCCAGTCGTGCAGCCGTTAATTTTAAATAAAAAACCACATATAATAATGGTATGCGGAGTAAACGGTAATGGTAAAACCACGACTATAGGTAAGCTTGCATATAAATATAAGGAGATGAGAAAATCCGTTATGCTTGTTGCGTGTGACACATTTAGAGCTGCTGCTAGTGAGCAATTAAACATTTGGGCAGAACGTTCTGATTGCTTGATTGTTACTGGAGAGTACGGTAGCGACTCTGCAAGTGTGGCATATAGAGCTGTAAGTCAAGCTATAAAGGATAACGTTGATGTTGTTCTAATTGACACAGCAGGAAGGCTGCAAAATAATGTGAACCTTATGGAGGAGTTATCAAAAATATATAGAACGATAAAGAAATTGGATGGTACTGCCCCTCATGACGTTATTTTAGTTCTTGATGCAACTACCGGCCAAAATGCTTATAGCCAATTAGAAGCATTTAGCAAAATGGTTAATGTTACCGGGCTAATCGTAACAAAGTTAGATGGCACTGCTAAGGGCGGAGTGGTAATTGGACTTGCAGAAGCTTATAAGATAAAGTTACATGCTATAGGAATTGGCGAAAATATAGAGGACTTAAGGGAGTTTACTAGCAAAGAATTTGCTGAAGCGTTATTTAATTGTAATTAAAAATTTCTCTTAATTCCCTTACGTGACCAAGCTTAATTATCTCAATATCATGAGAAGAGTAATTACCATTTTTAGGCATAATTGCTTTTTTGAATCCTAACTTTTGTGCTTCTTTTAGTCTGAGATCAGCATGCGAGACATTCCTAATTTCTCCTGAAAGTGCAACTTCACCGCAGATTATTGAAGAAGTTGGCAGCGGTAAATTTACTACACTTGAAATAAGGGAAGCAGCAACAGCAAGATCAGCCGATGGTTCCTGTATTTTGAGTCCCCCTGCAATGTTTAGGTATACCTCTTTATCATGCAAAAACATTTTGCAACAAGCATTTAGCACCGCGATGATCATAGCCAATCGATTAATATCCCACCCAACTACTGCCCTTCTTGGGTTGCCATATTAGTCCCTGCTATTAATGCTTGCACTTCCATTAAAATTGGTCTTGAACCTTCAATTCCTGCAAATACGGCGCTGCCAACTACTTCTCTGTCATGGGCCATCAGAAACAATGATGATGGGTTATCAACAGGCACAAGTCCTGCTTCAGACATCTCAAAAACACCAATTTCATTTGCAGGGCCAAATCTATTTTTAATAGTGCGTAAAATGCGATATTGATTACTATTTTCACCTTCAAAATATAATACCGTATCCACCATATGCTCCAAAGTTTTAGGTCCAGCTATTTGTCCATCCTTAGTTATATGGCCAACTATTAAGAGGGAAATACCATATTGTTTCGCAAGAATAGTTAATTCATGTGCGCAAGTGCGGACCTGAGTTACAGTGCCTGGTGCCGATGTAATTCTGCTATCATACATTGTTTGTATAGAGTCAATTACTAAGAATTTAATACTTTTATTTTCCTTTATTGTTGCTACTACATCAGTTAAAGACACTGTAGATAAAAGCTTAATTTTAGGTTCATTTATCTTAAGACGCTTTGCTCTGAGACTCACCTGCTCTAAAGATTCCTCGCCAGATACATAAAGACATTCAAAAGAGGAAAGTTGCACAACATTAGCTGCAATTCTAAGCAAAAGGGTAGATTTCCCAATTCCAGGTTCGCCACCAATTAAAATGCTAGCACCTTGAACGATACCCCACCAAAAACTCTATCTAATTCTTCTATTCCTGTTAAAAAACGACTTGGAGTGATAATTTCGCTACCCGATAACGTCTTTATTAAAATTGGCGCAGATATACTTCTTTTGCCCGTTTTTACTGCTATTTCCTCAACAACTGTATCCCAATTGTCACATGCAATACACTTCCCTACCCACCTACCAGTGCTGTGACCACAGGATTGACATACATATACAGTTTTCATCAAAGCCAAAATTATTTTGTTGTAATTGTAATAAAAATTAGCTGAATATGCGAAGTAAATCTATAGCTAACCCAAGAAAGGGTTCCCTATGTCATACCGCGATTCATTCGCGGTATCTCTAGATCCCGCTAACAAGAAGCGGGATGACGGTTGTCGTTTAGCCATAAATATTAAGAAATTTACCAAATAAAAAAAAGGCAAAAGAAGCCCTGGGGTTATTATCTGCTTTAAAATATTGGCGTTTTTTATGTTTTAAACGCTTGACAAGCGAAATTCAGCTGCTTTTAATTGCAACTAACTTACGCTGCAAATGTTTAAGAAATTTACTAAGCAGAAAAAAGACAAAGAATCCCCGAGTTAGCTAGTCTTTTACTATCTCTGTCGAGTATTGGCATTTTTTGATGTCTTGTAACGCTTTATAAGCGCGTTCAGCTTATTTAGATAAAAATCTAGATGTAGATGAAGTTTTGTAAAGACATACAGTATCTATATACTGCAAAAAATTGAACATAAGACGCCGATACATTAAGTAATCCTTACCTTTTAATCTGCAGATTGGCGAAAGCAAATACAATAGCTTCAGTTTCATGATAAGTGGGCTGGCGGAGTTTGTCAAGTAAGTTTTTTGTTTCTATTCCCAATGTTATATGGTTATGTAATACCAATTCTCATTACTAGTGAATCAAATAAGCGGCATTGCAGAGTTTTTTAATTGTGGAGTGAGAAAGAGAGGTAATAAATTTGCACAAAGCGCTCTCAAGCAAAGCAATTGTGTCGTAGATTTTGTTACGCAAAATGTTCTGTTTTATATATAACCAAAACCTCTCAACAGGATTGAGGTCAGGTGAGTATGGTGGTAGGTATATAATGTCGATATTTTTAGGTACTTTTAAATTTTTTGACTTATGCCAACTAGCACAATCCATGATAAGAAATGCCTCCCTTGTTCCTAAATATTGTGACATCTGCTCAAGGAATATATTCATACAATCAGTATTGACGTTTGAGCTAGAACTTTCTCCATTTCTGGGATTAACTGCACTATAGAGATAAAAATTTTGCCTACCTAGTTTTACCTTAACCTGTGTCCTAATGCCTTTTTTAAACCACCCGTGTCCAATCTTTGAATGTGTGCCAAACCGCGATTCATCGAAGAAAAAATAGCTCTTTTTCAGGATACATGACAATAGTTTCATTAAGATTTTTTTTAAATTCCTCTTGTTTACTTTTATCTTGTCCGTTATGCACTGGTCTTGGTGTGATATATGAGAATTTCATTCTTTGCATATTACGGTGTACTGTAGATTTGCTGATATTCAAACCAAACTTTTCTTGAATTCTTATTTTCATTTCTTTTATAGTAATATTGGGGTTTTCCTCTATCCACACCTCAACTTGTTCACGTTGACTTTGATTCAATATAGTTTTTCTACGGCGTTGAGGCGGAGCAAATAATTTTTCTTCTCTGCCAAATTTTAGGTCATGCAGTAAGTGCCTTTCTTGAAATGCAGCATATCTTTGCTACGGCTGTTATACTGTGCTTTTTTTGCTGCAATTACAGCATTTAGTTTTTTTGCAACATATGCGTTATTTCTTACTTTCTTCAGCATTTCTTTTGCTGATTCCACCACTTTTTCATCCAATAATTTTGAACTTAATGCCATTTAAACCTCGCTACTTTACTTACTTCAGTATGGCTTTTTTTCTATTATTGTCTATCCGTTACTTGTGTAGCGGGAATTGGTATAAGAGGTTGTCCGGAAACTAGTAAATTCAAGCATATTCCCTCTTTAAACATAACCCTACTCATAGCTAGGTATATGAAATTCTCAGTGGATGTTGTGAGTAAATCATACTCCTTCGATAGCCTTCTATTCCTATTAACCCAAGCAAAAGTCCTTTCTACAACCCATCTTCTTGGCTGTACTTTAAACCCTTGTTCTCTTGTTGGTAGTAGCTCAGGTGGCGTATCTTTGTGCACCCAAAATCTACATGGAGGCCTTTTAACAATTTCAATATCTATGTCATATTCTTCCTTTATGTGATTCTTTAAATTTCTTCCTTGGTATCCCATGTCAGCCCACATTTTTTTAACTTTAGTATATTTTGTTCTCATATTGTTTAATGCTATTTTAATACCATCTCTATCATTTTCGTTAGCAGCGCCTACGTAACAACCTAGTATAAAACCCTGAGTGTCTGTAATTATATGCCTTTTTCTACCCTTTACTTTTTTACTTCCATCATAGCCTTTGATCCCCCCTTTTCTGTAGTCTTTACAGATTGACTATCTACTATACAGGCACTCGGCTGCTCATTCCTTCCTATTTTTCTTCTACTATATTTTGTAATTTCATAATTCATTTTCTCAAAATTCCCTGCTTCTTCCATTGCCTGAACTGCTCATACACAGTCTTCCATAGCGGAAAATCATTTGGTAAATACCGCCATTGACACCCTGTACGCAATACATAGAAAATTGCTTCTAATATTTCTCTTTTGCTATACTTTGGCGGCCTTCCTCCTTTCTTGTATGATACTCTGAAGTGTTTTTCTATTCTTGCCCATTCCCTTTCGCTTAGATCTGTTGGATACTTTTTTCTCATCTTTACCCCGTACTAAAATTTCAGATATTATAGCCTTTTTACTTGTTTCCGGACAACCTCTAAGAAGTCTAATAGCAAATTTTTAAGTTCCTCTTTAACCAACGGGCTCTCATGAGGAGAGGAGAGTAAAGATCTTCTTCCATAGATATCTTAACACTTTTTTCTTCTTCTACAGTTGGCGGACGAGTAAGAAAGTGAATCTTTGGTGCACCACTAATTATTGCCATTGGTGTTTGCTCCGCCCCTTCCCCCATAACTAAAACAGCAGATGTTGCCAGTGCATCAAGAAGATTGACTTGTGTTACTTGCAGTGGTTGATTATAAAGATCTAGCTTGCCTATATAGGAATAAAGTGGTTCAAATCCACACCAACCAAGAGCAACGCCCGTAACCCCACGACGCATAGGTGTTACATTACTATCTGTAATCAAAATACCAAGATGTTTTATGCAGTGTTTTGTCTTGAGATAGTTCCATATTGATAGAGCTGTTTTCTGAACATCCTTTGGGTATAAAATATACATTTCATTACCATTTGATTCATCAATACCAGCAGATGGAATTAAGATATTGTCTTTAATCGTTAAATAGATGCCGTAAGAATTATGGTCTACACCAACAATTGCATCAGCTTCTCTTTTGATTAGCTCTTCTTTAGAACAAGCAGTTTTGCAAACCACTTGTTTTTGACAAACAGAAATGATTTTTGATGTGATAGCAAGAACAACTTCCTCTCCTAGCAACTCTGAAACATAGCGATCAAGAACCTGCTCTAATACTTCTCCACATTCAATGCGGTGGGTATAAATTGCTTTAACATGCATATTAACGTGTTAGCCTACATATAGTATAATCTTTCGTTTTGGTGAGAATAGTTTTATGCCATCCATCAAGAAGTGTTAAGTTGAAATATACATCACCTTTATAGGGTTTGTAAATTTCTGTCATGATGAACTCTGAAATTAGATTATATTCTAAAAAAAGATGCGCTATTTGTGCTCCACCAATCACAAAGATTTGAGGGTAACTCCAATTACTTTGGATTGACAAAAACTCTTGCATAGAAGAAATAATAGTGCATTTTACTCCTCTGTTAAAACAAGAATTTAATTTGTCACGAGAAAAAACAATAGGAATACGATTCCCTAATATGTCTTGAGGCATAGTTTCAAATGTCTTTCTCCCCATAACAATAACTTGTTTGTCAGTCACCTGACGAAAATGATCTAACTCACTTGGATAATGCCAGGGCAATCCATTATTTATTCCAATTACCCCCTTGGGATCAACAGCCATAATTCCGATAACTAGCATCCCTGTAAAGCAGCTTGAGCTACAAAAAATCGCATGTGATCACGCACATTATGCACTCGAAGGAAATCAACCTTGTTGTGCAATGCAGATGATAAAGCAATTGTTTCTAAATCTCGGTTAAAGACAGGTTCTGTAGAAAAAGAAGAAATAAATGACTTTCTAGAATGACCAACCAGAAACTTTGCAGCCAAAATTTTGTAACGTTTCTATACTGCGTAAAATCTGGATATTCTGGTACATAGATTTGCCAAAACCAATACCAGGATCAATAATGATCGAGCTTTGATCAAAACCTAGAGCTAGTAATCTATTAATGTTCCTTTCTGCCCAATTATTTATGGTATCAATTGGATCAATGTCACTTGGGATAATGTTGTCACTATGTGGTGGTATGGAGAGTGAATGCTAATAACGATACTACATCCACTGCTAGCAATCGCTTTTAAGGTATTATCATCTAGATCTCCCTTCTGATCGTTTACCCAGGCAATGTTGTAGTGCTCCAAAACATTCAAAATAACATCTGGCCAGAAACTATCAATGCTGACTTTAATGTCACCAACTTTCATATACTGATTGAGATTATCAAGCACTGGTTTTAAGCGTGCATATTCTGCTTTTGGAGTTTGTATTGAGGAGCCAGGTCTTGTTGATTGAGCACCAAGTTCAACTATGCTTGCACCATCTGATAACAGCCGCAGTGCCTGCTTGGTTGCTTGATCTGCATCATAATAAAGACCACCATCTGAAAATGAATCAGGAGTAATATTAACAATACCTACAAGCTCTGGTGAAAGCGTAAAACTCCTTAAAAAGCAATCCTTAATGTTAGGGTTAATAGTACCAAACGTTTTGTTAACTACTGCCATGGGACTCAGCATTGCCATCAAGTGAAGCAAAAATGGTCTGTTTATCATTCTGGGTGAGGAATCTTAAGGTAGGGTGTATCAAGTGTCAGGTCATCCCATAACAAAATATCCAAATCAATAACGCGAGGTGCCCATTTTTCATAGACCTGCAGACGGCCAATGTCACATTCAATTTGTTTAAGGCCCTTTAACAGCTCTTCAGGAGAAGAAGAACAACTTCCATACACAACCATATTTAGAAATGGCCTGTCCCACCCAGGTGGAGCATCATTTGGTAAAATAGCCTTAGTTTCCAGAATAATTGAAGATTTTAAATTTTTAAAATAGCGTTCCTGCAGTAACTGAGCAGCCTTTTGTAAATGGGAAAAGCGATTCCCCATATTTGAGCCAATAGAAATGTAAATCATTCTTGCAACGCATTACGATAAGTAAAGAAAACACCTCCATGCACACTGGGGACAGGTGGTGCAACTTTGTGAATAGTTACGCCTATAGAAGAAATAATAAGCTTTTTTGCATCACAAGGTTATTAATGGTCCTGTATATATCATGAGTTAAATGCTCGATTAAGTTGAATTGCTTGCTTTGAACGAGAGATTGAATACTCTGAACTACCTCCAAGTAGCATATAGTATCCTCAAGCCGGTCAGTTGTAAGTCCTAAAGGGGGGGATTTAAAGGTAAAATCAATATTAACACTAACTAATTGAGAATGATACTTCTCTTCTGCACTATAGCCTAAATGAACCCAAAGCCGTAAGTCAGATATAAGAAGATTACATGCAGACATTGCATTCCAACATCACTGAGTTTAAGCTACTTACAACTACTAACACACGCTAGCATCATCATTCCATCAAGAAAACCCCACAAGAGCCTTTGCTCCCTTTTGAGCACCCTGCATAACTTTATCTTGCTCTTTTTCATCTAGATCTTCAATAAGATTTGCACATTCCTCAGAATGCCATTCATCAGCATGCATATGGACCGTAAAAAATTGAAGAGAACGCTCATCACTTATTGAATAGTGTTTTTTTAAACCTTCAATTTTAGACTTAGAAACCTCTGGAGTTTGACGTTCATAAGCATAAAGTGCACCCAAACCGGAAGCAAAAACCTGATCGTACAATATCAAAGTAACCATCAACTAACTCCTGTGTCTCTTTAATCTGTGCATCCTTATGGAGATCAGACCGTGTTACACCAAGCCCTTCAGCAAAACGTTTCCATAACTCTGGGTGATTTTCATCACCTTGTTCTTCTTCTATCAAATTACCAAGCAAAACCTGTCGCATTTTTAAATCTGGGCACAAAAAATGTATACCACTGATATAACGAGGAAACGCAGCAACATGGTGATAATACTCTTTAGCATAGGTTTGTAAAGCTTGCAAGCTTAAGCTTCCTGTATTCCATGATTGGTAGAATGGATGATTTAGTAAGTGCAACCCATCTAACTTATTATTCAAAGATTTAGTAAATTCCATTATTTCCTCTATTATATCAACATATAATTCATATACTATAGTTTTCTCATTGTTACGATCATGCTAACAATGGTGGGATTGGTAGGACTCGAACCTACGACCCAATTCGTTATGAGCGAACTGCTCTAACCGACTGAGCTACAATCCCTTTTATCAATATTTATAATACACACAAAAGCAAATTTGTCTATTAGCTTATTTCACTATCAACCCAACTTGACAAATCATTTGTTGCACCAATTTTGCGTGCAATTTCCTTACCATCTTGAAATATGATTAAAGTGGGTATAGATTGCACTCCATACTTACTTGGCACTTCAGTCCCTTCATCTATGTCGAATTTGCAGATCTTAATCTTGCCTTTTCTATCCTTAGCCAATTGTTCTATACGTGGCATTAGACTTTTGCATGGCCCACACCATTCTGCCCAAAAATCTACCAGCACGAACCCTTTATAGTCAGTGACTTCAGATTTGAAATTTTGATCATTTACCGATGTAATATCATCACTCATAAAATACCTAAATTTTTGTAAAATATAGCGTATCTATTAGCAGTTAATCAACTAAATTCTTACCGCAGAGCTTGAAAAATTGCCCTAAAGTGTTTTGCACAAACAAAAAACTTCTATTACATCTGGTGGTTAAAGATATCCACGTTTTCCCAACCCATTAAGTCTAACTCAATACGAGTAGGAAGAAATCAAAGCACTTTTGGGCCAATTCTTTTCTATTTTCACGTTCCAGCATTAAGTCTAGCTTTTCCTTTATCCTGTGGAGATACAAAACATCAGATGCAGCATAACTTTTTTTGTTTGTCTGTTAAATTTTCATTTCCCCAATCAGAAGATTGCTGCTGCTTATTTAGTTTGGTATCAAGCAGCTCTAAGCACAACTCTTTTAAGCTATGATTATCTGTGTAAGTGCGAACTAAACGTGAAGCTATCTTTGTGCAATAGCACGGAAGTGCCCAAGTTTCCAAGTAATAACGTATTATGCTCACATCAAATCGCGCGAAGTGAAATATTTTAGTTATATTTTTATCCTCTAATATTTTTCTCAAATTTGGCGCTGTATAATCGTTCTTGAGTTGAACTAAGTGAGCGTTGCCATCATTAAAAGAGAGCTGCACAAGGCATAATCTATCTCTGCCATGAAGTAGCCCCATTGCCTCGGTATCAACAGCTATAGACCTTACATCATCTGGTATTGAACTAGCTGGCAAGTCGTCTTTATATAAAAATATTCCCATAAAGCTTTGTGGAATAATTAAAAACTTATGATAATCAAAAATAAGCCTTAAGTATACGAAAAGATCATAGAAGGAACCACGCAAATTTATGGGCTCTCACATTTTTCATGTACACGGGGTTTACAAATCGCTGTATATGCCTATAATTAAGTAAATTTAGGTTAATTTAATTGCGGGAGTAGCTCAGTTGGTAGAGCGCAACCTTGCCAAGGTTGAGGTCGAGGGTTCGAACCCCTTCTCCCGCTCTTTACTTTCAAAATCATTTCGTCAAAAATCCCTTGACAAACTCCGCTAGCCCCCTTATCATGAAACTGAAGCTATTGTATTTGCTTTCGCCAATCTGCAGATTAAAAGGTAAGGATTACTTAATGTATCGGCGTCTTATGTTCAATTTTTTGCAGTATATAGATACTGTATGTCTTTACAAAACTTCATCTACATCTAGATTTTTATCTAAATAAGCTGAACGCGCTTATAAAGCGTTACAAGACATCAAAAAATGCCAATACTCGACAGAGATAGTAAAAGACTAGCTAACTTGGGGATTCTTTGTCTTTTTTTCTGCTTAGTAAATTTCTTAACATTTGCAGCGTAAGTTAGTTGCAATTAAAAGCGGCTGAATCTCGCTTGTCAAGCGTTTAAAACATAAAAAACGCCAATATTTTAAAGCGGATAATAACCACGGGGCTTCTTTTGCCTTTTTTTTCATTTGGTAAATTTCTTAATGTTTGTGGCTGAACGACAACCGTCATCCCGCAGCGGGATCTCTTGTTAGCGGCTGAGATACCGCGAATGAATCGCGGTATGACGGTTCGCGGCGGCATGACGATAAGCTCGTCATCCCGCTACTTGTTAGCGGGATCTCTTGTTAGCGCCGCGGCGGTTGTAAGTTAAAATATGTGTATCCGTTCAGGAGAGTGGTTTAAGAAACAATAGATAGGAGATTTTGGAAAGGATTGAGACCCCTTTGTTTCCAAGTTAAGTATAATGAAATTATCGCTCAAGGAATGTATTTCCCCGCTTTGATTGTGTAAAATATGAGTTTTTGCGATAAACGACATAATGCCGAATTTGCCGTTCAGCGTGGTTATTTGTCAGCGGAATATTTTCTGGGTCATCTAAAAATTTCCACATCATTCTTTCAGATCTCAGAACATTTTTTGCAACTCGAGAGGCTCCAATTGCTTCAGGTAAACGAGATATCTCCTTCAAGTAATACTTTGTACGTTTTCTTAATTTTCTGGCACGTCTGACAAACCTCAAAACATCTATCTCACTTTTTAGTAAAGCTTTTTTTAGTGCAAATAATTCAGTGGCCACGTTTCTCAAGTAACAACCCAGAACTTTAACTTCAATATTCCAACTATGTGCTAATCTTTCAAAATCTCTTGATAAATGTGCCCAACAGATTTGCCTGTTTTTATCGGCAAAATAATTGTATGCTGCATACCTGTCAGTTATTACCAAGCTATTGCGATTGCAGAATTTACTATTTTGTAAAACTTTCATTCCTCTTGACTCTGTAAATTTTACAAAACTTGCCGTATTGCTTGCAAACATCCAACACCAAGCGAGTTTACCTTTGTTATAATGGCTCGTTTCATCAATATGTAGAACTTTACTCCTACTTATCTCTTGTTCGATCTGCTCATACATTTTTTTGCATTTTGAAGCAACTCTATGTTCACTATTTGATATGCTACCGACGCTTATGTTCAAATTGAAGATATCATTTACGACACTCGCTATTTCGCGTTTTGAATTTTTGTAGAATCCGCTGAACGCTGCAATTATTGACTTAACCCTTGGACCAAATGTATCTGGCGTAACACCTTCCGGTAACTTGCTACTTCTTCTCTTTCCGCATCTCCGACAACGGCCATGTTCTAACTGATATTCCACTACATAAGGCTTGATTTCTGGAAGATCAACTTTCTGATGAATATATGGTTTTTCACATATTGCAATTTCTCCTCCGCATTCGCAAGTATTAGGCAACTCTATCTTTACTACTTTATCTGCATCCATGTTGGCGCGAAAACTTCCTTTATGACCAACCTGACCGCCAATATTCCTTTCGCTTTTCGGCTTATTCTTTTTTATTTTATACAACTCTTTGGAACTTGGTATTGATGAATTTTTTGAGCTTAAACCGAGTCTTTCTCTTAACTCAGCATTTTCTATCTTTAAAGCCTTATTTTCTGCTTTTAAACTTTCATTCTCTTTTTCCAATCTTTCTATTTTTGCTTCTAACCTTTCTATTTTTTGCTGTAAATTTTTGCAAAGTTCTAAAAGGTTTACCATATTATTTCACTTTTGCTCTATGATTATCTTTTTAGATCACCTTGTCTACCTTATTCTGCCACTCCGCTGAACGGATACACAGCTTTTTCACCTGGTCAGAACGTGGGGAAAGATTCGTGGAAAGAATGTTGTCAATATTTTTGACATCACGTCTAAATGGCCAAAACCCCTTTCAAAAGCTACAGAATCTACTAGCTGTCACTGCTTAGTTCTTTATTCATTCTCACAATCCGTGAACGGTTACGAATTTCCTTCATGAAAAAAGAAGAGCCTGAAGGAACAAAAATCGAAGAGGATGAATCAAGAACATACCTTGCTTCTGGATTAAATAATACTCTTCATGGCAACATTTACCAGCTAAAATTGTTAATGTTATTTTTAAAGCGTGGACTAGATAAAAGCTACTCTTTTCGTTTGGCTACAGAGTAGAATAATGCTGAAAAATTTGATGATTTGGTTTTTATATGTAATAATTCAAAATCAAAAAAAATATATCGTTTTTTGCAAGCAAAACACAAGCAAAATAAGGAGGATAATAAAATTGGAATAAGCGATTTACTCACAAAAAATAAAGATGGTGAATTTAATTTGGCAAAGTATTTCATTTCCTACTTAAAGATTAAATACAATCAAGACTTTATCAATGGTGAACTGAAAGATTTTGTTATTTGTACCAACATTGATTTTGATCTAGATCAAAGCAGAACACAAGATGCAGTAAAAAAGTTGAAAGTGCAAAAAAAATAAAGGAAAGGAAATTTTGGTTGAAACAATTAAAGATAATGATGTCTTCTTTAAAGATGGCGGTGAGAGATATAAGCTTTCTTATGAAGTATATAACAATGTTACAAAAAATAATATCATAGAATTCAGTAGGATTATTCCTAGGATGTTTCTATGTTCCAAAAGAGGAAACTTAAATAACAAAATAAATACCCTTTTAATATACACAGAAGGCATTCTATAGCTAACTTAAGTAACCAGATACAACTATAACTTTTATTGTTTAATAACATTTGTGCCATTCTCTCTAACTTGAGCTTATGGTTTAAAGTACTTAATGACCAAGAGCATAATTATTACTACAAATAGGTGGTCTTAGGCTTTCAAGATGACTATTTACTTTCAGCGAATCGTCCAAATCATGCTCTATTTTTTGTGTTTTTATCTCGAATTTAAATCCTAATTTTTCGCAGAATTTTTGAAAATATTCTTTAATAACATCAAACAAGTTTCTACTTTCCCCTTTATAATTTTTTAGTTCCTTAGGAATAGTAAGTAATAATTTGCCATCTTTATAGGTTACACCATCTTGAGACTCAAGTACAAATTCAAGTGAAGTCGATAGATCGCATATTTTTTCTCCTGGGTTATCAAACTTCGTTACGAACACTAACATATCAGATTTTACTTTTGTACTGATTGGATCAGCACAATCAATACACATTGTTTTATTCTTGCTATATTCCCCTTTTAATCCATATTCCAAGAGTGAACTTTCAAGAATAGGGATGCTTACAGCAAATTCATACCCCGCTTGGTTACAATTAGTGATTATTTCTTCTAAAATAGGGTCATTCGGAACACTTGCTTCTGCGTATTGGAACATTTCCTTAAAGACTTCTTTTACAAATGGGCGATAGTTCTTATTCTCATCTCCTACTTTTAGTAATAGATGCAGATGCTCTCTTCCAGCATTGTAAAATCTCTCAAAATCTTTCCCATATGAGGTGGTTTTCTGATAATCAGGAATTTCAGAATTTTTGCAGTGACTTTTCCATAATTCACATAACGCATTATGTGCAAGTTCCTTTTCAAGATCCTTGAGGACTGAATCAACAAAAGCTCTACCATAATCTGTATCTATTTCTCTTTGTTTTTCTCTTGCGGTTTCACTACTGTATATATCATAACTATTAAAAAGGTTGCTTTTGCGATATTGAGCTCCTTCAATTAATGCAGAGGTTAAAACTGTATCTATAATTTTTCCATTAATAACAAAGTTCATTCTTGGAAAATCGAAATACATTGTTTCACCAGAGTTTGCTGATTTATTGCTCTCACCAGCCTTTAATTCACTAAAACCAAATTCTTTAATTTTAGCCTTCAATGTAACTATTGGATTTGCCTCACTCATACTCCCTCTTTCTTCAAAGTCAATTATACCATAAGAGTTATTAATAGATTATTGACAATATGTAAGCTTAACAAAGGCTTTACACTATCTGTATAATAAATACGCTAAGACAAAAATTTAGATCTAGAAAAGATAATTGAACTTTATTACATTCCATCTATAATAATTTAAAGTAGCAAGCCTCAAACTAGAAGCCTGCTATTACTTACTGGTTACTTTACATCAATTCTCTTGATATGTTTCTCCGACTTAGGTATGGTTACGTGCAATATTCCATCTGAAAAATTAGCAGACACTTTATCTTGCTCTACATTTACTGGAAGCTGAATAGACCTATAGAAAGATCCATAGTATCTTTCTCGATGGTAAAACTGCTTATCTTTTGACTCGTTATTACACGTCTTTTCACCCTTCACTATTAAGCTGTCGCTAGATATACTAATGTCTATGCTTTCTTTGGAAATACCTGGTAGCTCTAGTGAGAGACAATAGCTTTCTTTTGTTTCATAAAAATCGCAAGCTGGTAATAGACTACTACCTCTTCTGGAAAGCTCTGAGTCCCATCCTGTAAAGAAGCTATCAAATATGTTATCAACGGCTCTTTGTAGTCCTCTTACACTAAAGTTATCACATTTATTGTTTTTATTTGAATGAACTATATTACTCATGTTGTACCTCCTTTCACTAATATATGCATTACGTAATCATTCTACTTACTAATTTCAATCCTAAATCTAAAGTCAGAGCTTTTGTTAGATGTGAAAAGTTGTTCCAATTTACTATGACTTGATTATGAGAAAAAAATCTTATTTGGATTACCATGGGTAATGCTATAAACTAGATTAATTGTAGTACGTAGAGTTATTGCATTCCTCCCATTTCTGCGATTATTTTCTTCATCTTCATTTGATAAGTATTTTACTTTCCAAACTTACCTCCAATGATTTATTTAATATTCCCCAACTTTTAGTGCACTAAATTTGCTCATTTTTCCTTAACTTGACACGTATACTTTTTTGAATATTTCCATAAAACCTTTAAAATAATCTTTAAATTACTAAAGCCATTACTTAATGTTGAAAGTAGCTTGTTCTGCTATTTTTCCTTAACTTAAACGTACTGTACTTGAGATGTACTTGAGGTAATCACTACATTGTTAATATTAGTATTAGGATTACTGATGCTAAGAGGGTTACAAGCATCTATCAAAATTCTTAAGTCTTCGTTACTCAGGTAGCTAAATATTTTTTCAGTACAGTCATATGGTAACTCAGGAAAATTGTTAAAGAGAAAATGGAAAATTTTATTGCCTTGTTCAAGTAACTCTTTTCTTTCCATACCCTTTCTGAAATGACTTTCGATCATACTAGCATATATTGGAAATTTTGTTTTATAGTCGTCTGATTTTAAAACCTGCACTATATTTTCATTCCTCATATATATTGCTAATGAGCTTGTACCTTTTGCCAAGATATCATAAAATGAAATGTTAGGATTATTAATCTTCTCACTCTTCATCCTTGCTATTTCTTCCTCACATTCATCCTGAAAGCCACTTATTTCACCACTGATACTCATTGATAGTAAATTTTTTTCACTTACATATAAATTTGCGGTTTTCATTTTAACTATGTGGCGTTTAAGAGCTTCAGCAGTTACTTCACACGAACAGACACCACGATCAGGATCGTAATAACCATCATCATCAGAGTCATAGTTGTTGAGTTGACTATAGAATGACCTTATACCAGCCATAGCAGAATCAAGTGGTGTATGATTATTTCTACTCGTAATATTAATATCAGAGCCATATTCCAAAAGAGTTGTAACAACTTCTTCATGTCCTTCTTTAGAAGCAATGTGAAGTGCTGTTCTGCCATACTCATCTCTAGAGTTAATATCAGCACCAAATTTCAAGACAGTCTCAATAATTTCCTGGTAACCTTTTTGAGCAGCCAGGTGCAGTGGTGTTATGTCACTTTTAATTTTAGAACCAACTTTAGCACCGCATTCTAGCAATACTTTTACAACCTCTTTATGGCCTTTTTGAGTTGCAATATGAAGCGCAGTTATTCCATCTTTTTGCTTAGCGTTTGCGTTAGCTCCTTTGTTCAAGAGCATTTTGCTAATTAGAGGTTGTCCGGAAACTAGTAAATTCAAGCATATTCCCTCTTTAACATAACCCTACTCATAGCTAGGTATATGAAATTCTCAGTGGATGTTGTGAGTAAATCATACTCCTTCGATAGCCTTCTATTCCTATTAACCCAAGCAAAAGTCCTTTCTACAACCCATCTTCTTGGCTGTACTTTAAACCCTTGTTCTCTTGTTGGTAGTAGCTCAGGTGGCGTATCTTTGTGCACCCAAAATCTACATGGAGGCCTTTTAACAATTTCAATATCTATGTCATATTCTTCCTTTATGTGATTCTTTAAATTTCTTCCTTGGTATCCCATGTCAGCCCACATTTTTTTAACTTTAGTATATTTTGTTCTCATATTGTTTAATGCTATTTTAATACCATCTCTATCATTTTCGTTAGCAGCGCCTACGTAACAACCTAGTATAAAACCCTGAGTGTCTGTAATTATATGCCTTTTTCTACCCTTTACTTTTTTACTTCCATCATAGCCTTTGATCCCCCCTTTTCTGTAGTCTTTACAGATTGACTATCTACTATACAGGCACTCGGCTGCTCATTCCTTCCTATTTTTCTTCTACTATATTTTGTAATTTCATAATTCATTTTCTCAAAAATTCCCTGCTTCTTCCATTGCCTGAACTGCTCATACACAGTCTTCCATAGCGGAAAATCATTTGGTAAATACCGCCATTGACACCCTGTACGCAATACATAGAAAATTGCTTCTAATATTTCTCTTTTGCTATACTTTGGCGGCCTTCCTCCTTTCTTGTATGATACTCTGAAGTGTTTTTCTATTCTTGCCCATTCCCTTTCGCTTAGATCTGTTGGATACTTTTTTCTCATCTTTACCCCGTACTAAAATTTCAGATATTATAGCCTTTTACTTGTTTCCGGACAACCTCTTACTTCATTTCCTTGTTGAGCAGAAAGATGGAGAGGTGTTATATCACTTTTAACTGTAGAATTAACATCTGCATTATATTCTAAAAGAGCTTCAACAACTTTCGTATATCCTTTCTGAGCAGCAGCATGAAGCGTCGTAATACCATTTTTGGTTTGAGCATTTATATTAGCTCCCTTACTTAGAAGCAGTTTAGCAATTTCTCCCTTAATATTAATATCAGGATCTTCATTAGTAAGAAATCCAAAAAAACCTTCACTCTCACTTAAAGCAGTAAAATGCAATGCTGTTCTTCCATATTTATCACTAGCGTTAATATCAGTATCGTGTTGCAAAAGAGCTTCAACGATTTCTATGCATTCCTTCTTAACAGCAATATTCAATAGCTCAGGATTATCTTTTACATTAGCTCTATTAGTTAAAAGTAGCTTGGTAATTTTTAAATCGGCATTCTCAGTAGCATAAAATATTGGAGTTTTTCCAGTTTTGTCTTGAGCATTTATATCAGCTCCATAGCTTATCAATAATTTAGCTACTTCTTCCTGTTTGTTTTTGGCTGCACTATGTAAAGGTGTAAAACCTTCTTTAGATGTTGAATTGTGTAACGTATTAACATCAGCACCATACTTCAATAGGTCTTCAACAATTTTCAAATATCCTTTTTCAACAGCAGCATGTAATAACTTAGGATTATTTGCATCTTCGAGATTAACAATAAGACCATATTCTAGAAGAGCCTCAACAATCTTTTTATACTCTTCTCCATAGCCGTGCACTGCGATTTTAAGAGAGCTTCTGTTACTTTGATGATTAATATCAGGACAATACTTTAAAACATCCTCAACAATCATTAAATATCCTTTTTCAACAGCGAGGTGTAGTGTGGTTTTACCATCTTTGTCCTGATTATCAACTTTAGCTCCATGTTGTAAGAGCAGCTTTACAACTGTTTTACGTCCTGTTTTGGTAGCAATATGAAGTGGCGTTAAATTACTATTTGTGCTAGCATTAATATCAGCACCTTTATTCAAGAATAATTTCACAGCTTCTTCATTGCCTAGTTCAGAAGCAAAATGTAGTGGCGTATATCCTTCCTTCAATGTGAAAGAATGAGTACAAGCACCATGGTTTAGAAGATCTTCGGCAATATGCATATATCCTTTCTTAGCAGCAATATGAAGAGGGGTTATACTATCTTCCCCTTTAACATCAACATTAGCACCTCTACTTAAAAGCAACGTGATAACTTCTTTACTACCTTTTTCAACAGCAAAGTGCAGTGGTGCATAACCTTTTTTCCATGTTGAAGTACACACACAATTAACATAAGCTCCATATTTTAAAAGATGCTCAACAATCTGTAAATACTCTCTCTCAGCTGCAATATGAAGAGGAGTTATACCATCATTGCTTCTGACGTTAATGTTAGCTCCACGATTTAAAAGTAGTTCGGTAATTTCCATTTTCTTATTTTCAATCGCATTGTGAAGCGGAGTTCTGCCATACTGATTTTTAGCATCAATGTTAGCACCTCTGTCTAGAAGCATCTTAACAATTTCTATGTCACCATTTATAGCAGCAAAATGAAGTGGAGTATTAGAAGGTCTTTTGTTTTTGCTGTTAACTTTAGAACCGTTTGTTAAAAGTAGTTTAGTAACCGCTGTATGTTTATTCTCAATAGCATCACGAAGTAAAACATATCCTTCTGACCATGCTTGTGAATAAGATAGTCCAAAAGAATTAATTAACTCCCTTGCTCTTTCTAGTCTTCCTTCACGAACTGCAGAAATTAAACTGTAGCTTGTATTATCATTGCCTAGCATAACTACTTACCCTCCAGATTATAACATTTTCCTTATATTAATATAATCATAAATAGATGATATATTATCCACAGTATATAATATAAGTCAAACTAGTTTAAACATAATATTTTTACTATCTTGCAGTGTTTTAGTTTCTGTAATAAATCCAGGTGTTTACATATACTCTCCTTTAACGCAATAAATATGTCTAATAGAATAAAATGGTAAACTTGTAGCTGTGATGTGGAGTATAAAGTAGCCCATGTACCAAAAATTTGTACTTTTTTCTATATCTACTTTCCTTAATTTGACTCTATGGCTTGCTGAAACTCAGATATTGTAACTGATTTAAGTATAATATTAACTTAGGTTATATATAAATATTTCAATAGTATTATTCAAAGTTTCAAACTTTTAACTCCACTTTCTATATTGACGTCTTGTAAATTTTGATCTGGCTCCTTCAGCATTTTTAACAATTTAGTTGCAATATTCTTATGTTTATTGGCTATAGCAACTTGCAATAATGTATTCCCTTGATTATTACGAGCATTTGTTACAGCTATAAACTCATCAGGTTTTACTGCTTTAAGCTTGCTGATAATTTCAACATTACCTTTTTTTGCATCTCCAAACAATTCTTCAATTAATTTCAGTAGGTTAGTAACTTTTTGGTCCTTAGAAAGATCAATAGGTATTTTACCTTCTTTGTTCTCAATGTTATAAATTGCACCATGTTTTAATAAAGATTTTACAACTTCCAAGGAGCCACCTTTAGCTGCAACATGAAGTGATGTAGTACCACTAGAAGTAGTTTTAGCATTAACAAAGTCATTTAATTTATCACGACTGATATGTTGTAACAGAACCTCAACAATTTCTTTGTAACATTTGGAAGTAGCAGTGTGTAATGGTGTATTACCTTTATTAGTAACTTGACTAACATTAGCTCCATTTGTTAGTAAGATGTTTACAATATCTATGTGTCCATTGCTAACAGCGTAATGCAACGGTGTTCTTCCATCAATATCTTTATCGTTGGCATCAGCTCCATCTTTTAACAGACGCTGAACAGTTCGTATATCACCTTTACTAGCAGCAATGTTGATATCTTTCTGCAGATGCTGGAGAACCTCTGATGCTTCGCTACCCTCAAGCTTAAATCTAAAATTAATCATCTCTATCTTTTTTAAAATGTCTAAAACACTCGGATGACTTGGTCCAAAAACAGCTTTTCTTTGATCAAAACTTTCTCTGTAGACTTTAAGTGCGCTGATCCATTTCCCTTGAGCAAAAAGTACATTTGCTATGTTGTATTGAGTATTCAAGGCTTCTGGGTGATTTTGTTGTAAAGCTTTTTTCTGTATATTTAAAACCTCTTGAAAAGCTTTCAAGGCTTCATGATATTTATTTTGATTGAAGAGTACCCCAGCAATGTTATGTAACGTTCTCAAGGTATCAGCATGATTAATACCTAAAATTATTTTCTTCTTTTCAAAAACCTCTTTATAGATTTTTAAGGACTCTTCGTATTTACCTTGGTTAGCTAGTACCATTGCTATATTATTTTTGGCACTCACAGTGGCTAGATCATGTGTACCTAGTGTTTCTTTCCTCTTTTCAAAAACTGCCCTATTGATATTTAACGCTTCTTCATATTTTCCCTGTTTATCTAATACTAATGCCATGTGAAACTGAGTATTTAAGGTATCTGAATGATTTGACCCTAGTATTTCCTTTTGTCTCTGATAGACTTCTTGATAAATATTAAAAGCTTCTTCATCTTTCCCCTGTCTATGCAGCACTAAAGCGATTGTACTTCTTGTACTTAAAGTATCCTTATCGTTTGAACCCAGCATTTCTTTTTGTTTCTGAAAAATCTCTTCAAGCATATTTAAAGCTTCTTGGTAAATTCCTTGCTTATATAGCACTTTGGCTATATATGTCTGAATATCTAAAGTACCAGGATTGTCTGTTCCTAGTATTTCTTTTCTTCTTTCAAATGCGCTTCTGAAAATACTTAAGGCTTTTTGGTAATTGCCTTGATTCAAGAGCACTAAAGCTGTATCAATCTGAGCGGATACGTCACTTTGCGATATCTGCTTCAACTGCTCGACTTTTGAAAAGTTACTATGTACTGCAGCAACTACTAACGTTTTGTTCTCTCTATTACGAGCACTCATCACTGCTTTTACTGTATCAATATCCTTTATCTTATTTAGGTCATTAATAACTTGAGCATTACCATCTTTAACCTTTTTAAATGATTCACTGACTAGTTTAAATAAGCTAGTTATACTTTTATCCACAGTAAAATCTGATGGTGTTTTCCCACTGTCAGAGACAGCATTGTATACTGCACCATTAGATAATAGGGCCTTTACAACTTTTAAGTGAGAGAACTTAGCAGCATAATGCAGAGGAGTAAACCCCTTGTTACCAACCACATTAGGATTAGCTTTATTTTGTAATAGAATATTGACAACTCCATCATAGCCCTTCCATGCAGCATAATATAATGGTGTTACACTATCAGCATTTTTGGCATTAACAAACGCTCCTGCTTTAATGTAATTCTCAACCTCTGAAGAGCTATTACGTTTTACAGCCTCAAATAATTTCTCAGTTGATGCTAATAGATTGATAACGTCTTTATCGTTAGTCATTTCTAATGGTCTTCTACAAAGCTTGTCAACAGCGTTATAAACTGCACCATTTTTTAATAAAACTTCAATAACGTCTTTATAACCAAAATTAGCAGCAATATGCATAGGGGTTAAGCCATTAGTATCTTTAGCATTAACGTCAGCACCTTGTGCTATCAAATACTTTACAACTTCTAACCGACCTTTCATTGCAGCATAGTGTAGTAATGTCTGGTTAGCTGTACCAAGCTCATTAATACTCAACCCCTTGCTAAGGAAAAACTCTACGGTATCTTTATAACCTTCTCTAGCTGCAATGTGTATAGGCTTTGATCCAGAGGCATTTTTAGCATTAATATTAGACCCTTCATCTACTAGACATTTTACCATTTCCAAGTTACTTTCCTGTGAAGCAATGTGCAGTATAGTCCAATCATCATTGCCTTTAGCATTCATATCTACTTTTTTATACTGCAGTAACATTTTAACCACTTGCAAATGACCATGTGCAACTGCTAATTCTAAAGGTGTTCTGCTCTTATTATCCTTAACATTAACTTTTGCTCCATTACTTAATAGGACTTCAACAACATTAACATGGCCGTGTCCTGCAGCTATATGTAGTGGAGTACCTTCAACATTTACAAAGTTAACATTAGCCTTGTTTGCTATCAAAACTTCAGCAACTTCTTCATGGCCTTCTTGTGCCGCAAGATATAATGGTGTTATACTATTAATAGTCATAGCATCAACATTGGCTCCCCTTTCTATCAGAGCATTTACTATCCCCTTATGTCCTCTTTTAGCAGCCAAATGTAATAGTGTAGCATCTTCAGGACCTTTTATATCAATATGGGCCTTGTTTTTTAGCAAAATCTCTACAATATCCCTATAACCAGCGAGTACTGCTAATGATAAAGGTTCACCACCTTCTGCATTAACACTAGCTCCATTTTCTACAAGAACTTCAACGATCTCCTTATGATTATGCTTAATAGCAGAAAGCAATGGTGTTAGGTTGTTACTCTTAACATTAACACTGGCTCTATTTGCTACCAAAATTCCAACGATTTCCTTATGACCTCCTTCCACAGCTACATGTAATGGTGTACTACCTGCAATACCTTCTGTGTTAACTTTAGCTTTATTTTTTATTAAAAGATTCACAATATCTTTGTGACCTCCCACAATAGCTGCATGTAAAGGTGTAAGACCATAATTAGCACTAGTATTGACTTCAGCTTTACTTTTGATTAGAAAAGCAATAGCGTCTTTATGTCCACTTAGAGCAGCTACATGCAATGGCGTCATGCCATCATTAGTTCTAGCATCAACTTCAGCTTTATTTTTTATTAGAAGATCAATAATATCTTTGCTACCATTCATCGCAGCTGCATGTAATGGTGTACTAACCTTAATGCCTTGAGCTCTAACTTCAGCTTTATTTCTTATTAGGAGTTCAATAATATCTTTGTGACCTTTCAGAGCAGCTACATGTAATGGTGTTAGATTATTATTGGCTTTATCATTGATTTCTACTCCATTTTTTATTAAAAGCTCAGCAACTGCCTTATGACCACTCTCTGCTGCATAGTGTAATGGCGTAGCATTATTTTTATCTTTAGCGCGAATGTTAACCCCATGCTCGAGAAGAGCAACAACTATCTTCAAGTGGCCACTCTGCACTGCAAAATGTAGTGGGGTTATACCTTCCACAGTGGCAATACTAGCATTTGCCTTATTTGTCAGTAAAGCCTTAACAATTTTCTCATGTCCATCTTTTGCTGCGTAGTGCAAAGGTGTGTTATTATAGGTTTTGTCAACAACATTAACATTAGCTCCATGCTTCAATAAATATTAGCTATCTTTTCATGACCGTTTTCTATTGCATAGTGTAATGGTGTACAACCATCTATAACTCTGGAGTTAACATCGGCTCCTTTGAGAATTAAAGCATTCACTACTTCTAGGTGGCCATTTAGTGCTGCTGTATGTAATGGTATTCCCTCCTTATCGTTTCTTGCATTAACATTTGCCTCATTTTTCAGTAAAAAATTAACTAGTCCTAGATAACCACTTTCTGCAGCTATATGTAGTGAAGTAAAGCCACCCATAGTTTCGTTGATGTCAACATTCGCTTCTTTTTCCAGCATAATCTTAGCAACATCAATATGATTGTTTTTTATTGCATAGTGTAAAGGTGAAAAACCAGCTATATCTTTGGTATTAGTATTAGCATTATTTTTTAGTAGAATTTCAACAGCATCTTTGTGACCATTTTTAGCTGCAATATGTAGTGATGTTTTGCCACTATTATCTAGATCATCAACATATACACCTGTTTTTCCTATAAAAAATTCCACAATATTTTTCCTTCCATATGCAGCAGCAATATGTAGTGGGCTTTGACCATTAATATCTTTAACATTAACGTCTAAATTTTGATTAAGAACAAATTTTATAATTTCAAGACTAGGTCCCTTAGCAGCAAAATGTAATGTAGTCCATGAGTTAAATACTTCTAGCATTGATGTCTGCTCCTTTTTTGAGATAA